>NC_143445.1:9351250-9674375 GCF_987193195.1 Phasianus colchicus | reverse complement strand
ACTCAGCATTAAAACATTCGCTAAATAGGAAATGCTTTTTAAAATCACGACTTCTAGCTTAATTTACACTACAGATTTCAAATAAGAAGATTTATTCCTCCAAACATTAATCCAGAGATAAATTGTACACATGGGTATGTACGTTAAGTGGGACCATCCCTTCTCAGTCACCAAGCAAATCGCGTTGAACTGTTTTTAAAAAAAAGTAGTAAATAACTGAGTAAAACCGGCAACTTTTGGATTTGTGCTCTGTAAATTGGCAGCTTAAACCTTCATCTTATTCTCACTCAATTTCAACATAGCCACAATAATGCAAAATTAACTTCCTACATCTAACGACTAGCCTGATTTTGTGCAGAGATAAAGCTGATATGCTCCCCTCGGCTTCAGTGACCAAAATTCTGAGTTTCTACAGGTTTTTCTTAAACTAGATTGTGTTACATTTTAATTCAATCCTTAGCTTGTCAGAGACTTTATCTTTCAAGATGCAAAACTAACCCATGCATTTGGTTTGTTTCCGTGAAGCAGGCACAAAGCTCCATTACTGCACAAGTTTGACAGGGATGAGATGTAATATGATTACTTGCTCCACAGCTATTTTTTAAGAGCAAATGGCTTTTCCTCCTCCCCAGCCTCTGTCTATAAGACGGGAGAAGATGTGATTAAGTGTGGTATCTAGTGCAGATCATGCACTCACAAATCAAGTAGCTTTTTCTTTAAATCACTTCTCTTACTGTCATTCACCTTAATGCTGCAAACCCACTCTGTCTTTCTGCACTACATTCATTGTAAAGGACCACGTGTCCTCCAAATACATAATAGTGAATATTATTAAATACCTTCTGATACCATCTCTTCTGAGAATGATTATATACCATGCAAAGTTTCTCTCTTTATCTGTAAGAATGAGTTTAGTGAAAGTTATTTTAAAATGAGGCTGAATAATTGCATCTTCCTGAAATAGCTCATTTATGTCAAATGTCATTCCATTTACCTCAAATGCCACCGCAACGCATTGTTTGCATCTCTAAACACACGTCTGCAGGTAACTATTTCAGTTACATGAAAAGACATCAAAGCCACACTAGCCATTTTTTCCCCAAATAGTATTTAAATCTTTCAGATTTTTATGACTCTTACAATGCTTGACCAGGAACCTAATAATAAACAGACCATGCTTTATTAAGGAAGTTTTCACTGAAAACAGCTCGAGTGCCATGAGTGTACTTAAAGAATTACAGACAAACCCTTCTTATTGTCTTGAGACTTAATTTTCATCCTATAGCAAAAAGCTCATCCACAATAAAACTACTTTGTTCCAATAAACACCTTCAGCATGACAAAGCTACACATTTGAGCACTGACACAAGCCATGATCTGGTTCCTACTGTATGTTTCAGAGATAAGAGGTTGCTGTTGAAAGGTAATTTTCCTAGTCACATCTCCATTCTCGAATGCCACATTCCACTATGAAATAAAGCACCGCACAGTCCCATTCAGGAATACATTGTTTTTCAATCAAAAGTCCCGGCCAACATTCTGACACTGCTCCAGCAATTGGTCATTCTCCCTAAGCTCTTCAAGAACATTTGAACACCATCTAGCAATGGAATTACTGCTTTCAAATTAGTTATAGGAAATTTCACAATTGCTCCTGAAGGAAGTTCAAATGTGCTAGAAATGCATTCAGAATAAGCCCTACACAGATATAAATTGGGCTCAGTTATAGCTGAGATGAGCTCCACATTACAGGTCAGCCTACAGAACCAGGAATTAGTACTAAATAAGTATTCACATACTTACAAGGCCACAACAGGGAGCCAGGACAACGGAACCAAGGGGGCACTTACACCTACAGTCCTCCAGGTAAGGACAGTTCAGACATACCAGTGAGCACCCACACAAATGCTGCTCATCCCACCTGTGCTGTTCCTAGCACTGCCCATTCTGAGCTTCCCCAAACTTCACCTCATTGCCCAGAAATGCTATCTTGAGCACAATGCAGGAACAGGGACTCACCCAGGCCACGCACGTGTCGAGTACCCAAGACAGTCCTTGCACCACAGAACAAGCTCTGCCCATCTCCAAAAAATGTTTGTGCCCAGCCATGCCCAGAGGGCTGTCCCTGCTACTTGCATGATGTGTTGCAGGGGCTCACAGGCATGCAGGTGCATTCTGCCTTCCCAACCACCCAGCACTGGATCCCATTTCTCAGACACTGCAGGCACGAGAGGCTAAACTCTGCTGGAGCCCAGTGTTCAACCTGTGAGGAGAGACAGCTGGAGCCCTGACAGCTTTCTTGGGAAGTTTCCCTTTGAGGAAAAATCTAGAACAAGACTATTCCATGACCTGTGTGGCCACAATATATTTAGCTACCAGAGAGGGAGCTACCAAATAAGCTGGTCATAAATTAAAATTACTTCTGCTGTTCAGACTACAATAATTTTAGAGAAATATATACCTATTTTAAGTGGACGTTGACAGCCAAAATATATCAGACTAGTAGTATTTAACAGTTTTCAGTGGGAACTAATGAATAGCAAAGTATGTTCTCGGACTTTGCTACAGAGACAGCTCAACCTCAACAGATCCCATGATAAAAATCTTTTAGGGGCATAATGTACTTAGCTAACACAAATAACATATTATAATTACAGTTAACAAGAGTCAGACTTTGTTTTGAATTCCATGTAAAACCCAGCATGCTCCTTTAAGGAATCTGTACAGAGAGTACAATAGATTTTTCTGTAACTCATCTAGATTTTTTTTGCTCATGTCAGTTCGACCTTAAAGAGAACATGATGTCCTCTGAGATTCTTATTTTAAGAAAAATAATCGTTCTCAAGGCCAACTCTTTTACCAAAGTAACCTCTATTTCTAGCTGGTGAAATCTGTTGCTCTGTCATGGACAAACAGGTAGCAATTCTTGTACTCGTAGTATAACAGAATAGAAATACAACTGAACTCCAATTTCAGAAACATCATCATCAGTAATTCCAGTCCTGACTTTTTTTTTGTATGAGTGTTGAGAGTCTGATGAGGTAGGCTGTTAAACACATGAAGCGGAGACTTATTAAAGGTCTGGTCTTTTAATTATTTAGAAAGAAACAAGTCTCAAGTTACTGCACAGTGTGAATTGTCCAATTGATTTTGGTAGGGATTTTTATGCATTATCCATTATTAAAGTACCTGCAAATTGAGGAAATTATACTAACAATCAATTTTAACTTATGTCAGTTAATTCATTACATTTGCCTTCGTATACCATCTGGTTTTACTGATATCATAAGCTGCCCTTCAGATTTCATTATCCTGCAGTATTTTAGCAGATAGCCTTGAATACAGCAGCAGCCTCACTACAATTTCACTAAGTAGTTCAGTGGAATCCAGAAAACAATGCTGGCAATATTGGAGATATCTTCCTACCATTACTGTCTCAGAGAATTGGAAGCAACTAAAAGAGGAGTTTAGGAAATCCACAGGACCAAGTCTCTCTGTGTGCTACATCATTCAAAGTACATATACATTGCTTTATACACTGTTTTATTTGCCTGATCCATAAAGCATACACACAAAATTCATCAAGTTCTATAGGAACACTCTCCTAAGCTGATGATCTGTGCCCGAAGACCATATTTTTTGTTTGAGCTGTAACATCTCTTATAACGATTTTCATTCACATTTAGAGTATTCAAAGTGGTGAAGAAACTACCACAAGTCATTGTTCCAGTGATAATTATGCTTGATGATAAGAAACTGCTTTATTTCTAATCCAAACTTACATAACTTGACTTTTATGTCACTGGATTTCTCTGTGGCTTTTCTTGCTGAATACAAGAGCAGTTCCCCCTGCCCACTTCCCCTCCCTCTTCCTCTTCCCCTTCCCTCTCCCCCCCCCCCATCATGAGTGATGATTCCCACTCACAGGATGAAAATAACTAATTTTGGATTTTAAAGCATGCAACTTTAATAACTCAGCCTTTATCTACTTTGAAGTTTGATTTTTTTTCCCCCCTACAAGATCAATATAATTCATGGATAGTTCTTTTAAAACACAGTATGGAAAAGTTTACTGCATTTTTCTTCATCGGGATTCAATGATGCTTTGACCAATTCTAGTAACAGACACGACTAAAGTCAGGAATCAGTTTACCAAACAAGAATTTCCTATAACTAATCATGCTTCACTTAAAAGAAGCTAGAACAACTTCAAGTATTTTTAGAATGCCTGATTTTATCTGAACTTCATATTTGGGTGTGTCATTTTTAGCTTTAGGCTGAATTTCAGTTCCCAGAACCCTAAAAAGAAAACCACAAAATTTTGACATTTTTCACCCATATTTAAAAAATCACTTTTGACAGGAAAGATGTTTTCCAGTAAGGTCTACACTGTTGGAAAATAAATATAAAGAAGTATTTAGTTTCTACTTGATGCTGTTCAGAAATGGCAAACAGTTAACTAAGCCCCTAAACTTCTGAAAGTTTATGCATGGGAACAAGCAATATAAACAGCACTTATTAACCCATTCCTTAGCTCGAGCCAATTTCTGTTAAGGTGTCTCTCCTAGGATATTGCAGAAAGCAATCTCTTCCCAGCTCCCCACAGATTTGTGCATCATGCTTTTACTTTTCTGGTTCAATAGGGTACTTATTCTTTTCTCTTGAACTGTATTATGTACATACACACACAAACACATGTATACATATATATCTATGCCAAATGAGCTGGCTTCCTCTCTGTTTTCTTAAATAAAGGGAATTTCTTAAATAAAAGGGAATCTTTTGGCCTGTGCAGAGGTTCTCTGCCTAGGTCAAATCAATAATCAAGTATCTAGCTACCTGCTCAGCAGCTGCTTCTGAAAAATTATTTCCAGGTGGATGATTCTGCACCTCATGGACACAGGTGATGCTCATCTCATACAAGTAGAAAGAAGTATTCAGCCCAAGATTTTTAGAATACTCTTGTTTTCTGATGAACAACTGTTTGACAGCAACTTCTTCCTTACATTTTATATTTTGTAATTTAGACTTTGGGATCAAAGGCCACTGTACCATTTAGGATGAAAACAACACTAGATGATCGCCAAGAATGAAGAAAAATTATTTGTCAGATTTGACACACCTCCTCTGCATGCTTTACTATCCAAATTCCTAACATGCATTTACACACATTACCTTACTGCCTAATTTATAGCCTCAACACAACATCATCACATTTTATACTATGGCCTCTTTAGTTGCTTGCTTTATTGATGAGGGGAATACTAGATAAAAAAGATGTCGCTGATTTCTGTTCTTTTAAAAAAGCAGCACTTCAGGATCAAGATCCAGGGCAGTTAAGTTCAAGGCTCTCATTAAAAATCTGGATGACTTAATTACCAGTATTAAGAATTAGAAGCTAGACACACTGTGAAGATATGTTTAATGAAACCCATGCCTCGGGCATCAGAGATGACAAGGCTTTCTTCGTATTTAACACAATGCACAATTATCATGGAAGATTTTGGCTTTCTGCTAAATAGCGAATCAGAGAGGACTGGGAAACAGACAGGAAAAAGGCCTGCTCTAGCTACTGCTGTGCTGTGTGTAACATTGTCCCTCTGAAATAGTTTCAGCAGTGACATCTAGGGGAAAGTGAAAGGGATCAGTACAAAAGAAACCCAATCCTTCTCCTCTGTTCTAGCCCTCATTGCTTCATGTGAAGAAGCATAGCCATAAAGGTACCGTGCAGCTCAGCACAAAAGCAGGAACTGTGCTTAATTATCTTAATTCCAAGTTTAAAAATCACAATTCAAAAATTACAGTAAGTATTTTTCTTTAATATCACCACTTAAGTTTCATAAAATTAAGACGACTAGCAGGCAAACCATAAGAACCTGTATAAGTTTACAAAAGATAAAATTCTTGTATAAACCTTGAGCTAGCAACAAAGTAATAAAATGCTCTACACATCAGAAAAAAATATCAAATTCCCGTTAAATTTCTTTTGAACAAGGAAGTTTTTTTTCTCATTAACGTGTACTGTGAGAAACATAATGGAAGCAGATAGATGTGCCCAGATAGATATGTTCATCTAGATAAGAACAATTAAGTCACCTTTAGGAATTATTAATGGTGTAAGTAACTATGACTTTTAGCTCACAAAGTAACACTTCCTTGAGATATGATAGAGAAACCACCAAAAATCTGATAGTTGTGAGATCACTCAATAGTATAAGTAGCTGTAACATCAATAATTCACTTTAACTACATCAAATATGAACACTGGTTTCCCAAAATACCATGTTGTACTCGTGCAGTTAAACAATGAAGGTTTGAAAGTTCAATTAGAAACTTTACTTTTCAGAGCTTATCCCTCTTAATTGCACACAAGGCTTCAGAAATGCTCTTAGTTTTTGAAAAACTATCAGCATACTCCATAGAAAAAAAGACAGTTTGTTTTTTTGTTTTTTGTTTTTTTTTTGTCTGTCACTCCACTACCTTTTCCCCCACAACATTGAAGCACAGGAATGTCCTGAATTTTCTATTTGTGATCAATAATGTTAGGTGGACACACCTTAACTAAAAAACACATAGTTTCAGAGTCCTTTATATCCTGAACCAAACATAAAATGGTCTAAGTCAACATAAGCCAGAAGCAAGTATAATTCATCTGAGAAAGTTGCAAGACAAATAAAACAAAAAACAAACAAACAAACAAACAAAAAACCCAAAACTTTGTCTTTCTAAGAAGTACAGGCAACAATGATGAAAACAGTTCCCCTAAGAGACTTCACGTATCGCTAATATCCCAAGAAAAATCCACAAGATGAGGATCACAAAAGGGCCCAGTTAACACTAACTCCAAAACACATTTATAAACACTCAAGATAGCCATTTTTAAAAAAACAGGCACCTGAAGCAAATCAATTCAATACATTTTTTACTTACCTTCACTCTGCCTTGCAGGAACTCAATGGCAAGCTTCAGTAGCTCTGGAGAAAAATGACTTGCTTCTCTTTCCAATTCTACTGCCTTCCCTAAAAGGGGAAGAAGCTGCATTAGAAACACAGCCACAACCTCCAGAACCTTCAAACAGGCTGTTTCCCTGTGCTGTAAGCTTTTGTACCACACAACCCTGTATCTCTCTTGGGAGGCTCTCTAAAGGAGAAAGAAACCTGGGATTTCCATCCAAGCCCCAGTTCCTTGGGAGCAACTGATTAAACAACCATACTCACACCCTTTCAGACATCTGTCACCTGCTCTGCACTGCAGCTGGCTCACCTAGAAGTTTAGATTTCACCATAATCCTTTCATATTAGTGCCAACCTTGAATAGTTTTCTCAACTGGCCCTCAGGCTTTCTTCAAGTCAAAAGAGAACACCCTTCTAGGAAGCCAGCAGACATTAAGTGCTTAGTGCAGCTCCCGGGAGATTTTTAACTTGCCACACTGGAGAGAAATGCCTCAGCAGTACCACTAATCTACAGTGTAACCCTTCCCCAGGCTCCATCCCCCCTGAGGCAACTACAGAGGCTGCACTCACCCCAACCCACAGCATTGTACTCCCAGGGCTTTTCTGGCCATGTGCAGGGAAGAAAGAGCCTTTCCTCTTTCTTTCTGGACACCCAGAACAGTTGAGCCTCGTTGCCCATATCGACATCAGATTGCAAAGGAGGCCCAGGTGCTGAGACTGGCACTTACATTCATCACACCAGGGTGTGGTTGATAAGGCAGCAACCTGTGAGTGCACTTAAAATAATGCACACGAAGTAAAACTTTTTGCTCTATCACAAACAAAGCAGGCTTTGATATTGATACATTCAGAAATCCTTGAGAGAATCTGTTTTATTTGGCAGAACATCTTACAGGTGCATATACTGTAATTCAATAGGATTGCATGACTCATTCCATAATTAGTGAGAGCCTTTTTAACAGGCACAAACAAGAGCCCAGAAAACTAATACCTTCCAGGAAACCTTCTCGCCTCCGAAGGGTTACATATCAGAGCAAGGAGTGGCTGACCAGGCTGCCACTGCAAGGTTCTGCAGAGCCAGATCAGAAATGCCAGCAATAGAAGTTCATTTCATCATATTTAGCTGTTCAGAAACAAATCTGAGGAAAAACAGGTGCAAGTAGTGATACCATCTACACTTGCTGAGTATATTTTTGACTGGATATTCACATGCAGAAGTTAAAAAGATCATAGGAACATGTATGTCATAGTTCTGATATGTATTGATTAAACTACAGAGAGCTTTAAGAGAAAGACTCTCAAATCATCACTCCTGTAACAAATTTCATCATTTTCCATCTCCCTGCAGGGTCATTACAACAGGCAAAACATTGCAGGGAGAAATAAGCTCTGGACTTACTCAGGTGATGAGAAACACATTCCTTTCAGTAGGCATCACCTCTGACCCACCTCATGTTTGTAATCAAGTAATCTTGACGAATTTAGCTTCTGCCACCTGCTGAAGTCTTGCTGAACAGTCAAGTCAGCAATTGTAGGGAGGGGTAATAGCCTTGGATTAGAAGGAAAAAAAACAAAGTTGGAAAAAAGCAGAGTAGCTTACAGGCACTGTCACCTCTGTGCCCAGGTGAAGCTATGTAGAAAGGAAGCCAATTCCAGACCTGAAGACAGGCTTTACTGCCTGAAAGACGGTGTTTTTCCAGGAATATCAATCTAATAAAAACTGTTACTTCTTCCCACAGATCTTGCCTCCCTCAAGCATTTTGACTATCATGGTTTCAGAAATGATCTTACAGGCATCCAGGAGCCACTGGTGGTGGGGATGGCAGAGTTCCAGCAGCTTTACTCCTGCCAGACCATCCCTCTCATTTGCCAGCCAGAAATAAAAAGATGTGCTCCCTGTAAGAGTACCTTGAAGGGAGGGTAGTCATCACACTCACCACAATTAGAGAGAAGACTTGTAAAAAGTATGCTGTGGGATAATAAGAGAACAGCTTTGCTACTTTTTATGTCTCCAGTTCAAAGGTGCCAAGCCTCTTGCTGCTGGATTAAGGCTTAGACCACAAGATACAGATTGTTACAGATAAACTGCCAACTTCAGGCCAATGTAGCAGCAAAATATATTCTTAAAGACCCAGGTACCGCTGAGAGAGAGAGATGGGAATCAACCCTTTCCATTCATTCCTGACCTTTTACAATACATGAAAACTCAGTCAGTTAAAGAAAACCGAAAACCAAAACTCAAAAAGCCAAATCAAAAATCTCAAACCAACTCCAAACTTTTTTTTTTTTAAACTAAACACTAGAGCTGGATTTACTAAAATTATAGTCACAACCACTGCAAAAATTGCTAGGGTGATAAAACAGCTTGTATCGTAACCACTGCTTTCATTCTGCTATGTGGTTTGAGAACTCATCTGATTTACTTTCCAGCTTTTTTCTTGTCTGAAAATATGTTGCTACATGATCATTAGTGGTTAAAACTATGGCTGAGTCACTACACTCTGCTACAGTCAACTTACCCTTCAGAAAGCCCACTTCCACCACAGTGTTTAGAGAGCAATTGGACATGCTTTGGCTTCTGCTTATCCCACCCATACAAGGAGACTGCAGATCCATGGCTTGCCACTCAACACTAAGTTTCTTGGAAGTAAGGTACTATCCAAGAAAATACACGTGAGAAAAGTATCTAAATTCCAGAGAAAGTCTGTTAAGACAAAAATCTAAAGTGCTGATCACTTTTGCAATATGACACCAGGATTGGCATTAGTTACACTGGTATGCAGTAAATACTAGAGCTCAGGAATTTATCTGCCTTCCAGGATTAATCAGTTCAAATACGATGAAAAGCAAACTACAGAAGGCCTCCAAAGCAGACCTCAGTGGCTTTAGAGTTTGCTTTGATTATAATTTTCTAGCATGTCCATTGTCATTACACAGCTTCTATCAGGATAGACCACGAGATCAAATTCATTCTGAAATTTAATTTATGATTAATCCAGAAGCTGTAGCCAACAGGTATCACTGTTTCCCAAAACCGAGGTACTGGTTTTCTAATAAAGTTATTCTGACAGAGATGGACAGTTGTACTCCACTCATTAATAAATAATAGGCTGAAAAATGAAGTGTAACACGGAAGTAACTCCACAAGTGTAAGCCTGCCTGGGTCATGGAACATTCCCCTGCTTTTCCCTGTCAGTGTTTGACAATTTTTGGCTGTTTTGGGGAAGGGGTGTCAGTCAAGGTATTGCTGTTATTTCATCAACCAAGTCAAATTCTTTTTGTCAGGCTACCTACTGTTGAAGACTATGAAATTAAATTAGAATTATTTTTTAATTACAAGAATACTTATTTAACAGTTAAAAAAAATCAACTTGGTGCCTATCTGATCACTAGTAGATCACTAGTATTTGATTCAACTCAGCTGGTATTTTTAATATTCCTGCTTTTATCATCCATTAATGAACTGTGTACTTACAGTGGTCTGAAAGAAATTGAGGAAGCAAACTCTCTCATGACCCATTAAGTACCTTGCATGACCGTGCTTGAGGAAAGCCAAAACAATTTAAAATTTAGTTCTACACTCTATAAACATACAAGCACATTCTCAATAGCAGCTCAGCTTGCATCTTCCTTTAGTGGTCAGAAATGAACTTCATAGTAAACAACAGTGGAGTGCCAAACTTTCATATACAAACACTAAGGATATAGCCTTGTTATGACTACGAGGTAGAGAAAGGCAGATCTCTAAGGCAAATTATGCTAAGCCTTTTTCACTTAGACCCAGACCCAGACCTCTTAGTCAGCACTTAACTCACGTTTATTTCAATGTCCCTCAGAGCATTAGGAAACTACATGCAAGGACTGCCTTTAAATAACCTCGTGAACCCAGGACATAATTCACAAACTGCTTCAGAGAAGTTAAGGGTGGTTTGTTTATGAACATTCTCTCCAGAATCTGGGGCTGGCATTAAGTTAGCTACTGCAAATTGTTTTGATAAAATATGGCCTCATGATCTAGGGTGAACTAGCACCTGTTTGTGCTTTTGAAAAGGTGTTGAGCACATATGAATTAATAGAGAAGAACCAAAGACTGATTTTAATACTGAAGTCACTGGAAGCACTTTTGAAAAATACATTTTTATCAAAAATATACTTTTTTAAATTAAGTAGTAAATACACTCCAAGGCTGACCAATTATATTTTCAATAACTTACAGAAGGAGTGAATAAGTGGAAATTTGACAGAGATGGTAAATCCAGTCAATTACTAATAATGCCTCTTTTATCCTAAATCACCCCAAACCACGTTTGTCTCTGACGAGCAAGTTAGAAGAGCCTGGAACCTCATGAAATATGTACAATTAAAACTTTGGAGTAAGATTTATTCCTTCAGGCCTTTCCCTTCTTGGAATTTCTGCTCCTTGAGATGAGAGGCTCCTCAGTCAGATGTAACTCAGTTTTTTTGATACTCAACCCAACGCTTGAAATTCTGCTCATAAGACCAAAGGCAGGAGGGCACATCCATATGCTAACTTATCCCATGCATGCCTAGGATATGTAGCAGGTGTGCACATAACCAGAATGCTTTTTATGTCCTCACCACTTAAAAAAGAAAATCAAAATAACACTGCCAAAACAAGGTTATGTCTAACAGTAAGAGCAAATAATCCAGAACTTCTGACCCCTATTTATTTATAAATGGTCTCTCAACAGATAACAGCATTCACCCATGAAACTTGGGATGACATGGAATGACTGAACCACAAAAACAAAGGGAATACTTTAATTAACATTCACAGTAAACATGGAGAGGGAAAAAGAGTGCAACTGCACCTTTTAATTCAGAATAGGGTTTGCAGAGGCAGTAGAACCTTTACGGGACTTAATACACAAGCAAGAAAATTGGTTTTGGAAGCTGACATTTTGTTGCTGTGTGACAGATGGAATGGGATACTGGTGATACTGGTGGGAAGGTTTAGCCTCTACTGCTGTATCACCAGCATCCACCTCTGACACTATGGGCTAACATCATAAAGTAGGTGTTACTTTCAGAGCAGCTCTTGTTTGTTAGATACTAAAAATCCATTGCAACATACTGAAATAGTTATATAATTGTGAAAGAAGGTTCCTCACCTTTTTCCTAAATAATCAGCTTTAAAAAAGCAGCAGAAAGTTCACATAAGCCATGCCTTAGTTCCAGATTTAGCACCTTAAGATTCAGTTCCTGGTCAGATAAATTTATCCATTAGATCCAATGCAATATGAAACTTTAAAATCACAGTAGCAGAGGTAGAATTAAATCATTTGGTGACTGAACTTTGGTTTAAAACTGGTTAGTCCATTATTCTTTTTAATTGGAAATGAACATACTCCATAGCATAGCAAACAAATACATATCGAAATCTCCACTGTCGGGAAGTCTTGGTAACTCAACTATCATCTCTCCTTTATTTCATCTCTTAGTAGATGGAGGGAAGATGAGGCGGGATGTGAAATAACTCCAAAATTAGGATAAGAAAAACACAACCACAAGAAACAGGAGGAAAAGAGGACGCTTCTAACCATGGACACTTCTCAGTGCAGGGACATATGCCTCCATATCTGAGAGAAGACCATGAATGGATATTAATGCTGAGGAAACACTGACCCTAAACAGTAGCATGAAGAACAGGCAGAGGGGTGAGCAAAATACAGTTGTCTACCATTATCCAGCACTAGCCCTGGAGCTTGGTGCAGAAAAGAATCAGAGCTAAAGCACTTCACACAAAGTGACCAGCAGTGTAGGGTGATGTGGGAGGAGAGTGGGCCACGAATCTTGGTTTGCATGGCTCAGCCAGAAAATGTTTTCTCTACCCATCAGACAAAGGTAAAATGGGTCTTGAAGGTTTGGGCTTGAGCTTTTCCACTGAATAGAACTACGTGGGATTAGCAGTTGGCGCCATGCTCTAGTTTGAGGCAAAGCCTTAGAATTAACTAACAAGTTCCACATCAAAAAAATTAAAAGGTTAAATGTGGCAAGGAAAAGAAAGTCAGTGACAAAGTGCAACTTTTGGGTGCTGTTTTTGCAGTTTACTGTTTATTGAAAAATAAGGGCTGCTATAGTACATAACATCAATCAGAATATCTCGAGGAAGTGACATAACATCTCTGCTCCACACTTCAAGAAGAAAGAATTAAACATTATTTGTAGTTTCAACAAACAAAAAAGAAATAATTCAAACCCTTGTATCATAGGCTTAACTATCTTTGAAAGGTAGAATGGTCCTTCAAGTATTTCACCTGTCTGTTTGCAGTATAGGTCAGGGCAAGATTAGCATCTCATCAGTACTGCCTGCTGACCCAAGACATACAATTAACTTCCCAACATCCTGATTAATTAAATGAACACTAGAACAGTAAATTACAAGGATGTCATGAAAACTAATTGTTTTTCTGACAATAAAACTAGATAGTACAATAGCACTGCCTCTATTTTCCCCTTCCTAAAATATTACTTCCAACAGATATTTTCAGGAGATAAATTGACTGCTCAAAGACTTAATTCAAGGTGAAGTTTTCCAGTTTCTGCAAAAGTACTTGGAAATCTTTCTGAATAAATAAATAAGCATGATCTATAGAAAATTGCCTCAAGCAAATGTTACTGTTTTCAGACAAAATTGATAAAATACACCGTTAAAAAAAACTCCTTGACAGGAATCCCCAGTCCAACTATCACTCAACAAAATAAATAAAAATGAAAAGCCTAAGAAGGTTGTTTTACTGTGAAAGCTGATTCCTGCCTCTACACAGAGGCTCACCAGTTTCAGCATGGCTTCTTATGCGCACACAGCGTTCACCAGAGTGAGCATCTCTGTGGTTTCGTGCACAATTAAGGGATAAAATAGGGAGCACAATACCTGGATGTATCACAGTCTCCAAGAGATCTGAGAGATCTGTGTTCCTACTATAATCTGTTTTGAAGCTTCAGCTCAAAAACTGCAAGTAAGAGACAGACAAGTGTTCTTCTAGCATATAATTCCCATTACTCAAGTGCAGCTTGTTCAGCAACCAAATACGGACAAAGCGATAACCAACAAGACAGTAGAATTGTTGCTGTTGCAGATTTGCATGCAAAACATCTCAAAAAAATGACAAAATATATATTTTGGCAGGTTTAAATAAAAGCTTTCCAGGTACTGAATGAAAAAGCAGAATGTCATCTTGTTCTATCTTTCTGACTAATGCAATTGGACAAAGTGTTTTATAAATACTGCATTGCGATTTGACAGCAATTATAAAGGAAGCAGAACTTTTATTCAAACAAAAGAAAGATTTTGAGTAAACCTAAGTTTAAATTTCTTGCTGCTAATATTTGAAGTTACTCAACCCAGAGTAATTAAAAAAAAAAATAGCAGATGGAACACTAATAGCAAACCCCAACATGATAAATAGTTTTAAAATCAAAGATTAATCTCCAAAGTGCTCAAAATGCTGAAGCCAAATATTGTAACCATAGCTAAACTCAAAACACTGGAGAATATCTCAACATATGATTCAAACCAAAACAGAAGGTGAACATTAAACAAGATCTAGGAGAAAAACAGTCATTTAATTTAAGTGTCATTATTCTAAATAGACACAAAAAGCAGTTTTACTTAAGGATTCCGGTTAGAAAAGGTAAACAAGTATTCTCATACAACAGAATGCACTGAGTTCTATGTGACACCTGAAGTATCAAACTGCACAACTGAGGGGCAAGAGCCAAAAGCTAGTTCAGTACTATGGTCTATGCTCGACTTGAACATAAGGTGAAAGGAAAATCAGAATTTCTCTGAAGCATCATGAGCCAAAGAATATTTTTTGTAACCTTCTCACTAGAAGTATATAAAAACAGGTAAATGGATTGCCAATTGCACTAAATAAGTATTTTTTCATCACATAGCCCATTTGGAAGTAAATGTGGTTACTTTTTCTGATGGAAAATTTTACTATTACAGGAAAGAAATTGTTGAAAGAAATACTGCTCAAGAAATTTGACAGGCAATCACCAAACAAAAATCCATTTAAAACTGAAGAGGCTTTCAGACAGACTTAAAGAAAACGTGTACCAGCTAAGCAGAAGTACAGATAGACTTAAATGCATACATGCTATAATTCTCCCTGAACTTATCACCTGAAGTTTCATCTACTCACTTGTGTCCCAAGGACTAGTTTGTCAGTTGGAAAGCACTACTAAAATCTTCTCTTGTTCCTGGAAAGGAAGGTGAACAAATCAAGTGCAATCCTGCCTTCTAAGTATTCCAGCAGAGACATCTGATGAGTGAAAGTTCTGATGATGTACTTACAGCTAGAAAATCTTAGACCTATAATCATCTTCAGGATACTTAATAGGCTTAACTAATGCCTTTAAATATCGGCTTCATGCAAACCATTAGTTGAGTCATAGATCTCTGTATAAATGAGTACCTGGGAGATCTGAACAACTCTTGTATGATATTTTTGAAAGCTGAAGGGTGCCTTTTGGAACAAATTTCATTCCCTAAGAGTCATTGCAGACAGGTGCTGAAGACAGTAACTATCAGCCTCCTAGAATTAAACAGAATGGCTTACACATACAATCAAGAATGATCCAAAATAGTCACACCATTAACAGGGGGTGACCATAAGTGTAGATAATTGAAATGTGATGCACAGTGGCTGTTGCTGGCTCTGGGACAATGTATAACCTACTTAACCAGCCTGAGAACAAGAGACCTGCAAGCTCTTCTTTGGAGCAGGTTGTTGCACAGCTCGGAGCTGCACACCTGTGTAACAGCATAGTAGGCTACATGCATTTGCTAATCCCTGGGGAAGCATAAGCAACTCTATTCTTGCCCATACTGTGTTGTATGTTTACCCCAAATGCATTCAACATTGTATTGTAACACATCATTTTCTAGACTTAAAAACAGATGGAAAATGAGTGAAATGTAAATAAGAGTAGATGGATGTATTTTGTTTTCTTCATAGACTTAACCACACTCCAAACATCAACTGCATTTCTGGTTCTTCAATATTTTTCTAGTCCTGAAGTTTCTTAAAGGTATTCATTTCTGGAGATACTGTTTATATCTCATTTTAATTATAGTTTCAAGGTACTTGTTAACCCATAATTAGCGCAGTGTGAAGCTGAAGGGGAGCATCAGTTGGGCCCAGAATAACCTTGTAATTTTCTCCCTGTTCTCAGCTTTCTCAACTCAGAGACTCCAGATTGTTTGATTCCATTTGATTTTTAGCCCATCGTGAACTTGACACAGTTGCTAAGATACAGATCAGTCTGCGCCATGTTGATACAATATTATTTAAACACTTGAAAGGGCAGCCTAACAGATCTCTATAAACACACATCCCCGCTGTAAACTGCTGAAACAAGAAGCCTGACAGAAAAATTAAATCCAGGATCTTCCAGAGATTACCATGGAAGGCTTCACAAGCACCCACCCACCACCACAGCACCTCACACCACACAGCCTTGTTGCCACCTTGATCTAGACTCAGCATACACACATAGCCCATGGTGTGATGCCAGCAGCTTTGCATCGAGCAAGATCCCTCTCCTGCTGCCACTGTCAGAAATGTGAAGTGAATCTGCTGTGATGTTAGTTGCCCAGGGACAGCAGCTGCATCTGGGTCAGAGCTGGGACTCCCGTCTGGTTGCTGGAAGCCACACGCCCTCGTTGGTGTAGCAGCCAGCCCTGCTCATTGCCAGAGCCTTGCTGGTCAAATAAAAATTAGAAGTTTACCCCTTTACAAAGAAAGGCAAGAAATTCACACAGCAGAAAAATACCACAAGGTACTACAGTATGCCTTTTCATGTAATTAACATTTACCTTCCTACGATACGTTTTGGTCTGCACAATAACCGTATGGTAGAAGGGCTCAGGATTTTCCCAGATGCCGCTAAGCTGTCCCTACCAAGGTACTAGGAAATACAAAGCAGCCATTCAGCAGCAGACTTCATGACAACACTTTCTCAGTG
Organism: Phasianus colchicus; assembly: GCF_987193195.1. NCBI lineage: Eukaryota > Metazoa > Chordata > Aves > Galliformes > Phasianidae > Phasianus > Phasianus colchicus. Next base: position 9,657,426 of record NC_143445.1, on the reverse strand, counting down.
GCCTTTGCTGCTCAGTCCCAGCCCACGGCTGCTGAGCTGCATGTCACCTACCACAATGACCACTGCTTCCAATGCAACCTGCGTGTCTGACAGCATCCTGCAAGCACCCAATAAACTTCAGCAGCTACATCATCACAGGACAATCTTACAATTTTTTTTATTTAATGGCTGACAAAAAACAGCGACTCTCATGACCACCTCTAGCTTCCTGAAGCAAGTGAGAAACATGTCAAGGGCAAAATGTACAGACATTCCAAATACACAACTGGGGCCCAGGCTCCAAGGGTCAGAACATCTCATGCTGGGTGCCAAAGGCATTGGCCCAGTGCAGTTGTTTCCTGCAACCAACTCAACATCCACAACAAAACACATTTTCAAAAACACAGAAAAATAAGATAAAAACACCTCAGAACAGCATATGGCCTTCAGAATAAATATATATATAAATTTGTGCTTACAACATACCTTGTAGAATCCAGAATATCATAAGCTTCAAAGCTGTTCTGGGCCAGGCATCAGTGAGGGCAATGCAAGCGCTCCAACTACTTGAAAATCATTTGCCATTTACTTAGTTAATGCCTCTCCAATTCCTCTTTTGGAAAAAAAAAGTGCACTAATTATGCCAAGCTTCTTTGCATCAGCCTTGAATTGTAACAGTATCTTTGGCTGTCTTCCTGGTGTTACTTAGCTGTATTATTTACAATACTGGTAAATATTTATTGTCTCCCTTTTATTATTACTTCCTCCACTAGAGCATATCCAGCCTATTAAAAAGTATTTTCTATATTTGGATCAAGCTGCAGGCTTTTTTTTTTTTCAGTGCTTTATCTTCTCTGTCCTATATTTGTTCAAAATGCCACATTGATTCTGCTTCTACCCAACTCCATCTTTGTCTAGCTAATTTCATCCATCCTGCAAAGCACTGATTCCCAGTGAGATGAGTGGAGCAGGGCACACTGGGTGCAGGCAGAAGCCCTGAGCACCACGCAGGTACCAGGGTCTGCAGCTGCGAGGCAGAGCTGGAAGCCAGCATCACTACCACACAGAAAGAGAGAAAGGCTCCTGAGTTTCACTTCACCCACCAGCAGGTAAGTGTAGATGGAAGCCCCACTGCTCGTCAGGGCCATTACAAAAATATCAGTGTCCCTACTGCTCTGACACCTTGCACACAGGTACACAAACATGAGTGCTGAGATAGAACAGGATGGTGAGAAAAGGGTTGTAACCAGGTCGGATCCAGTGTTAGCTGTTTAGGAGAGGATGCAAGGTTCCCTATGGGCGTATGGCTTTTAAGCTTACATGCTCACTTGGGTTATTCCACTTTACACACTACTGAGAATCCTCTGCAGAACAAAACCAAAATACTCAATGGTTACTTTTGGTAAGGACCTTGATCAAACTTGTTTTCTAAGCACGACTTCCTGATTAGCCACATTTTTTGCATATAGCATCAGGCAAGACCCAGAGCAAAAAGGTGGAACCAGGGCAGTGAAAGCAACTAACTGCACCAGCTCGGACAAAGAAGGCCTGTGTCTCTCCATGGTAAAAAGAGAGAAAAGGCCACTCCAGTGTCCAAGAATTTCTTCAACAACTTCTTCAACAGAAACTGATTTCTGAGATGCATTGGTGCTGATATAAAGAGCTACTTGCCAAATCTCCCCTTTCTATGCATTTATCTTCCTAGTCCTCACATCTAGAGAAGTATTTCTTGGCCAAATGGCTTTTCATTCAGACATCAAAATCATGCCCCTTCCCCCAGCAAAAGTAGAAAACAATACAATAACATCAGAACACCAAAGGTGTTGGCTCCCAAACTGTTGTACTGTCTGATTCTTCAAAGCTGCTGTGGGCAGCTCTCTTCTCAAATACCAACTGCATTTTCAAAAGCAAAAAAAAATCACTTGCTTCAGTAAGAATGGAAGGAAAAGCCTTCTGCCATCACTCAGCTATGCAGACATTCTGTTGTCTTATCCCCAGCAACGTCTCTGAACTGAAAATCACTGTATAAGCTAGATGACTAGGAAGATGTGGAATAATTTACTTTTAATGAAGTGCTAAATGACAGAATACTAATTTGTGATGGTCAAAACATCAGGTTCTGTTTAGTGACAGTAGGCCGTGGCTGGGTCTCATGTCAGAGATACATAGCCATGGAAAAGCCACTGAAGTGGAGCATGGAGGAGGCACAGTCACAGCAGAGACAGCAGCAGTCACTGGAACAATGGCCTTTAGCACAAGCATTCTCTAGTCCTGCCCTGATCTCAGCAAACAAACAGTTGAAACTCAGTAAATGAGAACCTTATGGAGACAACAGGGTGTTCCAGTCAACACGTTCTAGGATCCATGTCACACTATTCCAAGTTTGCAGGTAAATATTTTCACTACTTTTAAAGAAAAACTAAAATAAAATCCTAGTGCTTGGAAGAACATTGCACTCAGAAAACATTCTTCATCCTGAATTTATCATTAGTAGGTGTCCCCACGTGTTGATAGTCCACAATGACACTCTGTAGTTAGGAGTTATGAGAAGAGCTATAAAGTGAGAAAAATCAATAGCATTATATTAAAATGTTCAGCCATGAAGGAACAATCAACACTTGAAAATACCAGAAACAATCAATTTCAATAAGCAGTTAATATTAGGTAACAAGGCAACAAAGCAATAGATAAAGATTAAGGTGATGGGAAATATTTAAAGCATTAATTAGATACACTAGAGTTTAATGCCCCAATAGTTTTTACAAAAAAAAATAGCTCTCAAAGTTTCATAGACCTTCACAGAATTGCATCAAATTGCACATAAATGTGAGACCAAAATATTTTTAATAATAATTAAAATATATACTGCAGGATTCCACAGGAGCACACGATGACATTCCTTTCCCCATTTGAAGGTAATGTACTCTCATAGGTGCATTAGTAACATTACTAAGTCAATAAGTGCCAAATATATGGTAATGTAAACTACATTGTTCATTTAGGATTTTGAGCCAGAGTTTCCGTAACAACTTTCAGAAAAGCAAATAACCCTATTTTCTTATTCTTGTTCAGAGGCACTTAATCAGGTACCCATTCTCTTGTAATACATACAAGTGATACATCCTCTCTTTTAATGAGAAATTAATCTATTCCTTCTTTTAAAAGCTTACAGGACAGTAATATATCCCCAAACAAAAGAAGAAAAACTCAAAAATAAACAAGAAGCCCACACAGTTTACAAATTTCTTCTAATAGTGGATTTCCTGTCTGTAAGGTGCAGACAGTAGAAAACAAGGCTACATTTAAAGATGTGGAGGGGAGATCAAGGCTGAGGTCTCCAGAGACACAGAGACAAGTTGACACTGAGCTCTCATTAAGGCTTTGCTTTACCCTTGGCAGTCTCAGACAACCAGTAATAGTCTACCCAAAGATAAATCAAATCAGTATAAAATAATTTGTCTAGGGTAGATCTAGAAGTACTTCTAAGCTAGTGCAGCAGTACATGCAGCACTAAGTGTTCTTCTCTGTTGTATTATTCAAGTGCTCTTCAGTGGAGATACAATTTGAAGGACGAAAAATTGCCATAAGCAAAAATCCCAAGTCAGCATTTTGCCTGATCACAGAATCACAGAATCACAGAATTGCCAGGGTTGGAAGGGACCTCAAGGATCATGAATCTCCAACCCCCCTGCCACATGCAGGGCCACCACCATTCCACCTAATGCTAGACCAGACTGCCCAGGGCCCCATCCAATCTGGCTTTGAACACCTCCAGGGACGGGGCATCCACAACCTCCCTGGGCAGCCTGTTCCAGTACCTCACCACTCTCTCCGTAAAGAATTTCCCCCTGACATCCAACCTATATCTCCCTTCCCTCAGCTTAAAACCATTTCCCCTTGTCCTGCTGTCACTCACCCTTTCAAAGAGTTGATTCCCCTCCTCTTTGTAGGCTCCCTTTATGTACTGAAAGGCTGCAATGAGGTCACCCCGCAGCCTTCTTTTCTCCAGGCTGAACAAGCCCAGCTCCCTCAGCCTGTCCTCATAGGGGAGGTGCTCTAGTCCCCTGATCATCTTTGTGGCCCTCCTCTGGACCCTCTCCAACAGCTCCCTGTCTTTCTTGTACTGGGGGCTCCAGACCTGGACGCAGTATTCCAGATGGGGCCTCACAAGAGCAGAGTAGAGGGGAACAATCACCTCTCTGTCCCTGCTGGCCACCCCTCTTCTGATGGAGCCCAGGATCCCATTTGCCTTCCGAGCCGCAAGGGCACACTGCTGGCTCATATTAAGTTTTTCGTCTACCAAGACCCCCAGGTCCTTCTCCACAGGGCTGCTCTCAAGGACCTCTCCTTCCAGTCTGTAGGGATGCCTGGGATTCCTCCGGCCCAAGTGCAAAACTCTGCACTTTGCAGTGTTGAACCTCATCAGGTTCACCCGGGCCCACCTTTCTAGCCTCTCGAGGTCCCTCTGAATGGCATCCCGTCCTTCAACTGTGTCAACCACACCACTCAGCTTGGTGTCGTCAGCAAACTTGCTGAGGGTGCACTCAATTCCGTCATCAATGTCATTGATAAAGATGTTAAAGAGCAATAAAGATTTCCTATTAGTTTGTCACAGAAACAGTATAAAACTGTCCTAAGACATACCTTGAACTATCAGAATATGCAAGTGCTATATTTCACCACAGCAAGACACCAAGCAACTATTCCCACCCCCAAACCCACTAACCTCACCTCATAGAGCATCCATTTATCTTGTGAAAATACAAAGGAAGGAAAACCCGAGCAAAAGGCACTACATATTAATTGTTTCTCAGAGAGAGAAGGACAGAAAGATTATTTATATGCAGCAAAAGTCTGTTAACAAAACAGCTGTGTCTCTGTGAAAATAGGCAGCAAGAAAACTTTCTCAGAGAAGTACAGAAAGTCTAAACTCAGATTTGCTTTATGTTTCTGAAGGTGAGACTACACTCAGATTACACTCACTTGGTTTAAAGCTTGTCAAAATGTGATGTCTCAAAACATCACGTATGAAAGCCCAAACCAGAGGGAAAGTAGAGTAACATGACATTTTTTTACAAATAAAAATAATCAGAAGTATTACTTGTGTTGGAAACATCCAAATAATGTTTGGCAGGACGGTATCTCTAATAAAAGCAGATTTTATTCGCGATTGCAATGGCGGGCGTCCCGCAAGCAGGAGCGCGCAGTCACCCCTTCCCATTCACCAAAACAGGGCTCCAACCATCCAGTGATAGAAGTATCTATTCCTGATTTCTCTGCCAGTTAATTGGCAAGGGTGGTAAGCTCTTGCAATGTCTTAGTTATTGTGTCACCTGGAGCTGTATTATTGGGATGAAGGTGCAACAACAGGTACCCAGCATTACACGTACACCCCTTTTTCTTTTTTCCAGCTTGTATCATATCTTAGGAGATCCTATTTTCCCAGGCCATCCTACTTATGGCATCTAACTGTTCTGCAGTTCCCTTTATTGCACTCTTTTTGTATAATTTGTAAATCTCCACTGACTATAACAAATGTAGTTAATCCAATCTACATTCTTGTTGATCATCACCAGGACAGTGACTCAAACCCTGCAACAATTTGATTTCTCACCTTAAAATCATCAGGGACAACAAGAAGTGAAAAGTTTAAATCCCTAGCTTGCCCACATACCAAACAATTACTGATGTAAGTATACTTTGCAATGATGTTTTTCACAAGAGATATAAAAGCATTTATATCAAATGCTGCACTTAATCAAATTAACATTTCTAACAATTATAAGAGCCCATATTACTGTCTTTGGATTCACAATTTTAAGGGTCCAGCTGACTTCAGTTCCCATTGTATTTGAGGGACCTTCTTAACTCTTGTATGATGTGTACACAACACTTGTTCTTTAATTTTTACTGCTGTGTGGGATGTTAGCAGCACCTGGAGCAGGCTTATCCACCTTGATTCCAGGGGCGAATGTGAAAGACATCTGCTATATACATATAATCTCTTGTTAAAATATTATGTATCAAGCCATCAAGGCCTTGAGCTCTAGTTCCTAGAACCAGTTTCTCTATTTCCTGAAGCTGTTCTGGTAGACTTACCACATGCTCAATATTTCATTCCCTACATGGGTAGAGATCCTGTTTGTACAACATAAGGCCTTTTGTACAGTATTTTGAAAGACTTATCCCCTCTTTGGCTCTAGGTTTCAATCTGCTCCTAAGGAGAACCAAAGGCAACAACTTTGGCCAGGACAGTCCAGCTTCCTGGCCCAGTTTTACTACCTGTGATTTAATTAGATAGTTCATCTTTTCCACCTGACCACTCGCCTGTGGTCTGTGTGATATGTGCAATTGCCAATTTATTCCCAATGCTTACTGACCTGTTGGACAATCTCTGCAATAAAGCGAGTTCCCTGGCTGAAGGGTATTGCTGCAGGACACCCAAACCTTGGTATAATCTCCTGCAGCAATACCGTGGTTATTGCTTTGGCTTGATTGGTCCTGCAAGGGAATGCTTCTGGCCACCCTGAAAAGCATATACTGAAATCCTCCTTTTTCCTGGCAGTTCTGAAAAAAATCTATTTGCAATTGTTGTCCTAAAAGATTCCCTTTCCCAATAAGCCCCACTTGTACCCTGTTCCTGGTACTAGGATTGTACAGTTACTTTCTGATGTCTGTACCCCCATATGTTTTATTATGTTCCCTTAGAACCAATTTCTATAAAATAATAAAAGACACAACAATGTGTCCATCTGGGTATGCACCCACCTGTCAGCTTGCTCTCTTCCCTCTTAAATCATCAAATTCCTATCCTTTCTACAATGCCTTATAGGTTCTGATTAAGGTTCAGATATTTTAAGTTTACCGTCTGGAATTAAAGCCAGTTCACCAATTTCTTTTCCTTCAGCTGCCTGTTTTGCCACCTGATCCACCATCATATTCCCAGTTTCCTGTACAGTGCCACTCTTCTGATGTCCTTTACAATGTATAACAGCCATGCTGCTCTTTGGTAGATTTATATCATGCTGAATTTGCTTTCCATGTGTGTAAGAAAACCTCGCTCTTTGCAGATGGTACCATGAGTGGGTACCACCCCAAAAGCATATTTAGTTCTTGTCAAGGCAGTTATTTCAGCCTTCTGAGCAGAAGTCCCCACAGGTAATGGTTTTGCTTCAGTTACCTTGTCACTAGCAGTTACTACATGACCTGCCTTACAGTTTCCTTGTCTCACAAAGCTGTTTCTGTCAGTGAATCCAGGAATCCTCAGCGTTGTCCAACGGTTCCTCCTGTAGGTCTGACCAACTGGCACAAACAGTCTCCATGCAGTCACACACTGCTGGCTTGGAGGTAGCTCTGCACTGGTGTTCTGGGTGTTCAGCAAACTGCTTCCTTCTCTTTGATCAGTTGTGCTTTCTGTTGAGAAACTCGATAGCCGTTTAAATCAAGAAATTCAGCAAACTCACAGTCCACAGTCCTCCTTTGTTACTGTAGTATCCATATACTGCAGTAAAGTTCCACTGTGAGATGGAGGAACCCAAACCTCAGGCTCACAAGTTGACCAGTTCTCAAAAATCACTGGGCTGTTCTCATAACCCTGGGTAACACTGTCCAGGCTAGCTGAATTTTTCTTATTTATTTATAGATATATTCAATTTTTTTTTCCTTCTTCCCATATTGGAGTTTTCCTATTCAAAGGCAAATAATTTTAGACTTTCTTTGGCAAAACCAGGCAGAAAAAGGTGTACTTCAAATCCAGAACAGTAAACCCCGCCTACTTATTCCCTAACTTGGTTAATAAAGATATACATCATAGGTTGTATATATTCAACATTTCTATTAATTGCCCTCAAATCTTGTACCAAACTATAGTTCTTGCCATCCAATTTTTCATTTGCAAGAGTGGGGTGTTCTATTTGGATTTCTATCCAATTAATAATCCAAAATTCAAAAAGTTATTTATTATTTCTTTTATCTTCCTACAATCTTGTATCCTTAAAGCCCTGGTTGGGCTGGCTCCCGTCTTTAACTTTTATAGGGCTGCATTTTTGGCTCTGCCAGGCATTCCTGATGCCTACAATCCTGTGTATACCTGATTTAGGATTTACCTAACTTCTGGGGGTACAACATCACTTGTTCCCAGTTTGTGTTAAGACATGACACAGAACAGGACTTTATTCGCACACCTACGGACACAAGATGACAGTCTTTATACCTGTTTTTCCCTTTATCCATCCCCTGCCCTGTTTCCCCATTGGCTGGGTACTCCAGGTTCACAATCTTATCACAATTTACATTTGTTGATTCGTGTGTTATCTGGTGTCAGTCAGTAGCCATCCTGTTGTTTCCAAGATGTCTCAGTGCTCTTCTTGTCGTATTGATATGGTGATTGTCTCCGAAGTCTTCGTTAAACAAACACGGGCGGGGGGGGATGACGCCAGGCCTTCCAATGTCTCTTCAGGGGCTTCCTCGGGCATACCATGACTTGTTCTCTGGTTTGATCTCGTGCAGGATATTATTGCAATGTGTGTGACAAAATATACACATATACACCTATATACAGAGCATGCATTCCTGGGAAGATTTGGCTAGAGGATAAGTGATGCAAACTATCAGGGATCTTCCCCAAGTTAAGTAGAAGGACTCCCAAAAGGAACTATGACAACAGAGTTCATGAAATAAAAAATATTATCCAATTCTAATGCAGAAACAACATTTGATTCCCACACTTGTTCATTTCAAAAAACGTTACTGTGAAGGGTTTTCATCATTTCTCAGACAGACATTGAGTACTACTGCAGACAGCATACTAGAGATTTATACACCTGTGTGTACAGATATAGCCATAAGAAACAGAGGGAGCTGTTGAGTGTAAATGAAATGCCAGCAAGAGTATGAGGAAGAATTGTGAGTAACTGGTCAAATTCACAGCTCCTGGCAGTCAGTGATTTAGTTCCACAGACAAATATTGGCAAAATCATTCCAGCACTGATTCTGGGGTGAACTACACAGTACCTGTTTCTGAAATGCTTAGAGATACCCTGGTCAGATACGAAGGCACACAGTGCCAGAGCAGCCCCTGACTCCATGTTCCTCTGAGATGCTTATCACCGATACATTCATTCTTTTGATACTGTCTCTAGTATTTATCCCTGCTTGACTTACTTACACTGCTTGAAAATACACAGAGGAGGCCCCATAGCTTTATTGTTCTGAAGCCAGTTGATCTTCCAGTCAGCCTAGAACAGCACCTGCTCCTGCCTAAACCAGAAACCCACACCCAGGGAGTGATGAGGCAGACAACCTTACAGCCCGTGCCAATCAGTCAAGACCAAGTTTTGCATGGAGACATCACCACCACAGCCCCACTTCCCAAACCTATTGTTCCCGACGCCACCACATGCCAGCAAAGCCCAGCTCACCACAGCCATCTGCAGGCAGATACCACAGTGCCACTGGTCCTCCTGGAGCTCACAGCTGTGCTCACTGCTCACCCAGCAGGCACCACCCAGGCCAGGCAGACACCTGCCACCAAGAGTAAGTCATCCCATCAGCTTATTGCAAACGGGACTTGTGTCACCACATCACGACCTTCTCACATGCAGGGCAGAGCCGAGAAAGTATCGGTTTCAGATGTCTGAGACAGACAACACAAACTATGAGGTGCCTGAACATCCGGCAGAAACAAACACCTCTGCCTGCTCAGTAAAGGACATCTCAGCCTCTTCACAGTGGAAAAATAAACACACTGGAGTTTCAGTTGTTCTGTTCACCAGAACAGTGACAAAACCCTGAAGAATTCAAAAAAGCAAAAGATCTCTTCGGCAGGAGCCGAATTCCACAGGAGTTGCTTTGAATTACACCAGCCAGCTGGAGATGCAGCAAAGGCTGTTCGCGCAGCCCCGTACCTTGCAGAATCATTTACACTCTTCAAGCGGACATAAAAGCGTTACCAACCATAACGGCACTATTTAACACCCACTTTGCAGAGGTGCTAATGTCTAAACAAAGCATAAGGTCACAGAGCGTATGGCCGGAGAAATTCAATTAGGAGTGATGGCTGAGGAAGCGCAGGCCCCAGCCCTGCACTAACAGCCAGGCAGGAGACCCCGCCCCAGCGCACGGCAGGAAACGCGAGGTACGTAGTTACCACTGACCAGCTTTCAGATAACCGAAGAAAGGTATTAGCCACAACTGAATAATACAGAAGGAACAGCTTACCGCACTTTGAAGAAAAGGGCTCACTGGAAAACTTCTCTGCTTAGAAGTTGCTTCTTTCTAGACGTTTCCCTCCCACTGCCAGCCCTTAAATGAGGTTAGGACCCCTTCCACTTGCACAGGGCAATCGCTTGCACCTGGACTGGCCACACCTCTCCACCAGGTGCTCAATCACCGGTTCAGGCCATGACCTAACGGCTCCCATACGCTCAGACACGGCGCACCATGTTTAGGCAGGAGCACCGGAGGATTTTTCAGAACTTACCTTTCAGTGGGTGTCACACGCGCTGCCGAGCTGCGTCCCTCTGACATCCTCTCAGCTGGGGCAGCCTGCTGACATCCCAAGCCTGTCCCTACAGGAATCCACCGAGCTGCTGCAATCTTCTGAAATGAGTGCAGAGGGAGGCTGGGGAGCTTCCTGCAGACAGCATCATGCCCCATGCAAATCCTGTCAGCACAAAGCTTATCGGTGGACACCCAAAGAGCTGGGCCCCGAGGGCCCTGCCAGCCAGATACCAGAGCTCTGGCTGCTGGCTCTCCTCAGTGGCTTTTTGCACAGGAGCTTGAAACGTAGCATTTGCTGCCAAGTTCCCAGTCATTTCTCACACCCTAAACTCAATTGCTATCTCTCACCCTGTGGCACAGACTGGCCCTCCCAGCAGGGAGGGCTGTTCTCCCTGCCCTCTCAGGACGGGAGCTCCTTGCAGCAGCCACCTCACAGGAGCAGGAAGCATCACTGGGCAGCAGCTGCTTCCCTCCAGCAGCTCTGAGGTGAGGCACCCAGCCACTGCCACCAGAGGCAATAGGAAATCAAGAGTTGATTTCTTTTTTTACTTTTCCTGAGATACGTGGGATTTTATTTATTTTTTTTAATTAACCTTGAGGTAGAAATTTTTATTTTTCTCTTGTTTGCACACACATCTGTAAAGCTGTACATCTGTACAAACATGGAACAGCTTAATCCAATGCACTTCATGTCTCTTTCAAGGATTTAGGAAGCATTGCTACTACATTCATATTGTATCTCCTGGCACAAACATGTGGGCAGGTGTTATGGACAGATTTTGATCACATAAGGACACCAAGCAAGAGGCCCAGTCATGCCATAAGCATGTAAGGCTCCAGAAGGAGAAGCAGCCCTAATCCCCCACAGCTCCTGCTTCCATTTCATTGCCCCCAACCCAAGGGCAAGGCAGAACACAAGAAGGGGCCAGGCTTACAAAGGTACCTGCTAGAGAAAGGTGAAGATCCTCCACTCTACTGCAATCTTCCTCAGGGCTAGGAGAGGTCAGTATGGTTCCTGAGCTGCTGTAGACTGCTTAAAGAGCAGAGATTAATGCTGGAGGAGGTTTATGGGAAAAGTGGTCCTTCATTTTAATATACATCTTTACATTTCCTCCTCATTATGTCGATTCCTGCCAGCTGCAGCCAGAGAACCTCCCCCCTCATGCCTGTTCTTTCTATGCCTCCACTTGAGGATGGTTGAGCCCAGCAGACACGTGGCCATCAGAGCTGCCCTCCCTGCTGACCAGCTGCAGCTGTGCGCTCACTGCAGCTTCTCAGTGCCTCATAGCCAGTCTTTGCAGTCACTTCTGAATCACATCATGAATTTCTCTGTATATCCACTCAGAACGGCACTGGTAAAGGCTATTATTTAAAATAGAGTTGTTGGTGTCTCCTGCTCCTGCTTTCTTTGCATGTTTTCATGAAGGATTAGGGAGAGCCAGCTGAGAACAAGGGAGGGAGAGCACAACACTAAAAGGAACAAAAGAGGAGAGAGGAACTCTCATTGGTACCTAAAAATATACTTCCCAAAGAATATCACAAAAGAAATTACTGAGACAGAAAGAGAGTAGAGCACAAAGAAGGATGTAAATGTGCCACAGGTGGAGAGAGCACCAAACCCACCAGCCAACACCACGCCCAAAATTGCAATTAAGAGGTGACAGGTGTGTAATTTTGCTTTAAAGGTAAAACTGAACCATAAAAGAGATGTTGGCGGGTTTAGAAAATAAATGCCAAATGTGTTCAGTCTTGCCTTTGAGCAGTGTTTTTCAGTTGTCTTTAGTTTTTGTAAATTTTATTTAGTTTCCTGCAGTTTCCCTGCCAGCTCTGTCAGTTCTGGACATAGATCTGAGGGATGTTGGCCCATTGCTCCTCTGATGGCTGCTCAGCTTCTCAGCTGTGCTCAGGGCAGGTTACTGGTTCCCTACTAAGACAGCCCCTGCCTGCTTTCATTGCTTCGCAGCCACTCTGGTACCAGCTAAGGTCACTCTGAATGACTGAGGCGGGGAAACAGCAGTAACTCCTGCCAGAGTTATTGTGACGGGTTTTAAAATGCAAAAGGAGCAAATACCCAAGATATAGCACTGCAGGCACCTTTCAACTTTCAAATAAACTTAGAGCAAATGCAAGTGTAAAACTCAACCATTGCTTTTTATGGTCTTGTCTCCTTTTAATTCAAACCTCTTCTGTTTAAGACACAATAGCACATAGAAAGTGTCTCTGCAGTGGCAAAGCAAGCCAATAAACATATTCTAAAATGGAAAAAAACATCTGATTTTCCCACAATTTGTGCTTCCTGCTGCACTTGGCAATTCTTCCCTTTCATTCCCTCAGGTGCTGCTGTCTCCAGCAATGGTCACGCATGACATGTGGAGGGAGTGGGTGTAGGGAGTCACGCTGCAAAGTCTTTAGACAGGAGCTAGGAGGCTAAATATCATGAAATGTCCCACTGAACACAACAGGTCACAGTTTGTCTCTTCAACTGACAGACATTCTCTCTTCCTCTTTTAAATCTGGAGGTCTTTGGGAAAAAAATTCCCTGCAAAATGTTGTTCCATTCATTTCTAGTCCCCCTTATAGGATATATCTGCAAAACAACGAGCCTGGGACAAAAGGCTGGAGGCTGCTTTGAAGGATGGGTCACTCTGAACAACTGTCAGTGGCAGGGGCTGGGGAGGAGAAGAGGAGCAGAAGCTGGCAGCAAAGCTTAGCAATGGGGTTGATGTTGAAGAGGGAGGCTGTGCCTTGGGAAAGCACATGGCTCCTGGATGGAAGCTCTTAGAAAGCATTTTTTCAGTCATCTGCAACCTGACTTGGAATCAGCGCCTACAAAGAACAACCAGAAGATTTCCACTGGATCAGTTTTACATACAGATCTATGCAAACATGGATAGTATCTTTTTGGCATATTAAAAGAAGCTTTTTCCGTGCATGGAAAGACATTTGGTCTCAGTGCTATAGCAGGAATGTTACTGTTTTTTTGTTTTTTTTTTTTTTTCCTGCGTACTTTTTAAAATTGCTCCTTACTTCCTCTTGGAAAGTTTAAATTATAGAATCTCATCTTCAAAACTAGGACACAAGATTCTCAGTCAGAGAATCCACGCTGCAAAACTTCAACGACAACAAAAGACACAAAGTAATGAAAACAGTCACACAGAAGATCAGCATCGTTTGTGGGGTTCTGCAGGTGGTCTACTTTTTTCTCTGCCCTGCCCTGCTGTCCTGTGGAATTCTGCTGGTAGGACATCTGCTGGTAGGCTTTACATCGTGATGGAAGTAAAGATTCTGGCTGGAAACACATAAAATTGCACTGACTTTTTGAACAGATTTTTTAAGAGCTTTTTGGATGGCAGATGGGTCCCTCTTCCATCAGTGTGTGTTCTGCTCATGGGGAGATCTTTGAAGAGGGGTCTTTGATGTGACCATCTTCATTATCAAACTCTGAAAGGTACTTAAAAAAAACAAACTCTTTGCTGCTCTACAGAGAAATTTCATCCCGAGGATTTAGTTGAGGATGGCAGTCATGGCATGAGATGCAACTAGGCACGACTTGCAAATTTTAACCTATTAAAGCAATTTGTTCGCTTCCTCCAACAAACGATGCGATTACAAATGTGTCCAGGAAATGCTATGAATATACATCTGTGACTTGACTTTTCTTCCAAGCAATCTCTGGCTAATTCCTAGCAAACAATCCAGCTTTAAACTGAAACCATCAAATGAAAATGAACAGCCAAATATTTTAAACTATTGCTTTTTATTATAATTACACTGGAGCACAAATAAATAAGCACTAAATTTATTGTAAAATATTGTCAATGCACTAAAGAAAGCAGAATTGATCTTCAAACAACATCTTATTACTTCAGAAGTATCAAAGTACATTTAATTACATCTTACCTAAAAAAATCAAGTACAAAAATGAAAAGAAAATTAATATGTATTTATACTGTGTATATAGAAACGGCTAGTAATATATTATTACAGTTAGCCTCTAGCTACTCCTTACTCCTACACAATCTCAGGCACATACCTGACAATTTCTAATGAAATATGAAAAAAAAGCAACATGACATTCAGTTTTAAGATATCGGTAAATGTATTACACTGGAATGAACACAGAATGATTTCATTTCATTTAAAAACCCTGTCATTTAAAAACATAGTGCCGTTGTCCACTTAAAAATAAATAAACAACCCAAACAAAAAAAGAACCCATACCATTGTATACCATTTGCTTTGTCAAAAGGAGCAATAAAGTAGACATACATTGGCTAATATACGTAAACACATTTTTAGTGCAAGAATAACAAGACCTGTGACTTAACTGTGCTTTCTGGAAATCACAGTGCACTTTACACAAATTGCTACACAATAATGTTTAACTTCAGGAGTTTAAAGCAAAATAAGTGCATACCAAACAACTTCATATATACAGTCTTCGCAAGTGTGTGTATATATGTGATCTGTATGTATATACAGATTGCATATTTATACAGACTACAGCTTCAATGACTGCGCGTAGCTAAGCACTGTCATTCACCCTGTGACACAGAAACTGCTGAGACGATAGGGAATGTGGAGAACATCTGAACAGCGTTCTGATGGCGCGCAGCAGGCGGCACGACGCGCTGCGACACGAGTGATGGGGTGGGCCAGACATCACAGGACACCAGGACACGTCTGTCGTGCCCTGGCTGAGCCCATGACCTTGGGAAACTCCTCAACCCGAGCCTCACTCCCTCCTCCTCATAACGATTCTCACGAGCGTGAGGTTCAGTCCACATTTCTAAAGTGCTTGGAAGGTAAGTGCTAAGTTCTATTTTACTTTTTCACGTAGTGGTGCACTTTAAAACAAAATGCCATTGTTTCCATGGGATACAATGGAGGTCTGGAAGCACACGGGCAGTTATTTAAGGACAACATAAATAGTGTTGAGCAATAAAAGCAAAACAAGGGGTGGCTTCTATGGCAGGCTGAATGTACAAGCAAGTCTGTGACAAGAATGCTTCAATTCCCTGATCGTTATTCCTATTACGCGTTGATGTGGAAAGGACACGGCATGAACAAACGCTACTGAACACGATACTGAACTGCTTTCTTCCATGATTGCTGCCCTCCAAAGGCTCTGATGGCAGCACCCAGCTCACCCACAGGTTGGGATGCACAGCCAGCACTTTGTGGGTGTCACTGCACAGCCAGACGGCGGTTTTGTTTCATCACCGCAGGTTTAGTGCAGATGGGGAAAGAGCTGAGCTGAGTATTTCATGCATGGTTACGAGAAGTTCTTCTCTTGCCACCTAACAAGGAAGACAAAGAACAAACGCTTTCTGAACAATGAACCTGTTATCTCAACAGATTTCTCACAACCAACAAGTCGTCTTCTTTCCAGCAGATTCTGGAAACTTTACGAGATCTCTGGAGTTTTTCTTCTGCCATTTTCTTTCTTTAAAAAAAAAGAGAATAAGCAGAATGTACAGTTGGTGTAGCGGATGTCACATGTATTCAAAGATTCCTTCACAGCCTCTGGAGTTTTTCACTTCTTCTGTCATTTGGGCTGTGAGGGGGTCTTTAAATCTGCATTTCAATTGCGTACCCATTCCTGTCACGGCATATCCTTAACATACAACTATTTAATGCACACATCTATGAGTATATAGAGAGATACATGCATATATACATATATATGTGTGTATACATATGCATATACACATACACAGTAATGCTAATATACATACACACATATAAACACACACTTTATGTTTTACAGAAATCTCAGTTTGGACATCAAAATATACATTAGTTAGTTATAAAATATTTAAAAACTTTATTTCAGAGGCTGAAAAGAAACTGCTACCGATAAAGCATTACTCAAACTCAAACTTTAGCAATATAGATTACAAAAAACTTCTAAAATTTGTTATTTTTGGTTTTTTGATCAGCAATTACAGCTGTGGCAATGCTGTCAATAGAATTTCAAAGAAAAGCCGATATAACAAGAAGTTTTAAACAACACAACTTTTCTTCTCACAGAATATAATACTAAAATGATTGTTTTAAAGAGGAATTTTGTGCTACCAAATTTCAGACACATAGAAATTTAAATATACAAAATATATGCCATAGATAATTTTTTTCCCACTCCACAGCCGTACAAGCTTCCCTCGTTCTCAACAGCTTCTTCTGGAAGATATTTCACCACATGGATTTCACCCTCATTATCAGCTTAAACCATTTCTTTCTCCCGTTAAAACCAGGAGGTCGTAATTCTTTGGTCATGACATAATATTCTGTCAAAATGTGTGTAATATCATACAGGACTCTAAGCCAGTTACAGAGGCAGCCAGGAAGATGACACGGCAGATGTGGGAGAACATGTTACATGGCCTCTGCTTCTAACCCACGTGAAATCGAGGGAGATTTCTGTACCAGCCATCAGGGGGGCTGAATGCCAACCTCCATAGGTAACACACGGTAATCTGACACAGGACATGCTGCTGGATTGAAAACTAATAAACATGTAAACAGGTTTTTCACCCTTCTTTTCTGGACCAAAGACAAATGCAGACAGGAGCCATGGCTGCAATGCCACGGCTGTAACCTGCTAACGAGCGGGCTCCTCGCCACGGGCTGTACATCGCTCAGTCACAGTGAACCTTGGTCTCCGCTAGCCAGCTGGATGTCATGGGGAGGAGTTTCTGTTTTGGGGTTTTCTTCAGAAAATTTAGCTTCCCTTGTTGGCAAGTAGTTACAGTTGGAGATTAACCGATGAGGATAAAAGCAAGGGCAATCTATGTAATTAACTTTGTGAGAAAACCGACGCAGAGAAATTTGTGCTGTAAACGCAACTTGGGCATCCACACTGAGCATTCCCATTTGCATGGCCTGCAGTTCTGCTGTTTCACACCAAAACTCTCTCCCTTGTCCAGCCCTCCCTCCAAAAAAGCTAAGGACGTCTAACAAGCACAACTCTAGGTAACTTCTACAGCCCTAGCACCGAGTTGTTTTGTACATTGTCCTGTTAAATATAATGTACAACCACATGCTTTTGTACAGAGGCCAAATCTAGGCAGGTAGGAGAAATAAAATGGTGGTGGGGTTGAGGGGGAACATTAGAATACCACATAGAAAATAGTTAATAAAACCATATAACAGTAACATTATATAGTAAAATTCTTCATAAATTTTTGAATATATATATATATATATTTCAGCAGTGTTATTAGTTTGGGTGTTTTCAATATATTGGCAAAATATTTACATTCTAATATCTTCTGGATCCAAAAAAATCCTGGATAAATATATATGCCTTAATCCAGTCGGAAATTTAGAACTCTCTTTTGATTGACAGGTGAGCACTGTACAGGTGTGTTTTTTTCCTAGGAAGTTCACCACCTGCAGGTAAGTCTTAGTTAGAGCCTTTGCCTCATTAAGAAAGCCGGCTGCCTGTGCATGGTGCAATGCGGTGGAGAGAGCATCCTCCACACACCTCTCAGATTGCAGTGTCCCAGAAAACAGTTTGTTGTTTGGAATAAGGAGGAGGGCTATATTTCTTGGTCCCGGTGTTCTTTTTCCAACTCGGCAAGATAGGCATGCTGTCCTGTTTGCAGAGTCCTTTCTCTGATTTCTGTCGAGCTTTTATTTCTTTGCAGAGGCAACGTTTTTTCTCAATCATATCCAGCATTGTATGGTCCCCTTGCAACCACTGCATACATGTCACCTGTTAGGGGGAGAAAAAGAGAGGAAGAAAGGAAAAAGAAGAAAAAAAGTATACAAATAACTATTTAGCTATAGATTGAAGATGTCGTTTCTTTGAAAGGTTAACATCACTCTTAAAATACCCCCATTTGTCTCAGAACAAAAAATATCGATGCCAACAAAAGAAACAAAGTCAGTCTTCACTTCTTGCTACTACTGTAAAGAAAAATAAGGGTAATAAACGGTCCCCTTCTTCACTTCTGAGCACAGAGCACTGAAAGCTAATAAAGATGAATGTTTTTGGCAAACTAGCACTAGTTGAATCTTAAATGATGGAAAAGATCTTAAAAATGCACACGGATCTTAACAATGTCCTTAAGCTGTAGAAATAAAAAATTCTATACACTCAAGCCCATGTTTTATATTTCTTTCCATATCCAATCTGTCACATTAAAAGCATGCTATAACACTTCTGAGTATCAAGCTAAATATAACTCTGTTTAGTCGTTTTTTCAAAACGATTTAATGAACTCCATGAGAATTATATGGATTATCCCATCCTTCTCTGTGATGATATTTCATTAACTAGAAGGCTTCAACTGATTAGAAACTCCATGTCTTCACACATGTAGAATATTTCAAAACAGGATCCTGATTCAAAAAAGGAGGTTAGCATATGTTTAGTTGTAAGTGTATGTCACAGCCCGCCAAAGCCTGAGAAAGTGGCTTCATTTGAGTTAAGCATGGTGCTCACGTGTCTAGAAAATGTGTGTGCCTTCAAATGCTTCAGATTGGAACTGAAATCCCAAATACTAAACTCTCTTGAAAGGGCTTATCATACTTGGATCACCTGCAAACCAGAGATCTTCCTCAGAGCACATAATCTGCAAATCTGAAGTGATTTCCTACATTCTCTCAAAATCTGTTTTCCCCACTGGTCATAAATTTTTAAGTAAATGCATGCCATGCATTTGTAGGGACTGTCCAAGTACATTTCTGATCTTGTCATGCAAATGCACATGTGCACTAATACTTTGGCAGCATTTTATGATTCATGAAAGAAACATGTTTTTATTAGTAGTACTCAATAACGCATCTGCATTTCATTCACAAATATCAAAATGCTAAATGTGGGCATGCACTGAGCTCCTTGCACTGGGGACTGGCCTTCCTACAAGCCAGCAAAGAAACTGCCATTGACCTCTGTAGTTGCTGTCTGCTCGAAGTGCATTTAGCTTCTCTGGATAAATGGATAATGTTCTGAATCATAGCTGGAAATAAAAGAATAAATATGAGAAAACCTAACAAAAAAAGTAATAAAGAATGCAAATAGAAAAATAAACAAAGTACAGAAAAGTCTTTTTTTTTTTTTTTTACAAACTGGTGTAACAAATGATTTTTAATGGCTGATACAGGATAAAAGAATTTTAGATAAAATGTTCTTTCTTTATACTGAAACAAAAATATGCTTACCTTCTGCTATATATATTAAATAGTTCTTTGAGTAGATCACAAAATGTGTTTTGCTCTTGAATGTTCTTACGAATTTGCAATTACATGGGTAACGTACCAGTAGTGCATGCACCCTCCTTATGGTTGAACTAAACATCTTCAGGAAGCCTACCATGCCTCTCATTCTAATCCAGTGCTCAGTTTATCCTCATAACATAGTGCAGGTATGAAGCAGCTCACCTGCCCCAAAGCAGGACTTTCTCCCTTTGGCTGTCTCTTTGGCGTGGTCCCCAACTCATCCCAATGGTGGTACTCACTCCTCCCACCCTCGGTGACTCCACGGGCTGTGGATGAGGCTCTAACAGAGGCAGTTTTCCTGCCACGCTATTCATCAGTGACGCATTACTACTTACACAGCAGTGTCTTCATTTTGGCTGGGTTCTCCTACGTGGGTCAGGATATGACAACGCAGTCTGCACACATTTCATTAAGCAGGACATTGACAACACACAGCACCACACCGACTTCTGGAATGAACTCGAAGGCAGCAGTGCATAAGTGGAGGTGTCCCCTTACAAGCATGTGGAGCCCTCTCCTATTTATGACCGTCCCATGAGCAAACAGCCTGCGCTGGCACCAAGCCCTGGCAGCCTGTGGCCACACCTCGACACTGCCCACAGCACATCCATGGGAGTGTGCCTCGGCCACACTGCCCACGTCCTCACCATCACACCGCGTGGTGCTGGAGCCAGCATGGCGTCTTCTGGCAGCTAATCCACTTCATGGGATTGAAGGGGACTGAAGCGCGATTTTGACATGCTAAACTCTGAAATGCCAATTGCAACTTCACAAAGATAGAAAAGGTGCTGCAGAATGTATCAGTTACACAGACACTCTGCCACCCCCTGCAAAACAGCCCCTAAAATAAACCTAAGTGTAGACAGCTCCAAAATCCCTTTTTATTCTGTCCACCATATTGTGAAGCAGTCAGAGAGTCCTTCGCCATGAAGAATTCAAGCATTTCCCCTTTCCAGGACACAGGATTTTTAACACTACTTGTGATGGTTTAAACACCATATCTGTTTAGTTTAAACACTCTATAAAGGCTGTTCTTTTCACACAGCACCTTCCCGCAGAGCACGTTCCTCTCCCATCACTACACTCAGAAAATGTGTGTGTGGCATGAAGTGCAGAAAGGAGACATGGAAAATCATGTGCCAAAATGGACTAAGTGAGCACATAGGCTGTTGCTGTGTTTAAGGGATAAGGGAAAAAAGTTAAAAAGGGAGAACAAATGTTCATGGCTTTCTTTTTGGTATTTTGCCCTATTCTAGCACTAACACGCAACAAAATAGCTTTGAGCAAGTGCAAGAGGGACCCAAGAGAGACAATAATTATTGCTAACACAAAATCTCCAACTACGTGATCTCCGTTTTCAGCAAGTCCTACCCAAACCACGGGCAGTGGGGCTCCCAGGCCAGCACAGCACTGAGCAGAGCTGTTTAATCCCAGCAGGAACCTGCGATGGCTTCTGCAGGGCTGCTGAGGTGTTTGAAACCAATGTTTAGCACCGGGACTTAGAGCTAATCCTTTCTGTGGCTGCTGAACCAGTGGAGCTCTCACTTTGGGCCAGAACTAATTCTTCTCATACTCTCCCTCCTTTCTGGCCTCACTAGCGCACCGAGTTGCTGATATCACCTCTACAAAGGGATATATTCAATGTGAAGGACACAAAAAAATAACAGTTACAAGTTACTGTAAAGAAGTAGAGCATTCCTAATACATAGCTATATGGCTGCCCTGTTCCTGAAGGATCCCAAAGTCCCAAAATTGAAAATCCACCAAAAAAAAAACCAAAAAAACTCTTCCACTATGCAAAACTGAGTTCTTCAACGCAGTTTTATTCATCAGCTTAGGAGAGATCAATGTGTTGTCACCTTGCTTTTCCTATCTGCCCTATTCTTAATATTTTTATTTTCAAAATATTAGCAGTGAACTTATTATGATCTGTTGAATACCCTCAGATTTTACTCTGGCAGCGTCTCAGAACAAGAAGTCACATTATAAAACCATCTTTCAACTAAGAAAAAACAGTAACTCAGCAACTTTAACATTCTCAAAATATTGTGCAAAATGTTTCATCTAAGAAAATCTGAGTGAAAGGCAGAGCCCAAAAGGCTGGTGAGTGTTTCAGTGCTTTATGAACTGAGACAAATTAGCTGAACAAATTCCCTCCCTTACAAAGTGGGATTGGTGTACTTTTGTGTGTAGGTGCCTCCAGGAGTCTTGGGGCAGAGGTTTGATGGGCAGGACACCTATAGTTGAATTGCTCTTAGAGGACAGGTCGTCCAGCCAGAGGTCAGCACACTCCATAGCTCTCTACCACATCCAAATTTACCAAGAAATGTTCATAATCCCGAAGAAAACCCAGGGTTTTGGAAACACACTCCTGCAGAGTATTCCCATTTCTGTTGCCCTTGTATGGGCTCTGCCTGGTCTTGGATGATGCATGGCTCCTGCACTCAAAGTAGGGATATTTAAAGGAAGAAACACAAATGTCAATTAACACAGCTCTTTCCCAGCTCCCAGCAAAGCACAACAGATTTGTTCTGAACAGAAAAAAAAGAGAAGAAAACATTATTAACCAGTTACTGATGGATGTGACTTTCCAAACCTCTTAGCTGCAGTAACAATGTAAACATCTTCCATCTTTTTGTTTGGTGACCATTTAAAATGCCAGACAGGACACCCTGGCCCTTCAGCAACTAGATTTTCATCAACAGGACTCAACACACCACACAAGCAGGTCTTTATGAGCTGTCAGATACATGCATGCTACTGAAGAAGAATAAAGCAAAATCTTTACGATATATACAAACAAACAATCCTATATTGCGCAGCCTTTCCAAATGAAAAATATGAGAGCTGTGAAAAGAAAAACGTGGGAGCCAGACTGAAAATACAGTGAATAATCTCTGAAGCCAGGCCATAAGGGTGAAGTGTGGGTTGGATAAATCCATGCCAATTCACAGCCCTGAAAAGCATTTCAGAAAATGTTTCACTGAAAGGTGCAATACAGTTCCACAAGGAAAAATAGGTGCTGCTAAAAATCCTATGGGGGAGAAGAGTATACTGGCCATAAAGTTCAAAAGTGTTGTCCATTTTCATCAATTTTTGAGCAAACTTTTCTAATATTTGGATTGACCACCCAATATTTTATGCTCTGGAATTTCTCTGAGTGTTTTCTTTTATGGTATATAAACTTCTAATGACCAAAAAAAAAAAGTATGGATCACTGTATGAGGGCTTAGACAATGCCATAATCCATGCTTTCAGTGTGACATCTTGACTGTCAAATTCTTGGTTTGCCTTTTTTTAATGCTGCTGCCTCTTTGGAACTTAAATCAGAAGCAATAAGATAGTCCCATGATTCAGTGGTGCTTCCATAATTTTTTTTCCTAGTACCATAGGTTCCCACTTTGCTGACATTGTACATGCTATGGGGCTGAGGAAGATGCTGCTCTCTTCTTGTCCTTATGAGTGTCCTCTCTCTGCTATAGGACAGGCAGAGGGGCTGACTTCATTTACAAAAAGGATGAGGAACACCACACCACACACATGTGATCGTGGATATTCTACAAACACTCTTTTCTTCATGACAACAGCATATCATAAATAAAATGAAAGTCCAACAGCTGATGTGAGGCTGTAACAAAGTGATCTTAAACCAACTCAAACTATAATGAAATAAAAACGTCATCGATGTTTGGAGATTAGTAGCAATGCCTCCTGCATCTGCAAACAAAGTGACCCATGAGCAGTGCAAGCTGTGAGCAGTGCTACCCATCACTCAGCAGAGCCAAGCATGCTGGATTGTTTGGGCAGGCTACAAGTAAAACAAAAAGGCTTTCTGAAAGCCACTTACCATCCTCTGGGAGGAAAAGATACTGCCTCCCTCTTCCCTCTTGCCTGTACTCATACAGGAGCTTCCAGACTCTTTTTCCCACTGAAACACTCGATGGTGCCTTCTCTCATGCACACGGGTCCCAGCCAGCTGGCCGGGAGGTTTCTCCAAGGTGCTTCCACTCTGGAGGGTGGCTCCTAGGAGGCAGCTGTATGCCATGGCTGCAGGTGGCAGTGGGCTAAGCTAAGTAGCAAGAGTTAGCTTATGATGCATTCTCTGACAGTCTTAGCTCGACGCGGAGATCCTTTCAGCATGCCTTCACAAAATGGGAGTTGTCCAATGTAAGAGTTCAGCAGGAATCAGGTTTCAAAGGCTCTGGGCACCGAGATCTTTTCCCATCTGAAGCCAGCAGGAGTGTGCCCACCAACTCCATGGGTCAAAGAACTTGACTACACTTTGTTCAAACACATAGTAACCCCCTCCCTCCAAAATGTTTTTAAAAGCCTCCTGAAAAGCAGTTGGAAAATGACAAGGTTTCTCTTGCTGTTAGCTGCAACCACTGCACTGCAATTAAACGTTGTTACCTCCAGTGGCTGTAAAAACTGGGAAGTGAACGTAAAGCTACAGGCTACATCTCTGCCATTCCTCTGGAACAGTACTGACATAAAAGAAGGTACGGTTTGACTCAGCCAAGGCAGCCATTCTAACAGCTCTGTACTGCTACCCAGCTCTCCCATTATCGCTAAATTCAAAACAACAGTTGGTTATTAATACAGAGGTGATTAAAAGTAACAGCATGTTCAGGAACACATAGCATGTGCAAGGTGAGCTGTGAAAGCAGACACTCTCCATGCAGTCAGTGCATGGTAACGCTCCCAGAGACAGCTGAGCACACAATTGCACACAATTGCAAATTTGCCTCTGGAAGCATCCAAGGTGTTTCCTAAAGGTGTCCTCGCAGCCCGCGGCCGCAGCGCAGTGAGCCCTCTGCATTCCCGTACCCACACCACAAGCACAGCACACGCAGCGCTAAGCACCACGCACACCGCCCTCTTGCTTCCTTCACAAATCCTTCTTCTTAGGACTCACAAGGAAATCTTCATTTCTTTCCTTGAACTGGGAGGAATATTAACCAAAAAAGGCATAGAAGCACATACTGATGGCCTGTACTGAGCATATGTTTTTATAAACTTTGCTAGCAGTACATTTCTGATTGACACATATAACACACCAGAAGTGGAAGAAAACATGCATTTCCAGCTTTTTGAAGAATTTTCCCCTTTATATTTCTAATTCAGTGCAAGCCACTAAAAGCCAATTTTCTGTTTGTATAGAAACATCTCTAATGTTACTGGCACAGATCTGGAAGTGAACATTTGCCAGTCAACCTGTCATTTCTGCTGTGGCAGAATTAATGTAGGTGTTATCACGCAGTTGCTGGCACCTCAGTTCTAAAATCCAGGTGATAATTTTTTTAAGTGTTGGGAAAGAATTCCATTTGCACAACAGTTTTAACAAAATATCTGTAATCTTTCACCGCATATTTAAAGGACTTCACTGACTCCTGATATTTCAACTTCAAAAACCACATACGCATCGCATTTTAATATTTGGAGTTGCTGAGTTTACTGTTTTGATTTCCATTATTCTGTATTTCCAAACTTCTGGGGATATGTTTTCTTACAAGTGACACCACTATAGAAAAACAACACAAAACAAAACAAGACTCCCTATAAAAACTGTTCTACCACTTCATATGGCTCTTGTAATTATACCGTGCAATATCGTAAGAGATGTCTGGGCACCTTTTCTAAATGCAGGACTTGCTAAAAGACTTATTACATTGTGCCCTGTGCTCTGACTAATCCACTACTTAAAAGCAGTTAACAAGAATCTTAGGAATTCCAAGAATTCCCAAAGATTCAAGATTATGAACAATTAACACTTACCTAAAAATTAAATCAGCAAATAGTAAACCATCAGCACCTCTGACTCCAGACCTCCTGTTTGGTGATTCATTGCTTCCAATTACTAAATGCCACAGCTACTTTGTACAGAATCAGCATTGCACACACTCCTATGCCTCAAGTTTTCTGGTTACCCTCAGATTACTGCTGAGGCTATAAATAAAGAAAATGTTAAAGGATAAATTCCCATCCTGCAGCTTGTTTTCATGCTGGCAGTCTTACTACAGATCTTCCTGACCCTGCATTAGTAACATATGTGTAAACTTCTATCCTTCTCATCTAAGCTAATTTTTTTTTTTTTTATGCCAAACAACTGTCTGAAATGTACTGCTTGATTTGCTATTAGGTAACACATCCTGTAAATGCTGGTATGTTTAAAGTAAGAGGCTGTACTCATACTGGTATTGTGTAAAGTAGTCTCATGCATCTCATTTACGGAGTGGATCATCACAAAGTGCATTTCTATTGAGATTGCTTATGACAAATCAAAGCCTTTGCTAAGCAATAAGTGTAGAACTCAAGCTACCCACCATGACACATCCTCTCGTTCACTGCAAAATAGAAAGGAAAATTCAATATTGTATTAGGTCAATCACAGGAGGCACAAAGGACAGAAAACCCAGTCTTTGTGAGAGTTCAGTGGTACAGAGACCTTGCGCTAACTGCACCACAGTGTCACACTTCAAAGTCCCAGATTTCATTAACAGGTTGCTAACCCTGTCTCCCCACCTCTTCCTCTTGCTGAGAGTTGCTACTCCAACATGTGCACCTTAACTGCACATCTACCAGTCTTAAAATAGCAGGATGGTTTGAAGCAGTGACCTCGATAACTACCGTAGCCAGCCCAACCTATGACCAAGCATGTCCACAGTACAGAACACCTGCAATTAGTGTCTCTTGCTCTAAATCATGGTAGTTTTGGAAATCGGTCAGGTTTTAAATCTCATGCTGAGATGAACAGCACCTCCTCCTTTGAGTTAAGATGTGGCACGAGCAAGGAGAGTAGCTGGTGGGCAAGATCCTTATCTCTTCAAGACCCAACCCTTGCAGATTGAAAGCCTTTGTGCAGAAGGGAGCTGAAGGCAGCAGAATACAAACTCTAGGTCATTGTTTCTTGTCATCCATTAGTGACCAAGAAAGACAGAAAAATTGAACTAGGAATAAAGAAAATGATGGAAACAATACCAACACTTGAAGAACTAAGAGAAAGTGGACACCATGGCCCAGTCTAAAGATGTAAAAATGTAACATGGAGAAACTGCAAAATTGATTAGTTTCCCCATTTTATTGGACATCATTTTACGCAAGCCAGAAATAAATGCATGAGCTTCAGTATTCTTCCTCTTGATGCCAGCATTTGAACTGAAGATTAAACTAATCTTTATTACTATGACAGTTGAAGAACTTCACCACTGATTTTTCAGCTAAGCTACAAAGTCTTTGTATTTTTCTAGTATTTTCAAGAAAATGGTCATAAGAATCATTTAAAATACATTTAAAAAAAAAGAAAAAACAAAATGATGTATTAAGGGAGAATGCCTCAGCGCTGAAAGTGCTGCTCCCTTCAGATCTACTTGTTTAGCATTCAGTGATCTAAGCACACAACCCCAGCTTGACATATAGTTAATGAACAGATCCTGGACTTAGAAACTGTGCTGACAGCTTCTAAAGAACCCAAATGTGAGAGCCTTTCCTGGTATGCAATACTACATCTACTCTAGCCTCAGAGAAACATCATACAATTTCATATATATGAGGAACTGCTAAATAATATAGTACCCAAATCTAATTTAGTCTAGATTTACTGACAGAGCTAAAATGCAAGCAAGAAACTTAGGCTGGCATGTGAAGATTTTAGAAACTGGGATTTGCTAGGTGCAGTGGTTGCCATATGTTACTTCTGCTTTTCTGTTTAAAAGGTGATCTCCAGCTGGATGGCATTTGCTGACATAGCGTGACACTGGTTTAGCATTAATTCACTGAGAAGACTGCAATGGAGTAAACCAACTGCAGCATGCTGAACCACAGCTTCATTTGTGTGAACCTGTGAACCATCAGGCAGAAGTGGCTCCAGCTGATGGCAGTAGCTTGGGTTGAATGCCAGGTCTCCCCAGGAAATTTAAACACCAATCTTGTAAGGAATGGCTTAAGACAATAGGTTATACACCACACATTCTAATCCATGTCAAACTACTCACGTGTATCCCTTGTAACACAAGTGAACAAACTGCCAACCAGCAAAAACCTGCTGTTTGCCCTGGTTTGTGCTTTAAAGTTTGGTTCAGAAATCAAGCAAGAGCCATAATTTATTATTATTTTTTAAAATAGTATTGCCATTGTCTTTTCTCATTTTTACTCTTTTCTGTTGTGACCCAGATGTAAATTATACAATAGTTATTATGAACCCCAGATACTCACTGTGCTTTTCCAGACTGTAAAGAGATGGGCCAACATGACCCAAGAGACCATTAATTACCATTGTCTTGAAAAGGCTTAAGATTGGCCTGCTGTACACAAAGCTCGCCTAATGGAATGTATCCTTTCCCCATACTATTTTTTGTTGAGAAAAAGCATTCCTTGGACATTCCAGTTGTAGTTTATGAGTGAAATGGGAGTTTGCTCTTGACGTGAGCAAGGTCAGAATTTAACCTTGTAACTGAATAGAAAAAAAAATGGAAAGGATTTTCTATGACGCAATTTTGTTTGGGGTGAAGGTTTTTCATAACAGTGACTCTGTCACGCTGCAAATTCCTTACTATTTCCTGCATGAAGATCTGTCTTCTAAGATTTTTTTTCTGAGTAGCTGCTGCCACTCTGCTGCCGTAATGTACTGTGCATGGAGACTGGTCCGGCTGGACGAGATAATACAATGATAAGATTAACATTAAAGGAAGTGAATTTATCACTCCCAGGCCTCAGACAGAAACACATTCGACTGTTACTGAAGCTCCAATTCAGTGAAGAACAAATACACGCTCAACTGGAAAATATGTATCAATCGTCCCCTTGATTAAAAGGGATGTAAATGCCCTTCTGGCTCAAGGCAAGTTAACCTCGCCTGTATTCAGTTGTGTGGTGATTAAGTAAAGGGCCAGTAAGCGATCGTTAGCTGTTTGAATAAATGCCTAATCAATTGGCATTGTATGCTACTGTAGACTGCAAAGCATAAGAGGCAGTTTGAAACCATAGCTGACAAACCTTTTCCAAAATGTTCCTATAAAATTGATTCATTAAGTACAGTACTAGAGCTCACCTGCACTGGAGACAACTTACAGGCTGAGTAAGGCCCTTCTCTATCCAGTATTTATATGTGCAAGTCCTCCTTGAGTACAGACTGGGATTTGCTGCATGAGAGCCCAACTGGGTAAGGGCATTTCTAAACCAAGGGACACTTGCCCAGCATGAGATACAGTGAATCAAGCCTACAGAGTATGGACTGTTATCCAATGATTTTCAACCATAAAAAGTTGTCATGAAAAGTAACTTAGCAATTTTGGTTCTGTTAAAAAATATATATATATCTATATATACATACACATTATTATTATTATTATTTTTTTACTGAAAAGCTGGAAAGTTTAAATTAGTAAAAAATAATAATCTTTTAAGGATCTCATTTAAAATACATGACATTTTTATTTTCATTGTTTAACGAGACAAAATGAGAATAAAAGTAAGTTATCAAAAGTGGGTGCTGCCATTCATACTTCCCCATAGTTGGCACACACAGGATGTACATGAATAGCCACACAATTCTAGTGAAAGATTATGAACAAACACACATATACATAGGTATATAAACATACTATACATACATACATGAGTGAATATACATATTTATGTGCATACAGTATACAGACGAGATACTATACAGGTACAGTAAGTGCAATATACTGTATAAGGCTATACAAACATCAAAAGATTTGGGTGGAATGGCAACAACCATGAGAACAAAGCTTGGATGGTTTGTGGCAGTGCAGATGGTGGGGAAAACCTTGCTGATCTGCGTCGTTT
Organism: Phasianus colchicus; assembly: GCF_987193195.1. Classification (NCBI taxonomy): domain Eukaryota; kingdom Metazoa; phylum Chordata; class Aves; order Galliformes; family Phasianidae; genus Phasianus; species Phasianus colchicus. The sequence goes on along the minus strand of NC_143445.1, from coordinate 9,627,912 downwards.
TATGCATCAGGGACACACAGTTGAAACAGAAAACATGGTACAACACGTTCCGTTCATATACAAAAAAGGTAAGACAAGTGGGAGTGCATGGAGGTAACTGAAATGTGCACAAGCAGACAGATAAGGTTGTTCTACCTAGAGTACAGAATAGTTGGTTCATTTACAGAGAATGCCTATATATAAACCCATGCTTTCATGAATCCATGCCATTTTTATTTCTATTTTTCCTTTAAGAATATTATAAAATTCTTCCCCTGAGTTAAACATAAATACACACAGAAAAGGGAAAAAAAGGAAATTGCATGCTTCTGTTTTTGTTTTTTAATTTCTTTTTTTTTTTTTTAAACCAAGGCACAATGTCTTTAATAGTGGTTGCAACAGCATTTGAAATAAACTTTGCAATTGTTATTGTTCTGGTACTGTATCCCTCTTAGTGTGACTAAGCTAATTGTTTGCACACGAAAATCTCAGAACAAGCTTTGAAGTGAATTTAGAAATTCTAGAAGAGAATAAACAAATTTATGAGAAATGCCTTAAAGAAAAGTTCCCTGAAGAGGAAGGAATGCTACCAAATGAAATCCTTTACTGGCAACTAACAGATGCTTAGACTGAAATAATCCATATAGCTACATTATATATTTAATGTTACGGTAAGTTTTTAATTATTTTCAGTATAATCATGTACAATGCTGTAGGAGCTGGAGATGAAGAACTTCCAGTAAATTTTTAGTTTCTTGTTGCAGGCAGGATAGAACAGTGATCTCACTGATTCTGTTTCATAAGCTGCAAGAGGTATAGCTTAGTAACATTTGTTCAATTAAACATTTAAACTTCTAAGGCTTTTAATCTCTCCATCTCAAGGACAGTCTAAGTCTTTTATTGGGAATATTAGTTCTAAATTTCTGAGGACATCACATTAATTTCTTCACCCTCATGACAGCTCTGACCCTCAAAAAGAAGGACTGGCTGAAAGGGCTGTGCTTTGGCTGCTGTCCCCATGTCTGAGCCCTCTTTGCAGGGATCTAGAGGCACGCAGCCAAAAGTCCTAAAAGAGTGAGCCCCAGGGTTGCTGCCCTTCACTTCTTCCTTTTTTCTCATCTCCTTACTACTTTCTTTCCTTTTTGTTGATAAAAGCATTGCTTGTGCCCACTGTCTGCTTTGCCTTTAAGTACGCTGAGAATCTCCTTACTTTCCCTCACAATCTAGGATGTACAATGGGTTTGACCTGCCCGTTTCCTTGTCCTCCTGCTGATGTTCTGAACATCTCAGCAGCTTCCAGGGGCTGTGAGTGTCAGTCACCTTGCAGGGAACAGCCGCATGCATTCTGCTGCTTCGGCTGCTGCATCCTTCCCACACATTTCCCTGTTGAGCCAAGACTCTTTTTTGAAATACTGAAACACACCGTTCCAACTCAACACATAGGTTAAATCTTCTCAAGACTGCTCTCTTTAAAAAGTGAATTCCCAGATCTGAAAAACGCCCAGGTAAAGACAGCAAAAAAACAATATGACGAAAGTGAAAACTCCCATAAGTGCTGCATTTCATTCCTTCTCCAGGTATTATTGTATTTGAAAAGTTTCATCTACTTACGTGAGGGAACAAACCTCTTTCTCTATTCTGCTGGCAGAACCCATAAAACCCATCCAAGCACAAGAGATAAGTATAAGAGAATGCAACATTCTGCCTCCCACTCTCCCACGCTGGAGATTGAGGGGTGAGGAAAGGTATGCAGACAAAACATAGGCCTGGTGCTAGATTCTGCAAGAACTGCTCACTTTGCTCCTGTGTCCAGCACCTTCTTTCTGCAGCAGCATACTTGCTATAGCTGACCTGCTTCCTTCAACATCTCCTTTGTGTCCTATCCTAAAACTGCATGTCTCAAATGGCTATGACCAGTTGCACCTTTGCAAAACCAGCAGGCACCTCAGAGAAGTGCTGCTGCTATGCAACCACAGATCTGTGTGCAGTGCAGCCCCCAGCAGTTCCACAGGTTCTGCAGCTGCCCCAAGCTGGGGGTAACATGGAGCGCAGCCACCAAATCCTGCTCAGGGCCTGCTATGGCCACAGTGCATGCCTGGGCTGCACAGCACGCTCTTTCCCAAGCTCTTCAATCAGCGCTTGGCAGAACAGGACCCAGCAATGCAGTGACCTGCTTCTGCTGCATGATCACACCAGCCAAAGGCTGAGGAAAACGCTTTGGGACAGCAGCAGCAGGGCTGTCTGCCAACAGAAGGCAGCTTTGACACATTGGCTTCTCGTGCCAATCAGTCAGGCGTGCCTGGGAGGTGAGGGATGATGGATGCGGCAATTCCATCCCCTTCAAGGTTTGCATTTTCTTTTCTTCCTTTCTCTGTTTTCAGTTTTATATTTAGAAACAATCTGCATGGCTTTGGACCCATGCACTGATTATGTAAGACCAGATTCAGGCTGCACCGCACCACAACGCGATGTGGAGCCATCCCTACAATATTAACATTCTTGTTGCTGTTCTCATCCAACATGTTGTCAGTGTATTTAGCTGGACTGACGACAGCAGAATTTTGCCTTCGTGTGCACACAATATTTGTCCTTGAAGGGAAAGGAAAAGGCGGCCTAAAGTAATCCACGCGCTCCCTCTGGTGGGCACGGGGCTCTGCTGCGCTCTGTGAAAGCGCCAACAGAAGCCCAGAAATCCCAAATCCCTACGCTGCTCAGCAGGCAGAGTCCCGCGGCTCGGCACGACTCGGATTTTCGCATTCGCTCAGGCCAAACTCTGGTCAAATCCATTATCTCAAGGGAGAAGCAGGGACGCTTCACGTCCCACCAGCGAGGGGCTGTGCCAGGGGTTTCTCTGCTCCCTGCTTTGGTTTCTCCCACACCTGCCAATCCACCCAGGTGGAACTCAATGGCTTTTCCCTCCCAGGCAGTTGCAAAACTGCCATCACAAAACTCTGTGTCTGTGTTTGATTTCTTCTACACAGACCCTGACAAATTCTCCATGAGTAAACTTTTTCTAACAAATTTATCGTGTTTTCTGGTATAAGACATTCAAATACATTTCATTATGTTATTGGCTTATAAAACAGAATAAATCACTGTCAAAGATACAGTGAATTTCATTCCATATATATTTTTTTTGTACTTTCTAATTTCACAGTAAACCAAAGTTCAAACAATTCCTGATAGTCAAATATGTACCAGTCTATTTCCTTCTACAGCTGTTTACACTCTCACCTGTTACACTGGGCTTACAAACCCCTGGGGTAAGGACAGGATTTGTTCTACTCATTGTCTACACACACAGGGACTTTATTTATGATACTTAGACAAATTTATTATGGACATTATTTATGATTCTTAAATGTGATTGTGGTAAACCCTACTGGTGAACATGAGGCAGGTTTTGGATCTAGTGAGTATCCCAAGCCTTATTAAAAGTGATGGTTAAACAGAAGGAGTAATTTAGTCCCTTTAAGTAAATAGTTTCATACGCTACCATGAAAAGCAATAAATGGCGTATAGAAAGTGCAGACCAAAAACCCACGGGACTTCTGATTACACAGTGAGAGGCTAAGGGACTGCTCCCACACTGCAGACACACATTCTGAATGAAGAAAAACATCAAGTAGCAAAAATGAACAACCATGATCCTGGCTCCAGGAGCACAGGCAGATCTCAGACACTGCACTGTTCGAAGGGGGACATTTGGGATTTAAACACTGGGAGAAGAAAATGATTATCATCATTCCATGAATTGTTCTAAGTATTTTGCTACATCCAAAATGCATGGTATAGTGTCAAAAAAATTGAAAATGAGATGAAAAAAAGAGCGACAGAAGAGCCATACCAGAGTGCTGATTAGCACTGTAGCTTGATACTTCTTTTGAATAGGAATTTGGTATTATGTCTCACCTGCAGCCAGCAGCCCAGGGGGGTCCTTAATTTCCCTATGGCCCAGGGAACAGGTGTGACAGAGACTGGTTCTTTCATTGTAAAACCCCTGCGCTATTAAAACCATAAAAGCAGAATCATTTGGGTTTTGTTTTGGTTTCAGATGGTGTTCCTTCAAGGACTGCATCCAGCAGGGTTTTACAGTACTGAGCAGTGGCACTTATTTCTGCCATTAGCAGGTACTAATTCTCTTACTAGTGGCATTTTTTTTCTTCTGTTGCCATTTTGCTGGTATTCGGGATGAAGGTCTGCAGAGTTCTCCATCTACCAGCATTTCTGTATTTTTCATAGACTGGATGTTAAAACAAAACAAAACAAAGCAACACCAAACTCTGCGTTGATCGGACAGGGAACAGCATGGATTGTCATTTGCAGATGCTCACTTTTCAGCAGCAGAACCTGTTAAAAGGGCCAGTCAGGCACCTGGCCCTGCTAAGAGGCTGACAAGCGCGGGGTGTTTGCTGATTGCTTTGAACTCCTGCAAAGCGGTGCTGGGAAAATTGCAACTTTAAGCCGAAAATAATGGAGGAGCACAGATGTATTGTTTGTGCTCGGAGTAATAGAGAGCCCATGTGCTTTCAGACACAATTTGCCAACTAAAGCACGATAATGCCAAGTCATTGGGGAAGTTTTTTGTCTAGGTGCCTTCAAAAATAATTACAGCCGTAATGGCAACAATTTAACCTTCTTGTATTCAGTCATTAAAGGGTGAACACAGTGCTTACGAAGCACACAATGACTGTAACGCGCTCTGTATACACCACTAAGGCCAGAGACATCAAGAACTGGGTTTGTGATACTTAGTCGACCCAGAACAGCATTCATTATTCACGCACCGAGGCACGAGACAAACGCTGAGCTTCTTGGAAGCACTTCATAACTGTCAAGGCCCAACTCTAAATTATTTCTCCTAAGTTTTATTAATTTCTTTCAACGAGCTCATACTGCATTTTTACTACGGAGCACTGCTCTAGGAACGCGTCCTCAAGAACGTTCCCCCAAGCTGCGCCTCGCCGCCGCCAGCACCGCGGGGCGGCGCCACGAGCTCGCCCAGCGCCGCGCCAGGCCGTGCCGGGCAGCGCCCGGGCCTTGCTAGGCCGCTCCGGGCCGCACTGCGCCTCGCTGGGCCGCAGCGTGCCGGGGCCGAGGAAAACGAAGCCCCGCGGGCAGGCCGCATCCGGGTCCAGGCCCGAGGTGGCATGTAACGGCGGTGTAACCTCCGTCTGAATAATAAACAGACAGATACAAGCCACAGAAATGTAAAAAAGCAGCAGTGCGTCTCCCTAAGTTGGAGAAACCTGCTGCAGGCAGAGACCAGCAAGCGCTGAGCCGAGCCGCAGTCAGCAGGGAAAGGCCACAAAAAGCTCGGTGCTGATTTGGATGTTTTCTAGCATTTTCTTCAACACAAGTCAAGACTCCTTAATGCATAGCTCTCCGTGTATTTTTATTCCTTCTCATCTCAGGATGGTGTCTGGATTTAACTTTCATCATCACTTTTAAGTTTAAATCTTATTTCCTTGCTAAAATTGGAGATAGGTATCAGTGCCCAGCCTCCCCACGGGAAGGCACCAGGCCCTGCAGGCACGCTAGCCTTCTGCAGGCGGGGACAGCATGCCACAGGGAGACAGCAGGAGAGGAACTAGAGTGCTGCCTTCCCACTGAAAAGCAGGGAACGAAGGGGCGGCATGAGGGGAGGCTGCATGTTTGCAGATAAGTACAGCTTTGTGGAAACAGCTGAAAAGAGGCTGTGCTTCAGCAGAAAAGCTGAAATACTGCCGTCTAACTACAAGGAGTCTTGTTATCAGAGGGTGTATTTTCTCTCAGGTTGCGGATCTCGTAAACATATGTATAATTCCTTCAGGATGTGTTGTTATAACATGTACTGTTGTGCTCATATGCAGCTTAATACATATGACTTTCCAACTGCTTTCTACATCTTAATGAAAATAAATTTCACTTTGCAAAATTCATTTGCAGCAAAGAAGTCTAGGGACAGTTACATTGGTTCCTTTTCCTTAAAATGGAATTAAGCCTACAAGTAACCTAGAGATGGTTTTATGTGCATTAAGAATATAGATTTGAGATGCTCTGCTGTCCAGCAGAGGGACTTCCACAGTGTATATTGCTTGAAACATTTTCCTCTTTTGTAAGGAGCATGCTCGATACACATATATTCTGCAAGTGACAGGGAATTTTGAGCCCATCCATATCATGTAATCTTTCTTTACCCTGAGACGAAGATACAGAGAATGATAGGGGGCAGCGAAACATCGCTGCATAGCAGATGTATCTATGGCTCCAAATCCTGCTTACTTTGCACACATGAACTATTTTTTTTCACTACTGGTGAGCTCTGACATGCCTGAGCATTTGCCATTGCAGGGTGAAACACCTCAGCATGCCTGATATAAATGTCTTAGGCATGAGGCTCAGAGGTTGCAGCAGTAAGGGAGATCATTTATTTACTAAGGCATCCTGAGACTGTATATAATTTCTACCTTAGAAACCTCAATTAATGTTTAACTTCTACTGTCCTCTGTCTCCTTGGGTAGAAACAAAAGACTTGTACTTGTTTGTACATCAGTATAAAGGCCAAACTCAAGTGGACTTTCACTGTTTCTAGTTTTATCCACACACTTCTTGATATCTAAGATCAAGATGTAACTTTCTTTACTTTCTAGAACATTTTCCTATTCCCTGTATCTCTCTTTCAAATTCTGTGATATGTAGAACACTTCTCCACTACTTACATTCCCCTCTTCAGGATACATATTTATATCAAGATACGTATTTAGCATATATAACTATTTGTCACTTCTGTAGCTAAAAAAATATTCTATGCTACTGCCATATTTCAGTTTTACACTCTCCAGTTGTCTTCCTTTTCTACTTCCTTAATTTCTTACACTTTGTTCCTACACAATTAACTTCAGTTCCAAGATAAACTTTTTTTTATCCTTCAGTTTAAATTGAGTAAATTTTTTTACTTAATCCATGGTTACTTCCAGCAGCCATCTTTCAAAACACCCTTGCCATTTACCAGACATAATATAGAACAGCATGCTTCCTGTCTGCCTCTGCTTGTCTGTCACTGCTGGTGACTGCTGCACTACAGATTTCTAAATGTTCTCCGATAGAGAACAGCCAAATAACTTATCTCTGCTTATAAGTTCTTCCTTTTTATTTATAAGTAATGTAACACTTACCATCCACATGCCATAAATATGTTCCATAAATATTAGCTAGTTAATCCTCACAATTCCTACACCAATAAACAAACATGAATTTAAGGCATAGAGGAGTTAAATGTCAACAGTTACACAATTAGCCAGTACTTGACTGGAATTAAAATTTAGTTTTTCTCAATTTAGACCTGTCTTGAATTACCAAGCATTCTCACTACTTACACAAATTATATAAAAGCTCAAATAAAGTAAATGTTTTGGAAAAAACATTAGTTTGGGATCCTTGAAAATTTGAAAAAAAACAATCAATCCAGTAACCTGCCCTTTCCCAGATGCACTCCTCAATCTTGTATCCCTGTGTCCAACTCAGCACAGAGGTGAATAACAGAGAGCATCCTCTTCTTTCAGAAAGACTAACTACTGATTATGATGTAGGTAAGGAAACCAGTGTCAATACAATCAATGGCCACAGCACATGAAAACAAATACTCTGTATGCCACAATCTGTCAGACTCAATGGGCTAACGACTTGGGCATTTCCAAACACATTTCACCCATCTTAGATTAATTGCACATTAAGATAGAGTGGGCGTATAAAGAAAACAATTGAAACAATGTTTGTATATGCCAAAGAGATAATGAGACTTCTGTCTTTCCCCAGAATCCGGGTCAAACCAGACCTTTACAAAATTATGCATTCATAATAAATGGCAACTTAATAGATTAATAGTAAGCAGTTGACAACTGGAGGGGAAGTCTTAAGGGCAGAGACAGTTTTTACCAGATCTGTGGTTTTTCATGAAGACATGCCCATACCATACACACATTGTTCAATTAACAAGAACACCCTCTACAGTCACTTGAAAATTCCTCTTATCATCTTTATTCTTTTCTTCTGTATGAAGTGAGGTGGAATTTTCCTCCACAGTTTCAGTGAACCCTGGCTGCAGCTTCTAAGAGGCTCATTATCTCTTCTATCACATCAGCTTCTGCTTTCAAGGCTTATTGTTTAGCTCTTAATATAAATTGAGAGACTAAAATGCCTTCAAAACACCCAAGGTGCCTTTGCACTGAGTAACCAGCAAATCATCATGTCTGCTGTGAGATCTGTTTTATGAAAAAATATACACTACTTGAACACTGGGATACTCAAAACCTTTGGAAGTACAATTACCTTAATTTCTTCCTTAGATTAAAAAAAAAAAATGCTTAGTATTTAAATGGGCTATCATTTTGAATCTCTGTTATGGATTTGGTTTTATGTAAAATATGTTTCAGGAACGTGCAGTGCATTGTGTCCAGCAGAATGCTAAACCAATACAGTTTTGCCAGACAAATAATATCAACCAATATGGATTAGGCTATGCGAATATAAGTTTCTTAACAACTACTTTGTGCACTGGGTTGAGTAAATTGACCTTACTCTTCTGTTTCTTGCTTTGGCCAGGAGCTTCTTGCTAAGGAGCAACAATAAACTTACATAGGGAATAACTGCAAAGTAGTCTCAAGGGAGTTTACCACTGAAATCTCATTGAAGTTCAGTAGGATTATGGCGACTAATTCCCCAAAAGCCAATCAAATATTCACCATCTAAATAAGAGTGCTTGTGTGTGTTAGCATACATATATGTATGTGCACATATATACATGTATGTTTATGTCTGTACATGTGCATACCCACACTCATATACAGTGATGAGCAGTCCCATACATGTACCCACAAGTGACACGATACTCTGAGCTTGACAGAAGGTGCTCACATTATGTTTAAGTGAAACCTTTTCTCTCAATTACTATTCTCAGCAGTTACTTCTGTCAAACTAATAATACAGGTCTGTGCAGTGAAGTGATACAGTATCAGCATTAGCATATAAAATAAAGGTAAGTATAGGTTTCTCATGTCTGTAATTCTTTTCTGTTTTCTCTCTATTGGATAAATTTGCCAAACACTTCAGTTTCTTTTTCAAGGGTCTGTGTAGCATCATTGGTTTTGATGGGGAGAAAAAAGTGTATCTGTATAAGATATAAGGATCATTTACCCCTCTGGTTCAGTTTTTGGTTCCTAACAATATACAATAAACATAAGTATAGCAGACTATTTAATAGTCCTGTTAATATTACATGGCCTCTAGCTGAACAGAGTCTAGCTGCCTTAACTAAACAAAACATCTTGCTGTAGGAGCAGTTTTCAGGACAGTGATAAATCACAGTGTAATACAATCATGCACTGAGCTCAAAACAAATGTAAGACTGGCACAAATATTATAGTACAACTGGGAGAAGTCAAAGGTATGTACAAGTCATTGACAAACGTTGGTGCAAGTGCTTTAGACAAGACATTTAAAAGAAATTTACACTTAAACATAGATCAAATTTATCAAAGCTTGATAAATTTTAAAGACAGTAAAAAAGTACAGAAAACATGAAAAAATAAAAAAATCCAGCAAATTCATACAGTACAGTTTTACTACATTCATATTACAGAATGAAGACAGGAAAGGATACAAAGAATTAAGGGCAAAGAAAATTCTACTGGCCATACCCAGTGGAATTTCATTGCCAATGAGAGATGCGCACACACAAATGCACGCACACGCACAGAAAATAAAGACAAGAAAACAAAAAATCATCTACTGTAACAAATGACAGACACAGAGGTGATAAACATTTGGCATGTTGCAGCACATGAAGTCATTCCCGATTGGCTAACGATGGTACCTGGCTCGGCTGAAGATCACTGGCTTGCCTGAGCGGAGTAACGGACGGAGGAGGCACACCTGATGTGGATGCAGACCGACCTAATCTGCAACTTGCTTTAGGCTCTGGGAAAGAAAAGAAAAACCAATGAGTGGGAAGCTGGTTACTGCTGCATTAACTGAAGCATGGTGCACCCAGGATTCCCTTGAAATGAAAACTCCAGCCTTGAATTCCAGTTAGTATTGTGCACTTTGCTGGATCATGAAAAACGGGGCTTAGAAGAAGGGAGATTAGGGTGGAACCTAACGTCCCAGGTTCTTTCCTTTCAGTCTACTGTCTCTGAAACTGAAGTACAGATTATAAAACAACAAACAGACTGGAAGCACATCAAGAAGACCATGTTGCCCTCCTTTTAAGGAAATAGTACATAAAAGCAGCGAGGATACTGTTGTACTTTGGGATTTGGAATGACACCAAAAGCTCTAGGAAATATGATGGCAGTGACTTGAAAGACAATGCAAGAAGAAAGGAGAGAAATCAGAATTTCAACAGTGGCAAATTCTGAACTCAGTTCCCCAGAATTGAGGTGATTACAGAAGCCTTCAATTAGAAGAGAAAGTTCAATTCCAGAGAAAAAATGAACAGAATTTACATGGTTATTTCATTTTCTTTCTGTTGAAGGCAATTCTCAGAGGGCTCCCCACTGGCCTCCAATGCAGGTTACTTCTGTTAACATACTGACATGAAGCTGATCATGCAGCACAGGAGTCCTGGAAGGTTTGTGTCTGAGCTGTGCTGACGCTAGTGTGCTACCCAACAGTGGTCAGCATCTCACATCTTGTCTAGAAGAAACCATCTTTTTCTGAGAAAAGAGTCTGCCTGTTTCTGCTTGAGGAAAGTCGTTGTCTCTGTGCTTCCTGTTTATACTGAGCAGACAAATCCTCGCAACCATGGCTTTTGGCTCAGATGAATGTGCTCATTCTCCTCATGTTTATAAGCCCTCCTTCTAACTCTGCACCTGTCTTTCCTGTTTAGTGGGTAATACTGAGACCAAGGACACTCATGCTCAGCAGATCTACTTTGTACAATTGTGGACTTTCAATTTTTAGCTGAAACAATAGTGCTTTAACATGAAAAACAAGTAACTGTAAAACCATGCCTCCTCACAATGGGTTGAAAGAATTCCTCTTATTCAGCCTCATGCTTTCAAGAAGAAAGGAAAGATTTATGCTTTCTGCAATCCAGGTTTGCCTTTGAAAACCATCTTTTGCTTCTGTCTCTCTGAAATATATTTTCTCATGCCACATTTAAACTGTTGTTTTGTCTCTGTGTGTTTTGTCTTAATATTTCTCTCCTGTGTGGATCTGTAGGATCATCACTAGCCAGTGGTTGGGCCAGTGTTGAGAAGGAATAAAGCTGTCCACAACTAACATGTCTTTAAGGTCACATGGTGCATCTTGGAAACTTCAGGATAGCTGACAGGTCACGCCATTACCAGCAGTGTGCTGAAATTTGTCCTTCCAGTCTCTCTGATGCTTTTTCATTCTTGTCTTAAATGGTTATTTTTATAGGAATTCAAAATTGAGTAGAGAAGAGAATTGAGTGGAGAAGAGCTATCCTCTTAAGCTGAAGCACTTAAACCAGTGAAAGCATCTGTATGGGTGAATATTCATCAACTAAATATTAATACGTTGGTTAACATCCAGCTGGCTGAGCAGCAAAAATATTTATGCTGTTTGACGAATGCATTATTCAATTCACTCATTCCTAGTCAGTCTGTAAACATACCACGAGTCAACACGGCGTAAGCACACAGAAAGGAGCAGACAGATCTCTCCCATAACCTTACATTTTGTACATAATCTGTTGTTTTGCTTCTTTTGGACTTAGGTGGTTATTCCAGGAGCTTGATTGTATTTTTGTTCAGATTTCACACCGTCTATGTGCCAGATAGCTGTTCCTTTCAGTAATATAGAAATAATAATAATGGGTTTCTCTTCCCTCCCAGAATTTTTCTGGGGTTTCAGAGAGCGAGAAGAGGGCTTTTTTGGTCATTATTCCCCTATTGCTAAGTAGAGGCTCTGTTTTTGCTGTGACAAGCAAAATCAGACATTCAATGTGTCAAAAACTCCAAGGCACTGTCTGCCATTGCTTCTGAGTTGTTTTAATTCTGAAAAGCAGAGAGAAGAGTCGTAATTTCCCATTTGGATATATGTTTTCTTGCCAAAGAGATTCCTTTTATCTGGCATCAAAGAAACAAAATCTATCAGACACAGATGAAGGATTACTTCCTTTATCTCCCTGTAATATATTTTACAGCATTAAGGAAACTATTGCAATTTCCATAGTGATCCTCATCAAGAGCAGTTTCAGAGACTGTTCTATCTAGGTGCATATTTTTTTTCAGTTCAAGAAGTTAGGTTATGCAGTGAAAGGGAAATGGTTTCTGTAATAGCCATTCCACTGGTCTCTCTGGGAATATTTTTAGACCAAATACTTTATTCTACTCTAATTAGTGCTCTGAGTAACCTCTTCACGCTCACACTGCTGTGGAAAAAAAACCTTACTGTTTATCACTAGCAGTGATGCCCAACTCACTATTTTACATTCTGCAGCCATGTTATTTTTCAAGTTTATTGTACTGGGGTTAACTGGATGCTGAATGCAATGTTCACTTCAAATAACTTCTACTTTGGGCGGTCTAAAAACAGATTTTCTTAAGTAATTTTGTCCACTGTCTAGTCACTTTCAGTATCTTCAGCTCTTGGTTTGTGTGTTTTAAATGGCCACTTCAGCTTGTCTGCAAGGTCTGCATATCAATATAGATCCTGCTTCAGGAATAAAAATGAGTTTTAATATTTCCTGCTGAGAACACTGAAGGAGGAACAATTCTGCCAACCGAATTCCCTTCTGTCACAGAAGTCCCTTCTGTGACTGCAGTACATGGTGTGGAGCAGGGCACAGTTCTATCAGTCAGACTGACGAACACATGGGGAAGGCTCTGTAGATGTCTGTCCTCCAGGATGGACCCATTTGCTCAGGTTCCATGGCAGTCCTAGCTAAAGCACCTCTGGTTCCACACTGATAAATCTGATGTGGCACCTCAGGTCTGTGCTGCACTTCATTGTGAGAATGTATCCTCTAGTTCTAAAGCAAAACTGCCCAAAAGATTTCTAGAGACTCCAGTCTGCATCCACAACTAGGGGCCTTTTGCCATTGCTGTAAAGCCACTGAAATGCTGACAAGGGCTAGCAGCCTACTGCCAAGGTAGGGAACTCATGGGCATATGTCTAAGTGCTTTACTGGACTCAAGCCAGAGGATGCAGTGCATTTCAGCAACCATTAAAGATGCTTGTTACAATCAGTGAGCAGTACAAAAACTGAATTCAGCAGATTATTCAGGCTAGCTACCTATCTGCTCTGTAGATTTTATTTAGTTAAGTTATGCACAAAAGCGTTCGTAAGATTCAGTTGCTACATTTCACTGAAAAAACTTCTGTGGTATTATTTTGCACACCTTCAAATGACAATTTCCTCAGACCATGCCATTTTATGAAAAACTCTCTGCTCACAAAGAGCCTGAACCAGGAGCCAGGCGCTGATGTAGCACAGTGCTAGTAGTGGGTGGCCAGTCAGCTGTGTGTCAGCCTCTGGTCATGTCCCCTGCTATGTCACCCACAGCAGCCATGAGACTCTCAGCAATCCCAGTGGAATGAACCAGTGTGGGCAGCTGCACTGAGAACAGCATTACTGGACTCTCAGGTTTATAGCTGAGTCCTGACACTGCCAGCAAGATGATGTGGACATAAGCAAGCAGACAGCCCCCAAAGGACAACATTAAGGGTGACCATTTTAGGAGAAAATACCTAACAGAAATAGAGGCTTTCTAGTCACAAATATGATTGCTTCATTTTTTAAGAACTCACATAAATGACCTGTTTTCAAAAAACTCAACAAACTGCTGTCATCTCAGCTAAACGTGCAGAAGCTTGGTTGCTTGCATTTGGGGCAGAGAGAGTTGTTGGATTTCACTCAACAAAGCAGAATGCTGAGAAGAGACAAGATTTTATGGAAATATTTTCCATCAGTTTTATACCAATGTGTTATTGCTTTCTATATTCTCCAGAAATACAGCAGCTCTGCACAATTTTTATTTTTGGATCTAACAAGAAGAGTTCTTTTATTCATCCAAGGAAGACTTCATTCTGCCTATCCTAATCTTAATTCAAAAAAATACTCTGGCTGTCACTTACATTGGAGAAGCTTCTTATCCTGTCACAGTCTCTTCTTTGCACATGAAAAGAGAAATATTGCTTATTTGCTACAGCTGCCAAGAAGCACGTTTTGAATTAAACAAGGCGATGTGACAGGCTGAGAGTAATCACATGCAAAAAAAAGAAAAAAGAAAAAAGAAAAAAAGAAGAAAAAGAAAACACGCATATTGGAAAAATAAATCCTGTTATCATCATAGTGGCCTGGCTGCGTTGGTCTCCTAAAAAAGAAGAGTAAGCTGAAATATAACTTGAAATTATGAAACCTTAGAAGTGGAATAAACTATATATTATTCTTTCACTTACAGAAAATATTCAGGGCTTCATCTGCAGGAGCCACTCCGTGCCTAAACAGCACAGCAGCATGTCAAACTCAGCGGTTTGCACAAAGGAAGCATCCATGCAACTCAGTGTCGCCAGGTACCAAGAGGCCAAAAGCTTAGCAGTACTCAAAACCAAACAAAATGAGAAAAAATATCTCTGCTTTAGGTGGGGTCTGTTTTAAGTTAGGATTTGTTCTGAACCATCATGTTTCAGGTCTATGTCAACAGCTAAGGCAATGAAATAAGGAATAAACACTGGCAGCGCTCTTTTCTTCAGCAATTCTTTCTGTTTTTCTCTGAAGTTTCTGGCACCGGTAGCCATCAGTCTTAGGGCCCAGGACCAAAAGGACAATTTGGCAATTATGTTGTTCCACATGGCAGTAATGTTGCTGCTGCAGAGAGCATTGTGTGTGTCTGCAGTCAGGTTCTGTGATGGTGTGGAGCAGCACACTAGAGATCACACACCTGGCTCACGGCACAGTAGCTTGGTCCTCTCAGTGCCCAGTACTGCTCCAGGCTCTGCCTGGCAACAGCCTGTGTGCTGACTGAACACAGACAACCAGTGTAGGTAAGCTCTGAAAGCATTGTGTCCTGGCCCGGACTGGCTGGGCTGACTACCCAATTGCGTACACCTCTAACATCACCTTTAGTTGCCTTAGCTTGGAGAATCCTTGAGGATTTAGTGACCCTTTAGTAACCCTTATTAGAACAATTAGTTTGGTGGGAGTACTGAGTCTTCTTTGAGTGAAGTAGCCCTATCCAGTATGAACTGATGCTGTGCCCCAACTTCCTTCTTGTATCAACAAATGTGACTTGCACCTTGCACCTTGAGCTTTGCAAGCTTCTCTGAATTCCCGAACAGCTTGAACTTAACTATTCATTACTTCTGCAAATCCACCACAATACTAACCAGTAATTCCAATGAACAGCAGATATTTACTCCCTTCATGATTATCTGCAGCGTTTTCAGCTTGAATACAAAATGGGTTGGCTGAGTGACAAGCTAATGGTGATTCAGAAACAGTGTAGAACTGAACAGCATCTGTGAGATACAAGAAGCAGTGCAGTGCGTGTCTTTAGCAGCAGGTGGCAATGCAAAATACTGCTTCATAGTTGCAGTTAGAAAAAAAAGAGGCAAGATTCCAGAAAATACTCTTCAAAGCTCCTGGAGTGAAGTTATCACAACCTTCTGTTTCACAGATCTCATTTGGCTGTTTGCTAGAATTGCAATGACTTTCTTAAAGGGCAGCATGCCCCCAAAGCACTTACACTGCTTTCCCTAAGAAACAGTAGGATGACACGAAATAAAAAATTTGCCTTTACAAATTGTGGGGCAGATGAGAGAACAATTAACCATTAGGTTCAGTGATATCCTTCTGCTTTTGACAGGCCGTGCTCACTCAAACAGATTGACCAAAATTTCAAGATCCTGTTTGGAGATGGCTTATTTTCCCTCAAACCTTACCAGCAGGTGCAGACAGAGAACCCACAAAAAAAAAAAAAAAAAAAAAGGTACTCACTTAGATTCTCTCCAGTTCCTCAGCTGAGCAGCCTATTGAATACATATGAAAAGTCCTTTCATATAATTTCTGTTTCACCACAGAGCAATTCAACCTCATTTTCTTTATTTCAACAGTGTCTACTAACAAGTGCCTGGACCAGTGCAAGCCAGGAGGTAGGCAGGATACTGTGGTACTGTGGTCTTTAAAGGACAACCTTTTTTTTCTCATAACTATGCTGTTGGAAAGAGAACAGTGATGATGATGATTATACTGGGGATCGTCCTGATCTTATTTGATCCTGTGGTACATCTAAGTTTCAAATTCCTAGCACAGCTAAAACCAGGACATACAGAATAACTTTTTTGCTGAATCCAGAAAGCATTTATATCCATATAGATGTATTGAATCCCTTTTCTTGCATTCTGTTACGCTTCTAATTTAATTGCAAGGAATGAACTGTCATAGTTCACATATAAGTTCATTGATGATTACTGCATAGAGCATTTTGAATGTAGTGCCCCACCGATTGAAGGTAAACCATGTTGCTCAGGAAACAGCTAGAGATACTAATAGAGATAGGGGAAAAATATTCGTGGCAGATGAGAGACAATATTCACCAAATGAAATGTCATAAAAGCTATGGGGAAGGGAAAATCATGATCAGCTCACAAATTTTCATCATAAAAGAGGAGTCAAAACTCAGCCAATGAATATTTTTATAATATTTCTTACCATGAGTCTTTGAAAGTCTTAGTTATGGAGGAGAAAGTCACAGTAAACTAAATCAAGGCATGATTCAACAACTATTACAGTTTGCAGATGCCAAATCAAGATTGAGGCCAAAATGTTTTGTCTGCTTTTGGAGATCAACCAAGTCTTTAAAATAAAACTTATGTAGAAAGGCTGAGCAGAAGTGCTGTGTTTTGCTAAGAACTCACTCTTTAATTTTCATTTCCTTTCTGCTCCATACTGTCATCCAGCAGAAAAGACTGCTACACACCTTTAGTTTAGTTATGAGATGTCCTGATACTTTGATGTGGTACCTGTAAACCCACTCTTTTACCTGTTTCAGCACTGATGATGTTATAAAACACTGGGAAAAGAATTCTGAACAAAACTATGTTCCTGCGCTGGAGTCATGAGATTTGAAGAAAAGATATTTTTGCTCCTGCAGGCAGGACTGTTTGGGAGGCATACTGCAGCAAGAAAAGCTGGAATACACAGCTGTTGCAAATGCTACTTCTCATCAGTAAAAGGTGCTCAAGTTACCTACTGAGTTTCTGGTGTGATTTCCAGCAAGGAAGGAAAAATGTGAGTTCTATTATCTCACAG
Organism: Phasianus colchicus; assembly: GCF_987193195.1. Lineage (NCBI taxonomy): Eukaryota > Metazoa > Chordata > Aves > Galliformes > Phasianidae > Phasianus > Phasianus colchicus. The sequence goes on along the minus strand of NC_143445.1, from coordinate 9,610,673 downwards.
GGAAGCGATGCCCTGGTTGAGGGCTGGGTACCTCTGCTATCAGCAATGTAAAGACTGATGTCTGCCACTGAAAGCCCAGCAGACCACTCCTGAAGGAACAATTTCTTGTTTGATTAGCTCCTTCATGGCCTTATTTTTACTGAAGCCACAAGGTTCCAGTAGTACATATGGCAAGTGTTTTTAAAGTGGGTATTTTCCACAGCCCAAGCAATAAGCAATAAAGTTATTATTCTGAGTGAACCATCAAATCTCAAAAAGTGACAATGCAGTCCTTATCCAAGAGCTATACATATCTATTTAGATGTACATTCATTCAGCAATTGTGTTTGTCCTAGTCAATTTATAGAACAGGATGCATTATTTTCCACAGCTTACAGCAATTCAGTGTTTTATATATATGAAATATGATTGATAAAATGGATAGATATTAATTTGAGACTTCTGATACCCACTGTCAGTTTTCCAAGCATTTATGAATAGGCATAAAGAAAAGGCTGCTGTGTCCACTCACTTAGCGTATCAAGAAGACAGACGTGTTTCTGTAAGGTATGGTTTTGTTACTGTATGTGAACTCTCTGAGTTGTCATCTGGGGAGTGAGAAGGATTTTTTGCCATAGAATCCCTCTTCAACGTCAAACAGTATTTTTAAAATTCTTTTAAAATAGTTGAATGGCAAATGTATATGTTTATATTTTCTGCCCACCATGCCAATCCTATTCCAGTAGAGCGCACAAGCAGACAGCGCAATACTTATTACTGCAGCAGCTAATGGGCATGTTCTAGAAGAATATTCCAAGAAGTTTGGAAGTCTGAAGAATCCAGACGCTTACTTACCTCTCTAGAGATCCCTCAGCTCATAAGGAGATTCATGAGACCTTCCCTGAGCTGTTTGACATACCTGAGCTGTTGCTTCCAGCCAACATGGTTGGACTGACAGAGGATCTCCCCAGCCTGCTGGAGACCATGGGTGGGCCCGGCGTTCCATCCCATTCCTGAGCTTTCCCTGGCTCCCTGGAAGAAGCTGTCCCGTGGTGGCCTCCCCTCTCTTTGTTTTCCAGCTTTGGTAGTGGTTCAGTGCTGTGACTTCTGATCTTCAGTTCGTCTAGCGGTTCTACAAGAATACACACATGCCCATTTCATTATAGAGTGCCTGCTCATTTCCCAATCCTTTGTTCAGTATTATTATTAACCAACTATAAATCTTTTAGGGGCAATTTATATCACTATTTTTACTATTTAGGCCAAAAATCTATAGTTTTTGTTGGTTTCAACACACTTTTTAATTAAAACAATATACAGTGTAGGAGATCAGTAAAATGTGACTTTCCTCTTAGTACTTTAAATGCCAGAAAAATATTTCTGAAAATGATATCCTATCAAATAATGATTTTATTAACAATTTGAGAAAATAATTCAGTTGTTCTCAAATGTCATTTCTTAGGGAACAAGTTCTCCAGGCACTTTCTAAGGAAGTTGTCCCCTATGGCAATTTTGTACAAGCAAAATATCTGTATTCCTTCTTACAAAGCACACAATCCACAAAACTGTCCAGTGCTAATATTTCAGGTGTGCTCAACACTGTAACCTAGGGAATAAAATTTCACTTGATTGAAAAATCCTTGAAGTCATAAAAAGACTTTCTGCTTCAAACACCATGAGTCAATAGAAGGAGAAGAAATTCAAAAAACAATGGAATGGTTTTTCAAGTGAAGCAGTGCTGTCTGCTTTCTTCATGGCTGGTGATTTTCTGTTTTTTTCTTGAGACCCTTATTTCTTTTCTTGCAGGTTGAGCAGTGCAATGGAGAAACAATTCCTGATCACTTCCATCTGTAGAGGTGAAGAATTCACACAAAAAAACTATATACAGAAGAAATATTAGATCACTAAGTCATAGCAGCTAATTATTGTGTTAGTTATTGAAAGTCTGCTAACTGTTTAATTCCTTAAACATTAGTATTACTGAGTTGGGGATTTTATATTAAACCCAATAAATATTTTATATTTAAACCCAAAGACATCCTTATATGATACACTCAGTTCTAGTCATCCAGATTTATAAATATAACCCTTCATGTACCTTTATTTCAGCATGTATCCACAGTCTTGGAATTTACAATTGATACAGATAGAAAATCTTCCCTCGATCCTCCTCTCAAAATCTTTTCGTGGCTACAGAAGGCATTCCAAGACTGGGGAAAGCCAAATGGAGGGAAAATGCCAGGAGCCATTCACAAGCAAGAGGTGACAACAGCCCCCAGGGGATGCTCGCTTCTCCAGAACTGGTCTGAGTGTGCAGCACTGCCAGAGATGCAGTACCAAAGCTTGCCTCAGTAACTCCTTCCTCTCCTGATCAACCCCCTGGCCAGAAGGAGCTGAGACTATCCAACAGGAACTGCCACTCAGCTGGTACAGCCCCAGAAAAACAAGCCATGTTCCTCCCTGTGCTGTTTATCCTTGCTACAGGAAACAGTGGTGGAGGCAATATTTGATCTCTATAGGGGATGACAGACCTCACCTATGAACAAGAGCAACAAAATCTCCTATTTTGACATTGAGTTTTTTGTCATTCCAGTCGGAGGATGAACTTGATGAGCAACAACAGTCATTCTGGAGTTTCCTCAAGGAAATACTGGAAGAAAAATTCTAACTCTACAGACAGTGCAATATGTAATTGTTAATACATTTAATGAGTTACTATCAGAAAATTTGTGATATCACAAGCTCACAAGGATATCACAACCTTCAAGATTTTTTTAAAATTACTCACAGTAGTAACATTCCATCAGAAAACTGAAAAATGCTCTCAGTTTAGCAAGTCTCATAAGCAGCACTCAGTGACATTTTAGTTGAAAAAGACCTTCAAAAATCAAACCACTTCCTTGAACTTTTAGGTCACTTACCTACTTTAATGTATGCAAACAGACAACAGAATGAAAATCCAAACTGTTTGTTTTCCTGTTTGGTAACCCCAGCAGAGTACGAGGCTGAATAACAGTCTGTACCAATATAACATGACATCTGCCTTTCAGGGACCTTTGCTATGAGCTGTCTGTAACACAGCTCTGTGACAGCATAGAGGGACTTCTAACATAAAGAGTTGTGCAAAGAAATGCTCGGCCCAAATTATAACTAGATTTGAACTGTTTTAGTTACTAACAAAAAGGCAACAAATATTGTTACTGAACCTTTATCTACCAAAAATGATGATGTACTTTTTTACATAAAAGATGTATGCATTTCTAATTTTTTTCTTTTTATCAATAAAATGCACTTTTCTTAGATACTGTGGGAAAAGGAGACATCAGAACAAAATTTCAAAATATTCTGGAACTGCACACCATCTCCACACCAATACAGGATTCCATTTAGCCTGCAACTCTTACCAGCCAGCAAAACTAACAGAAAGCCAAAAGAATAGAAAATGCTTTAAAAAAACACTGAATCTGGGCTTAACCACACCCACTAGCTCAGCGCATCATACAACAGAATTTACTGTGTCACTCAGCTGCTACTGGGAATGCTGTGATTACCTCAGTGAAAACCTTCCCTGTGCACTTCCCATTGACACTACTTGAGCACCAGCCCTTGAAATCTCAGGTGCTTGTGCAGTCAGCCCTTAGCTACAATGGAAACACTCAGGTTGAGTGTGGAGCTAAAGATGTGTCCACTTCAGCTTACTCAACAAGAGAAGCATTTGTACTTGGTGCTTGATAAAAATGATTTGTGCATGCTTGGCTTTATTATCAGCTGAATCAAAGTACAGCAGTATTCTGCAAACAGCTGGAAAGTATGGGAGTATTCAGGATAAATAAAGAGTTGGCTTATGGTCTGTTTCTTTATAAGGTGCAGAAAATCAGTCTTCAGCTGGCTGTCTAGACTTTGTAAATTTAAATTCTTTCTGGGGGATTTTCAGTTCTCAGTTTATCTGAAAAATAATATATTCTAAAAATGAAAAGCAGATTTAATCAGATTATAAAGGCAAGCAACCTGACACAGAGCCTGAGTCATTATTTGGTGATCATTATCTATAACACTGATACACACAGCCTGTCAGTGTTTTATACAGTTTTCTATAATATTACTTTCCTGCTCGCTTCAGAATATATTAAAATTTTTTCAAAAATCGTAATGTTTCCCGTTTACTCAAATTATCTGTGGGTGATTTTACAAGAATTTCAGCTTTCTTAATAGCTGTCAATGGGAATCATACTTCAAATTCAATAAAAAATCACAGTGCTAGTTCTCGCTGGATTAAAAGAATATTTCACTTCCACCATGTCTGTGGCAGCTCCAGGAATGCAAAAGCTCCTCTCCAGGTCATGGAGCAACACTGAGACCTTTTGGTGACTCACCATCACTTGGCTGCTTGGATGTTTCCATGCCGTTGACTCTGCACGCTGCAGGTGCAGCCCTACAGAGCAAACTCAGTGGCACAAATTACTCTCTCATAAAAGCATGAGTAAACATGAGACAGTAATTCATTACTTTATATTTTCACTCATGCTGACAGGCACGAGGCATCGGCAGAAAGCAGAATATGGATGTAGCTCCTGGCTGTTGTTACCTATGGGTGGTGACCTTATCACAGACTGAAATCAAACTTGTACATTTTCAATGGACCAACCCTCTAAAATAACTACAGCAAGATTTAAAAGGCCACTTTCTTCACATTAATCCTGTACTAAAAACATGAACTCTAACCAGTCACATGGAAGCTTGTATTCTCCTGGAAGATAACAGTAACTGCCACACAACTGTTATTTATTTTTTACTCAAAAAGTGCAGCAACACAGATTGGATGTAAGGTACTTCATGCCATTAAAAGCCTTAATTTGGAGTTAGGAGATATTGAAGCTTGGTGTTATGCTGGGAATTCAGTGTGTCATATGATGGCCACAGGCAAATCTTTTTACAGTCAAGTGCTGTATTTTGAAAGCTGAAATTGTTATGGAAAGCATCTTTATTGTTCAATAATTCGTAAGCCGAAATAGTACATAAAAATGTAAATTTCAAGAAATAATTCACTGCTTTAAATATTTATGGATACAGTTGGCTGAACTGCCACAAAGGCGCTCAAATGTTTCAAGCACTTCCAGGTGTCACTGTATTTCAGTATTCAAAGACATGCATTTTCCTTATTTATTTCACCTAAGTCTCAGGCTTTTCAACTTCAAGAATAAGATAGTAGCTAACGTTATGTATGAGAACATATTTTATTTATTATTGATGTGCACCACTTCCCCTTTATGAAGGATCCTCTAATAGCTGCACACCTGGCAATGCTGGTTTGTGAGCTGTGGACTGGAAGTCTCATAAGTGGGAGAAACAATTTGGGTTAATCAGCTGTAACTTAGACCAAAACAAACTGAAAAGCACAGCTAAGGAAAACACCTTACCTGAGAAGCAATCATTCAAATGAATATATTCTCTATGGCCAGTCTGCCACTAAGCTCTTAAGCACAAATTAATTGCGGGTCCTGATGGCCTCTAAGCACAATGCTGGGTAATAAACAGCAGAACTTGCATTGCTGTTAGGGGCTTTTGGGGGGGGGGAAGGAAGAAGTGCAATTGTCTTAAGAAACTTTAAATGAGGGTTGCTGTCTGCCATCTTTGTCAGTTGAGATGAAATGTATAAGCTATTCATCCATGCATTATTCATTTATTCTTTTTCTGCGTGTTTGTTATAAACCTAAATAAATAATACATCATTCTAAGCAGAACTCATATGGCTTGGGAAGTAAATGGTACTGCTCACAAGGTCTACAATTCAGCACATGCAAAGCAAGGACGGTCACCTGGGATGGATGTAGATGCAGGGACCGAGAAGTACTGATCATTCCCAACCCATCTCACCTCACACCCTACAGGATGGCACAGCCTGGCTGGGGAGCATCACCAAGGGCACACTTGGCTACAGCAAGGATGGAGGCAGGGGATTAGGCTGTAAACTGCACGTGAGGAGTGGAGCCACCTCAGAAACGTCCCAGACTTCCACCCCTTTCCCTATTCCATCCCCCAACTCGTGGCACAGGGAAAAAGCCACCATGGCTCCAGCAGCGCCCCATGTAGTACAGCCAACGTGACAGCAGCACCTGCCCATCCACTGCAGGCATGGTGTGTTGAGTAGTGCTAAGGCCTTGAGGAAACCCCAGTGTGGCAGTTTCTTCTTCCCACACACCAGGAACTTCTATTTATCTATGTCACACATTCAAAAATAGGTTCTGTCTTATAATGGCTTTCTTGATGTGTGGTTGTCTGATTGGTACAGCTGTAAATATATTACAACCTCTGGCAAAGAAAACAAACAGGCTATTAATACCACACACAAGGAACATGGGTAATGCTCAGTGCATAAGCCATTTTTTTTCCAAAAAACAGAAGTATATTATACTGTCAATGAAAGACATTTCCTCATCTTTATTAACTACAGTGGTTTGTCTATTCTGACTTCATCTGCTTGCTAATTAGGCAGAAGTTTGCTTTGCATATCAATTTTTAATACCCCTTTTTACAGTTAAGTGAGAGCTGCAGCAGCCAGCTTGTTCAATTAAAAGCAGCTCTGACCTAGTTCCATGCAAAATCAATAGAAAGCCTGAAAGAGTCTCACAAACCATCTAACATTTAAGGAGACATGGCTGAAATGCATCCCAGAGCTTACTGAGCACACGCTCCTGTGAGAAGCGTGGCTTTTGTTTTCACACAGTGAAATACATGAGAGCACATCTGCCTGGCACAGACCTGCAGAGAGCAGCCCTGTCTGCTGCAGGCCTCAAAGTGGGGGAGGGAGGGACTGCTGAGGAAATTTGGCTGATATTCCATGGCTATCCCAGGGCTGTTAAGTGGGCAATCCTTGTTCAGATCTAGAAGATAGGAAGAGACAAAGCCCGCACTGCAAATAACTGCAGACTGAGAAAAGAAGGAATAGATTTATGAGAAAATGTCAACCAAAGCTTTAGAATGCAAAACATAAAAGACTACAATTTAAATATAAAACAGTGATTTGGAAAAGCATGAAAATGTTATAAAGGGAGACAGAGATATTCTCACATGTTAAATATATTGTGTAAACATATTACTTCCCATTAAATTCCAGAATTTTCTGAAGAACAGTTAGGGGAGCAAGTAATCGTAGCGTCATTAAGGTTGGAAAAGACCACTGAGATCATCTAGTCCAACTGTCAGCCCAGCCCAGCATGCCCACTGAGCCACGTCCCTCAGTGCCACATCTCTGTGTTTCTTGTGAACCTCCCTGGGCAGCTGTGCCAGTGCCTCATCACTCTTACTGAGAAAAAGTTATTCCTGATATTCACCCTGAATCTCCCCCAGTGCAGCTTGAGGCCATTCCCTCTTGTCCGAATACTTGATGAAAATTAAGATTACTAGGACCTAGTTTTAAAAAAAGAACTCTCTAAGTTTCAACAAGTGGCATTATCTGCCACTTAAAAGATGAAGTTTTAGAAGTTCTCTCTTTTAAGACATGCATTTAATACTGATGTCATATAGTAAGGGAAGAAATCTGTGATCTAGTGAATTATCCTACTGGATAAAACATAGGAAAACCTGTTTTTAATCTTACATTTAAGAGCCATTTAAGCAGGTTTTATTTTGCCATACATTACAAAAGTGATGACAATATAATACCTCCTGTTTCCAGTGGGGTTATCACTACGATTAGTTCTGATCCTGCCCTTGATCTTTCACATGTGCCTATTCTGATTCACAACACATCCTTCTGCATACACTCCTTTAACTAAGAAGGCAAAATTTGGAGTATACACGTTGTTTTACAACTGTATTACCAAGACAATTAAAAATCAACATCCTGGGATTCTCATCATTAAATCAAATCGCTTTCTTGGAAAATATATTATTTCAGCACTCAATTAGTAGATTTACTATTTACCTCAGAGCAGTCACAATTACATAATTAAGCAGAAGAAGATATTCTCTGATGTTCACTGAGTATGTGTCTTTTTATGCAGCTATCAGAGCTGGCTGTTATGAGCTGGTGGCTTACACTCAGGAGAACCTCAACATAAGCCTGTTCCCCAATGCTTTCTTGGGCTATAACCTAACACAAGCACATCTTGTGATCCCCACCGTACAAAAAACCAGTAAGACCGAACAGGCAATTAAACTGTGAACATGAATGACATTTGCTATAAAAAATGGCCCACCTGTTATTAGCCCTCAATTTGAGGAGAAGATGGAGTCAACCCCTACTTAATGATTTCCTTCCCAACCCTGTTCATCTCACTGCATGTTCATTCCATTATTCGGGTTCTTAGATCTATAGCCTTCGTGTTTTGGAGAGGAAGTGGTGGTTCAATGGTCACTGCACATGTCCTAGCACAGTATGACAAGAAATCAGAAGGCAAGGGTCAGCCAAAGAAGCTAAAATATGCAGACCCTTCAAAAACGTTTTTCTTAAAGTAAGTTCATGACCTTAAGTTTCAAAGCTTCACTCCAAAAGTATCAATCTTCAGTAGAACTGCTGACTCTATCAAACATGTCAACACTTTTTTGGTCAAATTTTCTGCTGAAAAACAACCTCTGAGCTGCACCAGCAGTTCAAATACAGAGTTTTTCCTTTGTTTGACTACTTTAACTCCTTCTAGAGCATAGCTCTTCACCACATTCAGTAGGAAATGAAAATTACAGAATGAAACTTCCATGCCATTCTGTCTTTCCATGCTGTATAACAGAGTTAATCATTTTAGATCTCCTCCCTTTCTAATTGCGGGTTTCATTTTGTGATCTGGTTTTCACTCTTGCTAGCTAAGCTACTGTTAAGCCATGGCAGCACAGACTTCAGATCCCAAGGAAATAAGTAGAATCACACATGGCCTTACACAGCTCTGGCTAATGCTCATGCTTGCAAGACATTACTATTATTACTTTAGGAATTGCACAGCAAGTGTGTCTGTATGTTACAATGCATATAAATAAGAATAAACTATTCAAACATTGTCCAAGCAGGAAAATGGCTGTAGATTTCTTGGACTAAGATCGACAGCCATTTTGCTGCTTGGGCAATGTACATGAATTATGAATTTAAGTCACACATAAAAATGAACACATTTCCATCTCCAGAAAAATTACAAATACAGTTTATCTTTTTCACATGAATAGTTACAAGAACAATAGTTCTCCTTACTCATTCTTAAAAAAACTTAAAGATAAGGTGCTAATTGCATGTTACTGTTTTAATTTAAAAAAAAAAAAAAACATTACTAGAGATGGATCATCCTATTCAGAGGAATAAAAGTAACCTGAACCTTCATATAAAATGGAATGTAAATGAATCTATCTTTTCTACATGCATTATCATTTTGACAATTATTTCATCAGTGTTTCTCTACTTCTTACTTTATCTATACCTAGACTGTTTATACACTCCTACAGTTTAAGGGTTCTATATTTGATTCAATGTTATGCATAAACCCAAAGAAAGCAATTTCCAACTCTGCAATTTCTCTTGCTATTGACAGACCCACAGAAAATTAAAGACAGTACAAACACTGTTTCTCAGTACAGAGTTTAAAAAATTTTTACACACTTCTAAGAGTAGATGAGATAATATGCTGACAAAAGATGTGTAGCATAGGCAGTTCATATGCTATTGTTTCTTAGCCTTTGCATTATTCACTGCTACATACTGGATTTACAAATGCCCTGATTTGCAGAGTGGTTTTGCAAGGAATAACAACCTAATACAATGATAAGATCTCCCTCGCCATAATGTATAAGGGGATCCCCGGAAGTACATCTCATCTCATACTTCAAGGACCTTTGTATCAGACTTTTAATAATGGCTTTTTAGAACTTTGCTCACTCTGCTAGGAATTGAATCAGACAGACATGCCAGAAAATCTGTGTTTTAAAAAATGGATACATAAGCCACTGAGCCCAAGAAATTGTCAGTCTTTGTCACACAGATCAGCACGGTAAAAACACTCCAAGAAACACCAAGAAAAGCAGTCAGCAGTACTAGAGGATTTTAGAACTGAGGGAAGAAACCTTGTTCTTTCCTTTATTCCCCCCAAATTCCCACCAGTTTCTCTTAAAATTATATAGTTTCTAGAGCAAGAACTGTTTCACGGCAAGTGAAGATAAAGCATTTGCTTAGATTCCCTGTATTATAAAGAGGCAATGGTGGCAGCTTAAGAGACCTTGAAACCAGGTTTCTGATCGCAAGCTAGCATGCAAAGAATTTTCTTGTGAACTCGAGCAGCTACCCTGGCTGTGATGTAGATATTCCAATTTCTGGGGCATGAGGGGAAGCAGATTTTGTTAGCAAAAGTGTTCATGGTAAATTTGGATGAAATTGTTAATCTTTGCTCTTTTGAAACTTGCAAAGTTTCACTTTCCAAAAGCTTGCAGTCCTCAGATTGGTGGTGGTGGGTTAGTCTGGGGGACTTAGGCCATTTTTCTAAACAAAACTGTGATCTCATTCCTTGTCATTTAGTTTGAGCAGACTGAAGTGCTCTCTCCACACATCTACCTGTGGAAAATGCCAAATGTGGTTAAAAATGCTTTATGAACATTGTGCTTCATAAAAAACAAGCATAAGAAATGCAGATCTTCCTATTTAAGGTCTTCAGCTTTACTTTTAGAATTTAACAATTAAAATTTACTTGAATTCTAGATTTAAAAAAATCTGATTCTTAAATTAGGAAAAAAAATGCAATTCAAGATAACAGCACTTGTTTATTAAACAAATTCTACAAGATGCAGCAGATGCCTTGAAAAGGGAGCTTTGTACTGCCAGCTGGATGGTCCCATCTGAACATCATGGCTACATATAGAGGGCACAGCCAACACCAAAAAAGGTGCTAAGTCACTAGAACCTGCATCTAATTCACGCTCTTATAAACTCACTTTCTCCCCTTTGGAAAGCTAACATGCACAGAAACACTTTTTCACATGTTCAAACTGCAGTTTCCACTAAAAACTGCTAACTCTCCAATTGTTGCAGCACGATATGATTTTGGTGAGGCACTCTATGGAAGCTGAGTGTCTGATGCCAAGTATTTCCTCTAGCATAACAGTCCATGTTATCTTCAAATAAATTATCTCCACATCAGTTTAAAGATGATCAGACAATCCTGCAGCACCTTTATAGGGTATAGTTTCAACATTTCTGTTCAGTACAACCACGCACTGCTTTAACAGACAGAAATGAAACATGGCCTTGTATCAAACTCAGGTAGAAGCCCAAGGTAGGAGGATGTTGATGAGCATGAGGAGTGAGGACAGCCACCTGCCCAGGAGCTCTGGGCACATCCTCTTCAATATCTGGTGCTGCCCACTTGGGGAGCTGCAATGCTGTGCTGCTGGGCTGGCCGCTGCCCTTCAGCAGGCTATGCCAACACCCAAATACAGGCTATGCAAATGAAACTGCATCATTCCTTCACATCGAAGTCGTTACATTCCTACCTTTTCCCTTAATTCCATCAGAAAAGGGGTACCCAAATACCCTGTATGGATACTGCCTTTCCTAAACATGCTGCGAAAAATTTTAACAAATTCTATTTTTCAGTTTCACTGAAGGTAATATCTACTTATGGAAAACATTGCCTGATTGAATCTCTTACCACTGTTACTGAGATGAGCACCCATAAATGAGTCCTGAATTGTATACTCCCACTTGAAACAAAAAGACAATAAATTCTCCGATTCACTGCTGTACGACTATCCCATTTTGAATACAAGCTGTTCCAGTCACAAAGGACTAATCTATTTTCTTGAAGTCAGAGACACAGATGGTGTAAAGTGGAGTAGCTCTTCTGATTTCAAATATGAAGTAGTGATTTATAACTGCTGAAAATTTGGCCAAAAGGTCAAGATATCTCTCTGGCTTAAAAAGCTTTGTTAGGGAAAAAAAAAAATAAAAATCAATGGCACTCAAAACTCAGAATCTATTATCGTTATCCACGTCCTTAAGTGCAGCACGTGTTGCTTTGCTTATTGGTGACACAGTAAGTAGGTACCAGTAATCAAATTAAAAGAACCTTCTTCCTTTGTTTTTAACAACTTTTGGACAACCCACATTGTTCGGTATGTTAAGAAAAACTAGAGAAACTGGCTTTTTCAGTCTTTCACCTGAAACTGTCTTTTACTTGAAATCTAATAAACAGAAGGGAGCTATTAATTTTTGTTTTTTACTCTTTCCAAGTTGATTTCTTCTTCATTAAAAAAACATGTTGATTAAATTGCTATGCAGAAACTGTTCATGCAGTCAAATAATATAAACAGAAGGAATAAATAAGTCCATATACATCAATCAGAAACAGCAGCTGTTTCCAAAAAAACCTGAGCAATTATTTATGAAATTATGTCCTCTTCAATGATTCTGTATATGGTCATGATCCCAGGAGAACCTGATTTTCTGATGAGCCTAAATTGCTGAATTAGAAGCGGAGACTATGTCACAGTACCAATTAGCAAAACCACTGCATATCATCTCAAAATGCATGGTTTTTTTTTGTTTGTTTTAATAACCACAAGTAACAAAGACATTCATTCATCTCAAAAATGGAGGGGACATCCCACTTTTCAGTGACTTGAATTATTAAAAGCACTTTAAATAGACATACTCACTTTTAAGGGAAAGCAGCAAGACAACAAATGGCATAGCCTGCATTTCAATCAAGGAATGGTACCTGCCGATTTAGCCATTCAAAAGAGAAGATCCCAAACCTTGTATTATCTCTGCTGCTGAGAAAGGGCTGAATCGCTGGCACGCCATGCTCAGTGAGGCAGTAACAGTGCAGTGAAGGCGCCCAGAGACACACAGTCTGTTGCAGAGCTGCCATGCATCCTTTCACACATTTCATTTTTCCTCTTAGTATCTTTGTTCCTCAGCTCAACCCTTCACATTTGGCATAAACAATGGAAACATCACTATCCTGCTTCTGAGTGGTCAGCTGAATGGCCTTACTGCCACGTTACAGCTTTCCTTACCCCTTATTTCCTGTGACTGCTAACTGGGGGAACACATTTCAGCTTTAACAAGGGGCTCCAGCTGGCCAGACTTGCTGATATGTATCAAGGCATTTAATCCATTACCCACATTTTTATGCTTGGTAATTTAGAGATTACTGGTAAAGGACAACAGGTATGGGTGAAACAGCACTCAGAACCATTCAACCACAAAATTAATCTTTTTTATATTTTTCCCCCTACAAAAGCCTGGTTCCTTAAGGAAGTTGACAAAAAATGGTCATTCCCATGTTTACACTTCCATTATTTTCAGTTCTGTCTCGTAACAGTAATTATTGGCACTCATGCATCAAAACAGGAGCACTCCTTAGTGAGGGGCACTGTGTTAAAGAGCTGATACCAGCAGATCAGATAGTTCATGACTTCTGTATCTGCAGACACATGCAGCTCTTTTCCTCAATATGCACACTTACCAGGGAACATCTGATGAAAGCACTTTATTCCTAAACTTCTTTATATCTCAATACATAGTAACTCACAAGCAAGAACTGAGACTTATTCAGGCTTTGACTAAATGCAGTGAGCTCCAGTAAGAATATATCCTGTCTGTGGTGAATTAGAGCTGATATTCTCTTACCCTCCCGGTCACTTTCTCTGGCACTAGTGAACAAAGGGAAGGCAACTGAAGTCATCTACCTGGCCTTGTGCAATGCCTTTGACATAGTCCCCCATCATATCCTTATCTCTAAATTGGAGAAAGATGGTTTTGAAGAGTGAACTACTCTGTGGATAAGGAATTGGTTAGATGGCCACATCCAGAGGGTTGTGGTCAATGGCTCTAAGTACAGGTGGAGGCTTGCCACAAGTGATGTCTCCAAGAGGTCTGTCTTGGGACTGGTACTCATTAACATCTTTGTGAATGACATAGACAACGGGATTGAGCTGACCCTCAGCAAGACTGCAGATGACACCATGCTGAGTGGTGGCGCGGTTCATAAGCAGAAGGAATGGATGCCATCCAGAGGGACCTCGACAAACTTGATAGGTAGGTCCATGTAAACCTAATGAGGTTCAACAAAGCAAAGCACAAGGTGCCGCACATGGGTCAGGGAAATCCCAGGTATGTATACAGACTAGAAGAGCAACTCCTGAAGAGTAGCCCTGCCGAGAACAACTTAGGTAGATGAAAAACAATATGAGGCAGCAGGATACTCCTGCAGCCCAGAAGGCCAACGGTATTCTGGACTGCATCAGAAGAAGAATAGTAGCCATGGGAATGTAGGGATTGTTCTCCTCTACTCTGCCCTTATGAGGCTCCATCTAGAGATCTGCATTCAGGCCTGGGGCCTCCAGAGCAAGAAAGACATGGAGCTGTTGGATCCGGTCCAGAGGAGAGCCACTAAGATGCTCAGAGGGCCGGAGCACCTCTGCTATGAAGATGTGCTGAGGAAACTGAGCTTCCTCAGCCTGGAGAAGGCTCAGAAGAAGCCTTATTGTGGCTTTTCAGTACTTAAAGAGGTTATAAATAGGAGGGAAATCAATGTTTCACACAGGCAGATAGTAATAGGGCAAAGCGGAATGATTTTAAACTAAAGGAGAGGATATTTAGACTAGATGTCCAGGGGAAATTTTTCACTGAGAGGGAGGTGAGGTATCAGCACAGGCTGCCCTCTCCTTCAGTCCATTTACACGCTTTTTGCCAGTTTATAATAAAATATTTTAGATTCCTAATGCAGTGAGCACCAGCCAGGAACAAGAAATCTTAACAATCATCCCAATTTCAACTGAATTTCAACTGAATTTTCAAAGTAGCACATTCACAGATTTCCTCCCTATCTGTGACTAAAGCTCAAGAGTGAAACTCTGCAGGCAAAAACCAAAACAAGGTGCAAAGCCCTTCAAAGCTCGTGAATCAGCACCAAGCTGCCCTGCACTGTGAGCTAATCTTATGTGCCATGGACAGACACAGAACACACAACAGAGATGATTATTATGTTCTGCAATTCATTAGGAGGAATACTTGAATATTAGCTCAAAACAGGCATGAAGTTCCAAGGAAGTTAGGAGGAAACTGAAGTTTTAACAAATGAAAACAACCAACACACAGAGAGGGTTGGTCACCCCTGGAAAGGGTTCACAGTCATTTCACCCAGAAAAAATGTACTGCCTTGGGGTAAGTGCAGTTTAGATACGCACCAGCAGCTTCTCCATGTCTTGCTTTTCAGTGTGTGGGTATGCCTACATGCAAAAGCATCAGTTTGATACTTTTCCACAGCGCTACACATCTCTGGGGTGCAGAAAAGACAGCAGACATCCCCAAAAATCTGAACACTGTTCTCACCTTCTCTCCCTCTCTTCCTCATTCCATCTTTATGAAGGACATGGGTAATACAGACAGTGCATACACTGAAAGCAAAGGGAACTTGTTCAACAGAGCACGTAACAGTGGGCACACACATCTTCCAAATGCATTAGAAAAGTTTGCAGTGTACCACAAGGAAAGCAGATGATGGTGATACCTTTTTAACAGCTTTCCCTTAGACTCTGAAATCATGTTTTGTAGGGCTCTGCAAACTGTTTGGGCATGCAACCACGTTACCTCACACAGGTACTGATGAATAATAATATTTATCTTTTCTACTCCTTCACAATTTTCATGCTTGACATCTTTCTTCAGTTTTAGGTAGGTTTCTCTCCATCTTTCTGCCTTTCTTTGTGATCATCTTCTACATTTTCATTTCTGACTTGGCCTTACAATTTATTTTCCTTTGTTCTTCCCTCTCAACCTTCATAATTGTGCCTCAATGCATATTTAAGATGTTAACAGCACACAAGAGAACTTTTACTAGAACACAGCACAATAAGTGAACAACCTATAAAATCTAGATATGCACATTGCAACTGCAGCCAGCGGATGCTGAGTGAGCTCAGTAACAGGGCTGAGGCTTCAGCAGAATCTCCAGTCTTCAGAAAATGTGGCCCTGAAGTCGCAGTCTCTCCTTTGTATCACTGATTTATCCCAGTTTCCCACTAATCTAATTCCAATGAACTCTACAGTAATAAAATGGAAGGAGAAAATAAGGGGAAAATGCCAGAACAAAGAAAATAATGCACAAAGGAGGAGCAGGGCAGCTTTAACTCAGAGGAAATAAGCTTTGTGCAGTCTCTTTCCTCAAAAAGAAACCCACTCAAAATTGCTACAAACTAAAAGACAGTGAATAAATTCTGAATTTGGACTCAAGTGCAAAATTTCCACAAAGTCAGTTGCAGTAATAACAATAAAGATGAGAGAGAATTTTCTCTGTAACTGCTGCAATATTTTCCAAATACACTCAGCTGAATATAAAATGTAGGATTGTGCTTTTTTGGGGAACTAGCATATGGCAGTGAGAGCTTCAGACAAGTCACAGGGGGCTGAATCTTAGAGGATTCAATGAGATGTGCTCAGAATAATTTCATAGTTTAGAAGCACATATTCTTAGCTTCCTAGCACAATTTTATAAGAGCCACTTAGCTTCTGCTTTGTTTGTTTATTAGCCTCTGGATTCTGGAATTTGTTCTTTATGCTGAAACCAAATTACACTGAAGTGACAAGTATAAAAACATGGCAGTCCCCACAAGTCCCATGCTATGCATTTGCTCTCCCATAGCTTAAAAAACTAATCCAAAACTGAATTACTTTAAGCCTCCAGTGTGATTTACAGAAGCAAGATTTCTTCAACACATCTTATGATTAGTCCATCTACGCTTGATATCACTACATATTATCACAGTGTATAAATGTGACAGTTTGGTGGATTCTACTTTCAAATTCCACAATTTAGGGTTGGCTTTTTGTTTGTTTGTTTGTTTGTTTGTTCTTTATGGTAGATCATTTCAATGCAAAATTGCAGGACATGGAATGTTAGCCCTATATGTGTTTTCAATGCATTTTAAAAGGACTTCTACCTCTACAATATCTGAGCACAAACCTGATCCTTCCTCAGTGCAGTAATCCCATGAGATTAAGTCACACTGTAAATACCAGATGAATTACAATCAGATTAGATAGGCAGTCTGTTCATTTACTCAACACAGCTGTACTCCAGAGTCTTTTCACCACTAGACTCCATTTATAAAATGCATGCTTTGTCCCTAAAATAAGTGAACACTGTTTCTATTTCATGACTCTTTTGTATTACCATTACCAATTACATTACTACTACCAGTGACAAGGACATTCCTACTTCCTAAGGAGGAATCAGAATGCTCCTTGAGAGACCAATAAGAAAGCTGTTCTTGATACAGATCCACAGGGCAAGATTTATTTTAAGTATATCACTGAAATATCCTTTGATAGTCTGCATTCTATTTCAGTCAAGTGGAATACAGAGATTTTTTTGGAGTTATATATGAGAAAGACACACATCGATTTCCTGAAATTTCCCAGGACTTGGCAGATTCATTACAAGTATTTCCATAGTTTCCAAACCTAGTACTTCTGCCTACATCAGTAAGCATGTAATCATCACATTTATGAGACTCAGCACTAGCTCTGGCGTAGCTTGGAGTTTAGAGAGAATTTCTACTGACTTATCAGTAAGAATTATGTTTACTAATGTTCAGACTTGTTTGCACTTTGCCAAAATCTCTCTACCACATCAACTACACAATTATTTATAAATGCTAAAACACATCCTCATAAAAAAAAGGACTCAATTGAGTGGTTTACCAAGGAGATGTGTTAGAAGGATGCCAGTGCACTTACTGATACCTCAGGCACCCTGTGATCAACCAGTGCTCACTTGAGCTTCTGCACTACAAGCATTAGGCAAACCAAGGTAACCTGGCCACAGCAGCCTGGAGTGCCTGTGATTGAAAAGCAGAGGTGAAAAGCAGGCAAGCACTGTCCATGAATACTAGAGCAGTGCTCTTGTGAGTCCCCTGAGTATGTCCCAAAGTGAGGAAGTTCAGCCCTGACCTCACTGCTATCAGTAATGAAACAGAGCAGTGTAAACGCAATCAGTGGAAAATCCATCTCCAATCTCTATTAATTTATTAGCCTGGAAACAAGAATACCTTCTTTTAACAGACAAAAGCCACTACAGACTGTCATTTTACAGCTGCCAAATAGGTAAAATGTAGCACTTGCACAAAAGTAAAATTGGTTGTTCTTTGAAAAGAGCTTTCCAGTTAGGCAGGCATTAAGATTACAAAGTCATAAAGTGATTTTAAGGAAGTCACAAGAGAGAGCATACTGAGCAGACTTTGCCCTCAGACAAAAGATGTTATGGCTGAGTCCCACTGCAAGACACTGTCTTTTTGACCACTGAACAGGAACACTTATTTTCAAGAGAAATACTGGTTCCAGATTCTGTTTTCACTCACACCTGTGACTTCTGCTGATTTCATTAGGAGCTTCCATATTTCACTAGCTCAGGAAAAGGGCTTTGTGTATACCTGAATACACATGGGACAATGGTCTTATGATACAGTGTACTCAAAGTCAATATTGGCTTAAGGTTTTTCTACACAATTTCCTCCCATCCTTTCCTCTGTGTGTGTGTAACGTGTTTTAGGTCATGTTGGTTTTCATATTGATTCACAGTCTCACAGTCTCACTGTCACAGCTGAAGATATTCTGTGGCACAGGACAGGAGGAGGCAGTGGGAAGGGGAGAAATGCTTTAAGCTGGTACCTCTGGTTTCTACCATGTCCATAGTGATTACAGGCAAAGTTAAGGGTGATCAGTAGAGGCCCAAATAAACTACTGTCTAGATATTTTACTAGAAGTTGCTCAGACAATCATCTTAACATCCATTGCAAAATTGAGAAGGTGAGATACTGAGAAGATCCCAACTCACATGGGACCGCTGTGACTGGAAAAGTTAATGAAAACTGACTCCTGTTGGAAGACCAAGCCATTAATTGTACACCTGTCTGACAAGATTTTGTAGTGTGGTACACATGCTTAAAAATCTTTAAGATATAACAATACAAACGCTAACTTTAACAACATTGACAGTTTTAATAAAATCATTTTTCTTCTAGTTACAAGACAATTATATATGGAATTCAGAGTTCTGCAGTATTTGCTTTTAGCCAAGTATCAGATTTAGTAAAATACAGTGGAAGCTGTTATTCTATGAGTAAGAATGAGAAAAATAATTGTATTAAGAGCTTACTTTCTGCAGGTTCCTTAGATCTTCTGCCACTGGAGGACTTCCTCAGGAGACTTCGTCCTGAGGTAAAGAGGCTGGTTAATTCCTCCAGAGGACTGGTAGGTGTCCGAGAACGGGAACTGCTCTGAGATGATGACCCGTAGGTACTGACTGAGACATTTACCATCTTCCCTCCTTCTTGCAATGTATTTCGGGCTGTAGAATGAGGCACTGATGGAGAGCTTCTTGAGAGACTTCCTGAATGTACAGAGTCATAAGGTGGAGGTCTTTTGAGGCTTAAAGGGGTAAGAGACCTACCCATACTGACAGGAGAGGGTGAGGCAGAGTGACTTTTAGGATAACCATGTGGAGACTGTGTTCTATATAAGGTAGAAGGATGAGGAGGTGAAGAAGTGTGCCCAGGGGTGCTAGTTCCATGAGATACCATCTGCTCTTTCTCCAGTTTTTGATGGCCTGGTGTATGAGGTGGCAAGGAAGATGGAGAAGCTCCAGCTTGTTGTTTTATGTAAGACACGTTTTCTAAAACAGGAAGCTTTGTGACCTCTAGCGGAGTTAGAGGAGACTCATCAGAATTTGGGGAACACTGCACTGGTGCTGGTGGGAACACCAGCAGTGGAGGTCTGTGAGAAAGCAGATTTGGAAATGGTGGGGGTATATCACAAAGCAAGCCCTTGGGAGTTGATGGCACTGAAGTCTTGGTGAAATCGAGGTCAGGCACTGTGGGAGTAGCACACTGAGAAGAACAAGTGTGATGGTCATATTCACATTGACATTTTGAATCTTGGCCTACATCATCAAATATAGGGTATTTCATCTCCTCATAGACTGCTTCACTTTGGTCATCTTCATCTTTTTTGAAGTCTCTGAGTATATTCCCAACCATTTCAATATAAACAGGCTCTTCTTCCTCTGTGTCTGGGGCAGGACTGCTGACCTGTGACAAGGACGCATCCCTAGTGAGTGGTGTCTTCATAGGGCCATGCTTTTTGATGTAAGTTTCATCGAAAGATGTGCTTAACTGAGTGTTTGGATTTCGTTTCGGCTTAGGAGGTGGAATCTTCTTTGTATATTCATCGCTGTGAGGTCTTGGTTTGGCTGACACTGTGAACAGAAGAAAATATAAATTCATCAGAAATATTTAACAATCTTTGTCAAACATAGGATCTCTTATAATTCTAGAATGGATTTCACGAGATCGACCTGTTGCTGACTTTTTCTGGTAGCGTATCAGTACAACACTACAAAAATAGCATCCTATTCAAAATACTCCTTATCTTCCTCCAAGAGGTTGTGACTCTCCAATAGTCAGCAGCTAATGAATGTTTCCCCTCCTCTGAGACAACTGTTCTCTACCAAACTCTCTGGATAGAAGGACTTTCCATTTGTAATCATTATGCTTTTGAAATATCACTGTGGAATTTTAAAAACCCCAAAAGTTGCCAAAGACATAAAATTAAGTATCCAAATGAACTCATTATGGCTGTAAGAGAACACTTAAGATCCTGGACATTCACACTGGAATGACAGTGATGCAATTCTGCAGTAACACATTGATGAATCAAAACTTTCTTGCTTACAGTAACATCTTGCATAAAGTACAATTGTCTCAGCACTGAAAAGGAAAGGAAATGCTAACAAAAAATATTGCAAAATGTCCTGAATTCAGGACATACAAGACTCCAGTGAAGTCAAGAGAAACAAAATACTTCATAGATTGAGATCCTTCTGAAACATGTCTATTTAGAAACAACATATCATTTTATCTGTGAAATTAGAAAGCAAAATATTATTATGAAATTCATTTGAAAAGGTTAAGGATTTCTTAAAATTATCCTTGATGAATTCAAGACAAATGAAACTCATTTTGTTCTCTCTGCACAAATACTTAATAAAATATCTCACTAAATGTTGGGGTTAATAGAGTACCTCATCAAATATTTAGCTGAAGTCAGTTTTTATCCTACATGGATTCAACAAACTAATTCAGAAATGAAATTTACTATGCATACTGAGCCTACTTTGTATTCCTGTAGGGTAAACAGTTCTTGCACCTCATTGATAAGTTTCCCCTAGACTCCTAAACTACATGCCAGGCTTAGAATGGTAGCTTTCTGTTCTTACCAGATAGTATTGGTTCTATGCAATTTGCTGCTACAGATCTATCACTGCAACGTCAGAATTCAGAGAATTTCTAGATCCCATTTGCTGACCCAACAATAAGACAGCAGCTAGTGAATATATCTGATGTTAAATCAAACAAGCAGCACTCATGGAGTTAAAAATATTCTTTTTGAAACAGCTTCCAGTGCGTTCCCAAAGCCAGTGGCTCTGCCAGCTGCAAGGCAGTGTTGTGATGGCCTGCTAGGATGCTGACTGCCAGGGAAGGCGCCTGCACTACTGCATTTTGCTGATGAGCTTTAGTCAGTGTCAGAGGAAGATTCAAAGCCAGCATTACTGCTTTGTCATCCTTCTGCTTTATCTGTTAAAAAATTCTTCAGTACTTCTTAAAAGGCATATAAATATTGGCTGCTAAACAAGATCCTAGCTTTGTTTGGGACTAAGAAGACTTGGATATACGTCTGAGCTTACAAATGAAGTAACAGGACTGCTCTTCATTAATAACATATATCTAACATATAACTAATGTACAACAGAGCAAAAACAAAAAGAAAACTAGCCAGAAATGAAAGGAAAAAAAGAAAAACCCACAAAGAATGAGATTATACTTTCACGAGGGTTCCAATTAATGTGCTCCACTTTGGAGCAGGCTAGGGACATGCAAAAGCTACTACAGATAAGCGTATTTGGTAACTTGATAGTTTTCACTCTGTGGATATATCCTAATGTACTTTAAATTTGTCTTTTTAATTAACCCAAATTAATTTTCTTGAATGTCTTATGATAGACTTTGGGGAATGAGATATAGGCTATGTGAATCATTTGGGCTTTACAGAAAATATTACTCCTGATGTATTTGACAATACAATCAGATTTTTCTTGCTCTGCTTCCAGCTAAACCACCATTCTCTTTCTATTTAGTATATTATTTGTATATCACATTCATACAAATTCTACTGACATCAGCTTGAGCTCAGTCCTCTCTCCACACACACGTTAATCTGATTTACAACTCTGGCAAATGCAATCTTCTTCAGATTGGTGTCATTAAAACGAAGAGGCTGTCAATAAGACTGGCACAAAATTCCTGAGTGCTTCTGAGCATTTTGCACAGGACCTGAACTCTGGTTTGTAACAGCTAACAGGTTGCAGACTTTGCTGCATTTGGAAATCACCTATGTTGGAAGAAGAGGCTTTCTGCAAATTTCAGCTCCCTATGCACCATGCCCATCCTTAACGTGCATGGTGCATAGATATACCTGAGATATAAGTGTTTCCCATTCCTCTGCCATTCTTACATCCATGTTCCCTGTTCTGTCATCTACATCTCCTAAGCTCTGTCGTGCAGCTGTATCACCACTCTTCCATCTGGAGCAATGTTACTGACAGCAAAGTAATAAAAAATGTGCCTGTGCTGGTTGCCATTCAATGCTAGTTTCAACTGATGTTTATTTAAAAATAAAAGTCCTTAAGAATGCCATGTTTTCCAAGAAATTGCTAGAAATATCATTTGCCTCTTTCTTCCTTCTATTTTCACCATTTTAATGCAAGCTGATGAGGTTCTGCTGTGTGATCTATGCCCCTCCAGAAATGCTGGGGTTTACACGAACAACTTTCAGACATTATTACATTATAGACAAGGAAATAGGAAATGTCATGAAAAAATGAGCGACATTCTGCCGTCTTGTCTCATAAAGTATTTTTGCATGGTTTGAAATTAACTGCTGCACTGACACACATAGCATTCTCATCTGCCATCGCACAATATGTAGCATTAGCCTAAAATATCTTGGTGACATTATCAACAAAAAGGTCAAATGATCTGGCCCTGCCGTATGATCCACAGCATAAAACATGACAAGGTGAAAGATTTGCTTTCCTCTTTCTATTCAAAGCATTCTTTCTCTGCCAGTTTCCTTTATTAAAGCATCTATTTCCGGGAGATGATATGTTATGAAGATCCTTTTCTCTCCATGATAAACTGCACTATTAAAACTAAAATTTAAAACTAAATACTTTAAATACTTGTTAAACCTTATAGAGTTACCTCCAATCTGCTACTCAGTATTTACATTTGGTGCAGTAAGACTTCCTAGAGGATATAGAGCAGCAAAGAAATCTTTTATTATGATTGGGAAGAAAGGAGTTGCACAACACCTATTGGGAACTTCCTTCAGCTGCAGTGGGGCATTCAGGAGATGAACAGAATTAGCTTTGAGAATGCTATGATTCAAGACACTATGTTTATTGAACAAAGGTTTTTACTCTGAAATGCTGCTCAATAGAAAGGGCTGAATTCAGAGCACCCACAGTTATGGAACACCTGCATACAAACTCCTGCTCTACTCTGAAATATCAGAAGAAAAAATAGGAATCCTGAAACTGAACAGAGCTGTGCAAAGCTAGCAAAAGGAGCAGGGAGTATTTGTACAGCTCCTGTGTTACCAACATTTGGCAGGGATAAATGTGCACAAATGCTGAAGCCCTGGCAAGAGCCCATAGCCAATGAAAGGAGATTATTTGGCAATCTCCTGAGAGGAACAGGCAAGATTGCTTTAAGTACTTGACATTTATCAGGCAGAAAAAGCATTCGGTGCCTGCTGGGAACATAAACTCCTATGAAAAGCAAACCATGCTGACATATTGGTGATACACGTACCGCAGTGTCATCTGCTCTAAATATGGGGTAATTAAGTGCTTTTCAACATGGATTACCATGTCCCCAGTTTGTTTGTCCCTGATAATCCACCCTGAGACCCTGCCACCAATACTTCATTGCACATATGGCCTGACCCAAAGGTAAATGGAAGAAATATGAAAGTTCCTACGGACCTCTATAGGCTCTGATCTGGGTCTTGCTTCCTCAGAGTGCTGCTCTGACAGCCACTGCTGTCACTGAAGGATGCAGCTCTTCCACTCCAGCGATTGTTCATTCATCTATTCCAGCAAGCTGGGCACTCCTATAAGTTGAGGGATACTGAGGCATAGAGAAGGACTATCATTGGTCTGTAAATTGAGTTTTTCTTTGCGGAGAATAGCAAAAATCTGCCATTGCTTTTTCAATTAGAAATAAACTTGCTCTTTGTTAATTCTCACAGGCAAGAAGACCCAGTTAATCACGACGTTGCATATCAATTTCTTGATCTACTTATAAACAGACAGTGAAGCTGAGTTGGCATTAGGATTGCCCACATGGAGTTCTCGGGACCTGCAGACAGTGAGAAACAAACAGCTTGTGGCCCTGGGTTCCCCAACTACTGGGGTTCCCATGCACTGTCTCAGCTGAGATGGGAAACAGAAGGCACCAAGCTGATGTGATCAGCTGGAGGCTGCAGAGACATATATATTCAATATTTGGAGAGTTTCTTTTGAACTGGATATTTTCAAGACCTCTCCTCCCAGAACAAGTTTCTGGATTTTTTTTTTCATCTCCAGTCATGTCAATTCCCTACTCCCTTCCTTTCTCCCTTCCCTCTCCACAAATACCACACCTCCTCCATAAAATACCCTAAGGGTTCTCCTAAGAGAGATTTTTGTCTTTCAGTCAGCTCTATTTTTCTCACCGCTTGAGAAGCCAGATGGTAAGATGAAGGTGAGGACAATTTCTCTCTCTGCCAGATACCACTTCCCTAGCTAGTCATACAAAACTGCCTCACGAAGGCTTCCCCTGTGGATGCTTTTATTGCAGAGCACAAAGGCAATTCACTGCCAGGGCTGCAGGGACCAGCGCAGAGATGCTTGGAGGAGGGCGGTTCAGCAGCCACCACAGGAGCTGCCACTACTGCCCAGGCTGTGGGAGCACAGGTGTGGTGCTAAGGGCTCTGCCTTCACCATTCCTAATTACCAAACCCACCACAGCTGAAGAACTGGAAGCATTACCACCCCTGCAAATAAAGCCCAACTTCACTGAGTTTACACCTGTTGAGCAGCAACTGTCCGTATTTATTGGCAATCTAGTGCCAAGCAATTATCTGCCTCTAATAAACTGAAAGGAAAACCAAACACGCAGGCAGTAATAACTTTAGTTCTGATCTGGAAGCAAGTGGCACAGTGCTTAAAATAGCCTTATGGAACCCCATTGAATAAGCAGAATATGATGTTTTTTGAAATGAGATATTTGTAGCACAAAGGTTACGGCGTAGCTTTCAGACGTGCTCAGATGATCCATCTTTCATAGTTCATTTTGGAAATACAGAACACTGCCTGTCATCCTATCCTCTTGCAGTATTTTTTTTTTCTCTTTAAGGAGAGAGTAAAATATGAAAATATCACATTGTTTTTTACTCATTGCTTACTGTATAAGAAATGAGTGAAAACATCTGAAAACTAAAATGGATTTTGTCATTTTCTATCTTTTAGGTCTTTTGCCAGTTTTTGTAGTTTGGAGACCAAGCTGACTTATTGCACTGTTCACTCAAACAATAAAAATACGTGTAACATACAATTCTTCCCTTTCAATTTCTGCAAGAGGCCACAGCATTCAATTTCTTTCTGAATAAAGGAATGATTTGAGGCCTAGCAGTTTTTTTAATTCTTACAAATATTATTCTAAATGCAGAAGAAATTAATCATGCTGCATTTTGAGGGATACCTCTATCAAAAAGAGCCTCCGGGAGTGAAAGGAAATGGAATTTCTTTAATTAAACCCTGAACTTGCTGGGTACTGAACCAAAGATGCACAGATCCTGATTTACAGCACACAACTGAATGGAGAAAATCCAGCACTAGGGCTGCAAAGAACCGACGTGTGCACGTGTGTGTGTGGTGTGAGTTCAAAACAATAAGTAACCCCACTTCTATGAAATGAACTGCTTGTTCAAAGGTGCACCTGATCGAATGAGCATTTGTGCACCAGTGCTTATACTGGGTCTGATTTCCTTATCTCTGAAGATGAATTTTGAATATTCTGAGTGAGACCAAATTTAAAAAGGCACAGTCCTCTGAACTGTGCAAAAGATTGGTACTCAGGAGACCTGAGTTTAATTTGTACCTCTGTCACAGGCCCCAGGGCTTCGGATGTCATTTCAGCCCTTAATGCCACTTATTCACATGTGTCTTCTGCCAGTTTGAACTCTGAAATGTTTTAGGAAAGGTTTTTTGTTGTTGTTTATATCAACCTTTGCACAGTGGCTCCCATCATCACAAAGCCACGATAGAAAACAAAAGCAAATATTAAATGTACCTATTAGAGGCATCTTTTCTTGTCCAAGGAATTTTCAACAGCAAATGCTCTTACACTGAAGAGCCATAAATTACATGCACAGACACAAACATCTTAGCACACAGCGACAGAAACATTAGCAGTGGGTTGGAGTAACATCAAGAACGAATCTTTGTCATGAAGAAAAAACGGCCTTCAGAGCAGCACCATCCTCATGGACATGAGTCTTGTCCCTGCAAGTTACACTTTGTTCTTCTGAAACATGACAGTAGGAAAGAGCAAAGAGGGAAAAGAGCACAGAAGGAATAAAAGAAGCATCTGATTCACGGGAACACCTTTGCAAGCAGTAAGTGCGTTCAGCACAGTGATTTCACACAGGACATATTTCTTCCCAATCCTGGATCTATTTCCTCTTACTGGAAGTTATTTGGGCATTATAAAGAGGACAAAACTCTACTCAAAATGGAAGGACTAAAAGGTGGTGTCCTCGAATGATACTGATACCAAAATAATAATCCATACTGATAGTAATCCTCAGATGCCTCAAGGCTGCGACTAAAGAGACTTCTTGAAAATAACTCTGGTTGATTTATTTTGACTACAACTTCTTCCAACTTTTAAAATGAATGATTTCTGCTTCAATCCAAGTGACCTTGGTAGCAATATTCCAGAACATAATGCCTATATAACAGTAGGCCCTGCAATTAAATTAAATTAAATTTTGCATTAACTCACAAATACAACTAAAGAAACCAATGGGCACCGAGGTTGGAAGACACGCTGTATTCAGCTTAGGCCTGTGTCTCTGGGCCACAAAACCAAATTTGCAGCCCCAGTGCCACATTCTTTACATGCTATAAATGCCAAGTGACCTATATCTGCCTGGGAGCCACAAAAGCCATCACGCTGCCAGAGCCTGCACCTTTGCTCTGCATTATCAAGATGAGGGCAAATCCAGAGATGCCAGGACATTTCAAAAACTCAGGCAGTCAGGAGTACCGGCATGCTGAAGGGAGTTTGTCCCCAAACTGCTGGGCTCCAGTGCAGAGTGACTTCCAGGCTTTCTCTTTCATATCCTTCCACTGCTCTCTACACCCAGGTGACACACTGGGCTTTGCTCATCAACCTTACATGCAGCCATAAGATCTCCAAAAATTACCTAAGGGACAGAGTATCCTTCTGAATGCCCAGTCTCACCCCCTACATATACTTTGAACTTCATAGTTCTTTCAAAGATTGAATAATTGTTGTCCCCACTTTAACTTTAGTAAACATTTAGTTTAACTTTAGTTAACATTTAATAGGCAAAACAAAAAAGAAAATGATATTTGAAGAATAATTACAAAACATTTGTGATCAAGCCTTTCTGTACTATTCTTTGAACCTAGAGGTTATTGTCAGTTGTCCCAGCTCTAGAAATACAGAAAGAACAAAAAAGTTCATTTGAATCATCTTTACAGAATCACAGAAACATCAAGGTTGGAAAAGACCTACAAGATCATCCAGTCCAACCATCTCACAGTAACTTTTTTTCAGATTGCAATGACTTCTGAGTATTCATTTAGAAAAATATCCTTGAACTCATACACCCATACACAAGAGGCCAGGATTTATTACACTATATTTCATGGGTGTAACTTGCAGCAGTTCTCATGGAAGCAGGCTCTGAGCAGAGAGGTGGAAGGATTACTGGTGAAATGGGAATCTGAGTAAAGGATCCTTACATTAGCCACACAGGCAGCCACTGTTGCTGCTGAAGTGTTGCTCTGTTGTGTTTCAGATTACCTGCAGTCTGCATGTGAGTGGCTTTTGCAGCCTGTGCAGCAGTAGCACTAAGAAAAATAAAAATACTGAGACTGTATATAATCTCAAGGATTTCTAGATTTAGAAAGGCAATTGGCATGGGATCTCATCAGTAGCAAGCATTAGATGAATTACATCAAGAGTATGCAAATAAAACTACTGAATCACGATTGCAGAGAAATTAATTTACAAAGCACATTTGCCTGTTTGTTGGAGGCTCTGGTGCTCATCTGCAGAAGTCAGAATGGAGACTGACAACATAAGTAAAGCCCTTCAGTTTTAAAGCAATGCTTATGGCATATTGACTGTCACCTTGAAGATGAAACCTGAACAGCTTTCACTCTTTTATTCTAAATAGTTATCATTCTCTTCTTAAAGCCACCCACAAACTCACTGCTCCTCACAGTGAGAACTCAGGCCAAACTCAGCCCTCGTTAACCTCTACCATCTTCACTATGGTACAGCTAGTAGAGCCCAGTTCTAATAGGACTGTCAGAGATAGTGTTATCTGCTGCCTCTCTCTCTTTACAGCTATTCACCTGGAATCCTCTGAGTACAACCAAAAGGATGGTGAGGCTCTGCATTTTGTCTCACAGAATGTGTTGTGTGATAAGCCAAGTTCCATCAACACATGCATCAGACACCAATGTCATGTCAGTTAGGTATGTAGTGGGTACCACTCTGATTCTGGTCAACCTTTGAATGTGTTGGGGCTTATTTACATGTTTTCTGCTGCCTGAAAGGCACTAATGGTCTCTGCAGTGTCATTTGGCAATGTTCACCTGAACAAAGGCATATTTCAGCCTGACCACAATTCCAAGGGAACAATGCTTGTACTGATTTCTAGTTATCATAGCAGAGGGAGATAATGAGTGAAAGCATCCCAGGCTGAGCTTCACAAACTTCTCGGAAGGTACAGTGCAGCTGCTTTCCAACTCTGTGCTCACAGAAATGCTGCACAAAACTGATCTCCACTGCACAAAACTGACCTCCACAAGAGCTCCTGGCTCTGAGTGCTCTAATACACTACCTACACCCAAGGTCTGGAGTCTGAAATGATTCACAGAGAAAAGGAGAAAGAAGGAAATCAGGCTAGAGATAAACACCAAATGCTTAATTAAATGATAAGTTTAGATCACCTACTTCATTTGTTCAGAACAATGTTCTGCATTTGCTCACTTGATTTAACTGTTGCTTTGGTCCATAAATATCACACCCAGCATATTCTCAGTGACTATATGCAAATACTTGGATAGTTTGTCTTGAGATATGTGACTCTGTATTTTTTAGATCCACAGCAATACCTGTCTTCTTCTTACAGATACAATAAGTAGGTCAAGCCCATTATTTGCTGACATAAGTAGCAAGCTGCCTGCCAAGCTTCTAAAATAATTGCAGCCCATTAAATCAAGACGGCAGAGCCAGTGAGGTGATACTGTGCATAACACCATGTCCTGGTTGCAGCTGGGACAGTTGATTTTTCCTTCTTACTGTCTGGTACGATGCTATGTTTTGGCTTTAGGAGAAAAGCAATGCTGATAACATACCATTGTGTCAGTTGTTACTGAGCAGTGCCGTACAGATCCAAGCATATTTCAGTTTCTTGGCTTTTTGTACTGTCCTGTCAGTGAGGGAGGACTGAGGGAACACAAGATGTTGGGAGGGAACAGAACCAGGACAGCTACCTAAACTGCCCAAAGGGATATTCCATACCATATGACATCAATGGAAAAACTTGAAAAATGCTGGGGAGTTGGCTGGGGGACCTGCCAGCTTGGAGACTAGCTGGGCATCAGTCCAGTAGGTGATGTACATCATCACTTGTTTTGTGTGTGTATATATATATAGA
This sequence comes from Phasianus colchicus, assembly GCF_987193195.1. Classification (NCBI taxonomy): domain Eukaryota; kingdom Metazoa; phylum Chordata; class Aves; order Galliformes; family Phasianidae; genus Phasianus; species Phasianus colchicus. Next base: position 9,580,636 of record NC_143445.1, on the reverse strand, counting down.
ATTACCATTACTGCTATAATCTTTTTTCTCTTTCTTTTCTGTCGTAGTAAATAGTTTTTATCTCAAATCTTTTTTCTTTTCTTTTCTTTTTTCTTTTTTTTTTTTTTCCAATTCTCTCACCCATCACACCAGGGGAGAGGAGTGAGCCTCCCACCAGGACAAGAAACCAGCAGCTTTCCCTGCATCCTTTTTTCCCTGAAGTCCTGTGGCTTTTGAGCCGTCCTTTTCCTTAAGGCTATTGCATGAAAAGCCTCTCGCTGCCACTGAATGACACATAGAATCATAGAATCATAGAATTGCTCAGGTTGGAAAAAACCTTAAAGATCATCAAGTCCAACCATCCAGCAGGCCTGTCTCTGATGAAGCTCACATTTCAAAACAAAGTACAATGTTGATCACAGAGGTCAGATGAGTCACCACAGAAAGAGCAGCAGGAAAGCAAATGACCCCTGCTGGAGCAGAGTTCATCTAGATAGACACTACTGCCTTCACTGGAAGGACACAAGGTGACCCTGCAGAAGCAGTTTCTGCAGGTTGTCATTGAGCATCTTTTGGGGTGAATATAATGATAGCTGAAGCAGGCAGAGCATTGTTAGAGCAGCTTCCAGCACACAGCAGTGCCTGGAGGCATCACACCTCTGCGGTCAGAGGCTGAGCAGTGCTGAAATGCTCTGTGTAATCGGCTTAGGAGAAGAGCCTCACAGCTACTCATTTTACTTCCTTCTCTACAGGGGTGACTTCTCTCTCCTCCTCAACTTTAAATAAAGCTTTGACAAAATTACAGACAATTCACACGTTATGAGCTGCCTCCGCCTCAGAGCTTCTTTGTGTGCTTGGCATCTACAATTTTATCTTGTTTTCACAGAGTGGCCTGCTGAAACTAGTAGAGCCCTGTTGATCTGCAGGAGTCCTGCAGCCTGGCCTAACTACCATAAATTCACCTGGTACAGTTGCACTGTACATATGGCAACTGCCATATTGGCAGTGTTATACAAGACTCCAGATAAGCTTTAAGAGAATTTTCTCCATTCAAAGACAAGACTTAACCTCATTGTGTCACCTCAGAAGTCAGAAAGAAGACGAAAGAGAAGTATGGATTACAAAAAGGAACAGAGGAATTGTTGCCAATGACTTCCAAAGTGGTGCCAGAAGCTCACCCATAACTGCTGAACATGTTTAGCTCAGGCTGGACTACTAGAAACAAAGAGGAGACTTGATTAAAAACAAGAACCCTAACAAAAGAGGGAAAAGATGCCAAGAAGCAAAAGACAGAAGATGGAACAATGAGAAAAAGATCAGCTATGGCAGAAGTGTTTGGAAAGCTGAGGTAAATGAAAGGTAATTAAAGCAAGAGTAAAGCACCTGTTGAACCTGTTTAAGTAACAGGTTAAAGACACTAAACCAATATCAAAGGGAAGAAGCAAGCATCAATTATCAGAATATGACTGGAGTGGCACAAGTGCAGCCAACATAATTTATTCCCATCTTATTTACCAAAATCCAAATATTAAGGGACTTCTATTTTCACAGTGAAAAACCTATCTCATGAAAATTCTCCCATTCAAGGAAAGAATCTGTAGGTCTGCAGCATTATCAAACTTATCCTACATCAATATTTAGAGCAAAGTTATGCTTTTGTATTCTACTAAGAATAGCTCTCTTTGCAGCCATGCAAGAAGAAGGAGATGCTATGAATCTTCTTCATCACAGAAAGCCCTCATAGTCTGGGTTGGCTCAGATTATGCTGCTCCTTCCATCACTGCATCAGGAAATGATGTTTAGTGATGCCTCTTGATGATGTGAAGTACACATTCCAGCATTTTCCTTCCTGCATTCCAAGCAAGATCTGAACGAGCAATTAGTTGCCAATGGCACCACACTGGATTTCAGAGGATGTTCTTTTTTGAGATACCAGAAGTTCAAAGTTTTGGCCACTAAAATTAGCACAAAAAATTGTTTGGGCTTGTTCTGCTTTTTAGTGCTGTTTTTTTTCCCCCTCATACCTCTATAAAAAGGCCAGGCTGGTACACTGTACTGACCTGCAGGCAAGTTGATGGTAGTGCAAAAAAGGAAGCTGTGCCCTGCTAAGCTGTCATTGCTGTGCACATGATTCCTACAAAGCACTGTTTGCACACATACAAATTGAGAAGTATAAAGTGCCAAACACAGTTGCAGCATGTCAGGCATATGTTGCTTGATGTCACCCAGTATTAAACCAAATGGAAGAAATGAAAGCACCAATCCAGCACACCAATCAAGACAATTAGACTCTAACAGTCATTAGAAAGAAATTACCAATGAAACAGAGGGCATCCATGACTCTCACCTGGAGCCAGACTGAAATCTCTTATGACGTGTTACTGCTAAGCACTGTGCATTTCCAGCAAAGCCAACACGAGTGTAGTGTGCTTGGCTGCCAGAATCAGCCTCTTGGAAGGAAATATTTCAGTGCTCAGTTAGGATTCACTCCATAAGGACTTGCCTGTATGACAGTGGAGTGAGGGCACCTGTGAAAAAGAGTAAAATGAAGAGGTGGAAAGCCAGCGTATTTGCTGTGAAAAAAGAAGTGCAGCTGAATTCTGTTCTTTAATTCCAAATGAGTTTTGACAGACACCTCTATTAGTATGACCAGCTCTAAGAGTAAACAGGAACTTCAGGTTTCAGCCTGATCCCTCAAGCCCTTACTTATTTGTCCTCAGTGTCTTTAACAGACAGTGCCAAGACAGTATAGAAAACAGAAATGTAGCATGAGAAATCCAAAGTTATTTTTTGTAGTTTCATAGGCATTTCATTTTACTTAACATATTCTGAAGGGCTGTCAAAATGAGGCAAGAAAATTACCTGGATCTCTCCTCCCCCCCTCCTGGCCCTGTTTTCTGGGCTGCTCAGTGATGCAAAATAATGCAAGAATCTAGTGTTTCATAGTATTTCAGCTCACAGGTGGAAATGCTGAGAAGGCCCACTTACGGTTCCTGGAGGTATAAATAAAATAAAAAAATGTAATATGGTCACAGATATTATGACTTATAGGGTTGTTGGTTTTTTTGTTTGTTTATTTGTTTGTTTTTCAGTCTTGCAGGCTTGACTTACAGTGACTTGACAATAATGAATGGATTTACTGACACCGTAACCTTCCAGTAACACAAGGGCTGTCTATCCAGGCTGCAAAGTAACCATGTAGTGGCCAAGAGCGCCCATATGATAGCTTTCTGCAGGGACTCTTTCTTCATTGTGACCTTTCTGGATAAGATTATTGACTCATACCTCAGGAGGACAGCTGATGTACTTCCAGGGCTGAGCAGGCTCTAAAAGCAGCCTAGTGACTATGATGTGAAATCTGTGCTAATAAGTCTAAGCCAGCTGTGTGAATCAGTCACTCGTTTCCTTGTCTGCTGGCATGTCCAGAGACTACCGTGACCCTATTATAGCCAATGGAACTCAGGGTGAGAGCAACCTGGAGTCTCCTACTCCATATGTTTATATTATACCCAGTGGTTTGCTAATTCTGGGGCAGAGTGGCATGCATTCAGAGCTGCAGTTTGGACCAGGAGTAGCAGCCAAGCTTATTAACTCCCCTGAGCCCTGACCTATTGGGAAACACACTGCAGAAAAGCTATCATGCTCTATAGGAATTGCCTGAGTTTGTCAGGGCTTCACAGCCCAAGCTCAGGGCATGCAGCCTCCCCCTGGACTGGCTGCATTTATAGCCAACATGGTAAATAAGCACAGCATTCCCTGTACTGGCTTTATTAAGGCTTTTCTATTACCAAGAACATCACAGCTTCTGTCACCCTTGAGAGCAGAGAGATACCTGTACTACAGGGTGGCTTTACATTTAATTTTGAGTTTGTTTCTTTTTTTTTTTTTTTAAAAAGTGAAGTGCTTCTTTGAGCAAATGAGTAACATCTTAATCTGAAAAGAAACACAAGAAATACATAAAGCAACTTTGTTAAATTAAAAAGAAAAAAAGATACTAAGTACAGAGGATAGACTAGCATAGCATAGCTAAAGTACCAGCTGCCAACTCTGGGGCACAAGGCAATTCCCAAGTCAGTAACTAGATCTTCATGTTTTTTATCACAGCTTGGTCTATTTTCTGTTCAATGCTTGCAACTTCCATTAACGTTAATGAGTATGCATATGTGCCTTGAGGGTAAGAATACACTCCCTTTGTGGCTTCAAAACTTGTTTATAAATCCCTCCAAAAATCACATTGTGTTCATTGTTGAGTGCAGAAAGCTATTGTAACAGCTATTAGAACCACTGCTTCCATTCCTCCCTTCCCCTTGCCCTCCCTTATCTGAGGGACCAGAAAACAAACCTGAAAGGATGAAGTGCTGTAGGAGATGGCACATGTAAGTATGCAACTCAGTTTAGGAAGCTACATGAAAATCAGCTCTCTGCAGGGAGGGGCAAACTGAAGTCTCAGTAAAAACAAAGAAAACCGAACCCCAAAGCACCAAAATACTACCACTACCATCCCCAAAAAAGCAAAGCCCTTGAAAATCTCAAAGCTCTTAAATGTTAGAGATAAGACAGAAATCTTTGCTTTGTCCTTCCTACTAGAGAGCAGCTCAGTTGGAGCAATACTGGTCTAAAGACTGGAGACACTGCACCTGTCCCCTTGCCACTGGGACACCAGGGCAGACCTCTGAGTCACATGCAGAAGCTAAGGACCAACTCCACTTCACTGCACCGACATTAGGGTATGTGCCTTCTGCCTCTGGCTTTGACTTCTCCCTCGATTTCCAGCTCCTTTCTCCCACTATGCACAGTTTAAGGTCAAGCCTCACAGTTTGGAAGAGATAGATTACACTGCACAGAAAATAACATGTAATGCAGCTCTGAGATCAAGAATGAGAATGAGAATGAGCCATGGTGATGCCCAGCCATCGCTGAGAGGGAGCCTGAATTCCTGCATTCTGCTTCCTGGGCACGGGCTGGCAGGCCTGGCAGGAGGAGGGAGACAAGTAGGCGGTGCAGGAGCAGTGACACCCAAAAGCGCCCATGGGTGCAGCCATCAGAGCTCACCAGTCAGTTCCTTTATATTTTTGTTAGGTCTCAACAGGGCTCTGTAGTGATATTTCTTCCTTTAGCAGGCATGGATAAAAAGATGCAGGAGATCTGGCTGTAAGGAAGGGTACGACATGGTCCTAACAGAGGGTAAAACTTCAAAATCTACGTTAAATACATGATTAGCTAATGTAAAAAATAAAAGGAAACCAGCACCTTTTTAAGACAGTGAAAGCTCTAAAGCTCTTCCATTGAAGTTCTGTTTAATGAGAGTAGCAAAAGTTCAAGTTTACAAGGCAGAGACACCAATCTAGTTGACAGAAAACTAGATTTATGAGAGAGACCAGCTGGACTGCAACCCCAGTTACAGCTATTGTAATTGCCTTTCTCCAGAGGATAATTTTCCCTACAAGTTGCCCACTTTCAGAGATTGCTGAGCAACAGACAGAGGCTTCCTCTGCATGGACTCAGAAAGCAGCAAGAAGGCTATCTCCTCGCACACCAGGTACTCAGCAGGAAAGCCCTGAACGAATTGAATGGGTTCCAGAGCTGGGATCCCTGCAGTATTTTCAGTTATCAGACCTAAACCTCCCAAGGTCTCTGACAGTAACAGAATTACAACAGCAAACAGCATTTTCAAAATCTCGCTCTGAGATTTAATGGACATTTGTGTGCAGGTTTATGTGTACATGCAAGCACACACAACTGGGGTTTACATTATAAGTATAGTAATATGCACACGTAATATAAACGTATATTATGTATACATAAATTACATTACATTTTATGTATGTGTATTTTTATTTATATATTAGGTAGTCACCGTCCAGATTACTAAACAAGTTCAGCAAATTTTAACAGAAAACATTTTTAAAATGCAATTCATTTATTTCCGTTCATTTAGGTGTTGCAGTAGGTCTGGAAACCTTTCTTGTGGACAGGCAACGATCACATCAAAAGCCATCACCTGAGGTTGGTTACATTCATCAATTAGGCTGTTTTATGATTTCCTTTTTCTATAAGTGGAGGCACTGGAAGTACATTCCAGTTAAACTGCATTTTCTCATTAAAAAGCCTCTCAGGATCAAGATTAGATCTGCCTTACTTGCTAAAATACATTATTTCAAATTATGTTATCTAAAAATTCTGTTCAGTTCACTTCTCGCTTCCAATGTGTGATATAAGGGGCACAGTCTGCTGTTCCTACCAGGGATTGAAAACCCTGCCTACGTTTCTAAAAACAACTTTCTAGAAATCTGTCTCAGAGAAGAGAAGCATTTGGTGGAAGGCTCTCAGTGGGTGCATATGGGAGGCAGCCGGAAGAGTAAAAAAGGAACAGTAAATTTTAAGAGAAGCACAGAAGCATCTGTGGCATCACACCAACAGAAACGAAGTCAAGCGAAGGAGAATCAGGCCTTCACTTTGGAGATTGCTCTTGCAGACACAGCCAAGGTAGACTTGGTGAAACACAAACAGAAGTGTTACCACACTGCTGCATAATGAGACAGGGTTAATAGGTGTCATCACAACTTAAAAGATCTTCGCACTCCCACAAATTTGGAAGCAAGAGCACTTATAGAAAAGTTTATAGAGCCTCTGTGGCTGTTATGGATGTTACTTGTGTTTCAGGAAGAAAAGGTCTTTCAAGCTCATGACCAAAGTTTTCCTGCAACTTATTTGTGCAGTAAAGTCAGACTCATATTCGAACACAACTTCCTGCTATGGTGGATGTTATGATGTGATGGATTCAGAATTTTGACTTTACTACAATCGGGAAAAGAATAAAAGTTACCATCAGCAACTGCTTTTATTGGTATGAACTTGGATCACTATCAAAAAGCTGAATAGATATGAGTGGTGAGGCTGTCCCCAGTTGCCTAGGAAATGCAGCAAATTCTTTTTGAAAGTTGCCATTGGGCCAGAAAGTAGATACTATAGTTTGAATTATTCTGCATTGCCATAAAAAATGAGTGTGTGACAATTTTTTTCACAACTTCTTTGTATAGATTCTACAATAGTTGATGGAGAAACAATGGAGTTTTTTATTATTGTTTTCCATAGTTCCTGGAAAGAGCTGTAGATGTTTAGCCTGGAAATGCTGTAAGCATATGCAAATGTGTGAGAAAAACATATGCACATACAAATATTTACGTACAAAATAGGCAAAAGTAACTAAAATTCAAATCTGCATCTTCTTGGACTTTAGCTCCCAAAAACCTCCCTAGGAGAGTATGGAAAGCATTTTAGAAGCCCAGCCTGTTCATCCAAACACAAATACTCTAACATCTCTGGCAGTATCTCAAAATCTAAAGTTGCATTTCTTCAAAAAAATCCTACCATCTGATATTACTTTCAATACAACACTTTGGTGAAACCCGCCTACGTTTGGTGTGAACTAAAAAGACAAAATGGGCAGATGTTCTGAACACAGGAATATAACAGTATGATTAAAGGCTTCTGTCAGATCAAAATCTCCAGGAACAATTTCATGATAATCCAAAGGTGCCCATAGCTGTACGATATATAAACCAGCAGGATGAATAGAATTCAGGTAGCATATTAAGCATTGCAGAGGTTCTCAATACTCCATGAAGGCATTTAGTTACACTAAAAAGGTAACATTTATGTATTATCTTCCATGACAGTGATAAATTATTATTCATTCACCAGTTCTTTCCAGAGTTCTTACTATGAATATTCATCTCTTGATTTTAGAGCCCATTTTATATTGCTTTCTCTGCAAAATAAGCTTCCTTTAGCTCTGTGATTCTTGGGCAGTTTCAGGGAGAAAAAGCACTGATAAATACTAAAGAACTATAAATATACTTCAAAATGCAGTATTTTTTAAACTAGCTTTTGAGCAACTTCAGAGCACCTACTCTTCATAGCCTGTTAAACCAAGAAGTTTGTGCATTCTGTTTTGTATTAAATGAAAGACTTTAAAGACTATCCGATACGAGATATTAAATCTGTTTGTGGCACAAACTTGAATAGTTTCTATGTAAGCTTTAGTCCCACATAGTTAAATTGTTTTTATCAAGGGCAGCTACTTAATGCTTAGATTTTTCTTGTTAGTCTGATCAATGGAGTTGGTGTAGTGGTATTGCAGAGGGTAATATCATATGGAAAATAACTGCCAACAGCAGCATAAATAAGCATGCAGTATTGTTCAACATGTATTCTATCCTTGTAAGCATAGACAAACATGCTACCAGCTGAAATCCACATTCCTTTGCATCTTATCACCAATGACCTTACAATTTAGATTTACTTAGAAGGGGTTTTAGCATATGCATAACTAAGCAGTATTTCAGGCCACAACAACAAACAAAATGGATGTTCACTAAGAGCCTGACATACTGCACAGGATGTCAAAAGTGATATCTAACACTGCAGTGAGAAAGACCAGCACCAGCCAAAAACACTTGTTCCTAAGGGTTCCTCCTTACAGTTCATGCTGTGAAGTAGTCATCCTGATATCTCCTACCAGGGAGTACAGCTGGTTCTACTGCCACACAAAATACATTTCCAGCATAAAAGAAAGGAAGAAGATTCCTAAACAGTTAGTTCATCTGTAGTAATTCAGAGCAAGGAAGGGATAGCCCTTTACCTCTTTGTTGAGGAAGACCCTCTCCAAACCATTAGTCTGCACAGTGCAAGTAATCATGGTGGTAAGTCCTCAGCTGGTGTGCAAGTGACATTATTCTATATACCATCTGACAGTAATATCTTCTTCACTCCATTCTGAATGCATTCAACTAATACCCTCATTATATCAAAAAGGCTAGCATAAGTGGTATGGCTCTTTGAGAAATGTTACAAGTTGACAGTTACCCACTGGTCTAAAACCTGGAGAACAGTGATGCAGAATATTTGTGCTGGTACAAGAGAAACATACAAGTAATACCTAAACATAAGATCAATTAATCTTAACACTGAGTCTATAAAAACTTTCTTCTAAAGAATTATAGTGTTTACCTTCAGTCCTGTCTGGTAGTTTCCCACTCTTACTTGTTGTTCCAGTGTTGACTGTTTCAGATGAGGTGCTCAATTTGGTGTTGGGATCTCGCTTAGGTTTTGGTGGTGGCTGCTTACGAGAGCTGCTACTTTCATCATCAGTTCCTCCAACAGAATGAAGAGATTGGGATCTTACGGCAAAGCCACTGGAACAAGGATGTGGCAGTCTGTCCTGAGGAGCAGGCATTGTCATAAATCCCATGCGGAAATGCTTCCCCACATAGCTTCCTTCATTTCCTCTCACTACTTCTCCACCTATCCTGTAAGAGAAAATACACACACACGTAAATAATCCAGCTTTGTCTTAGCTTTACCTAAAACCAGGGCCTCAGTTTGCCCTGCATTGAGCAGACTCTACTTTTTGCCTTGTAAACAAGCAATGCACTTTCCTTAAACCAAGAAGACTATCAGAATGTAGTAGTTTTTTCAACACAAATTGCCAACAAGTGAAATGTAGATAGACTGCTATGCACTCACTCCAAATTTTACAATAAGAAATTGAGAAAGGTTTTTGTTCAGGTTTCATGTGACCTGAGTTTGCCAGTTGGGCAAAAAATGCTACTTTAGAAATGCAACATTGTGCACTGATTTGCACTCATCTTTGACTACAGACACATATAAGTATCTTGGGAAATACGGCTCTTTGGGCCCAATCAATCATTCCCCTTCAGATTAAAGAACAGTTAGAGAAAGAAATGCTGTAAAACTTACTCTGGGACATGGGAAACTGAAAATTAACACATGAAGCTGCAAACATGAGCCCCATCAGACTAATAAGGTGCAAATGTAGATGATGAAAAGGTAATGAGCTGTGGCACTGCAGGAAGAAAATAACTTCCAAATATTCAGAAATACAAGTAAAGAAGAAGGAAAGGTCAGCTGAAACAGGCACTGTCATTTCAAGTACTACACTCTTTTGGGGGTGGCAGCACTGAGAACCTGGTATTATTTCTGCTATGCTCATACATGCTTATCAGTTCTGAAGCACAGTTCTTGCTGGTGCTTATACTGCTAACCTGCAGCACATTACAATTAAGGCCATTCAGTGACCATGTGAAGAAACCCAGTAACGCACACAGGTCAACACAGCCTTGTTTGCAAGGAGGTTTGAAATGGTACCACTGCAGGAACGTGGAGATGGCAGTATGAGAATGGTAAAGTCTCAGAATGCCCTAATTACCTCCCGTATCCCCTTCACACAAAATGAAGCTCTGAACAGGGTCAATCTGCTCCTCTGTAAGTTTCCTGCTTGATGCTGCCTAGGGCTGGTGTAATTTATTTTGTGCTGAAAACATCTCCTTCTCTAAAAGACAAGCACATTTCTCAACAGTTCATTTGAAGAGTGAATAAGGTCGCTTCATTCCCTGAGACTGCCCCTAGCAGATGGTAAATCTTCATCTTCTTTGTAGGTTACATACAGACTGTTGTACCTAGTTGTTGTAAAGCATCAGATTGGCACTGTGCAATGCACAATTTTGTGTATGGTAAAGCAAAATCTTTATTATTTTACTGAAGTCTCTGCATTTTTCTTTTAGTTTCTGTAGAGAGATCTGCTTTCTAAATTGGTAGCAACTGTACAGTTCTAAATAAAGACGCATACAGAGGTACTGACATTTCCACATGCACACACACAAACCTCCTACATGCTACATGTACACACACACTGGTCCATGTTCAAAACCAAGTTATTACCAAATCCTAATTGGCACCAATTCCATGGGGATTTGCAGCCAGAAAGATCAAAAGGTAGAACTCATTAATTTGAAGATTAATAAAAAACCTGCAGCCAATTTTAGTGATTAACTATGCCTCTACTAATCTTTCATAAATGGTTCTGAAAATAATATAATCCTCTAACTCTGGACTACAAAAAGTGCCTGCCACATTATTTAAAGAAGATTACTATCCAAACATGCTGAAGAACACAGGTGGGGAGTCCTTCCATAGGTCCATTGTATAAATCACATTTAGCAAACAAAATTTCAGTTCACCATGTACCTGACATTACAATCCTTATCATATTACTCTATTTACTGAGTGCATTTACTGCACTTCTGCATGAAGGTGCTTAGCTTACACATTATAGGGCAGGTCCTGTTCTGGATTCACTTACAGATATCACAGTGCAGTAAAACATTTGAGCCTTCTAACAATGCACAGAACAGTACTTATATTAAGCTTTTTTTTTTCTTTTTTTTTTTTTCCCCAAACTTGCATCTTATCGTCTTATATTCCAGAAATAAAAATGCACCATCTCAAAAACAATTAAATCATGTCTTCTCTTGTTCCTTTTCACCCCATCTTTTTTTTTTTTTAACTCTTTATCAAACTCCTTTTGACATCATGGGTAAAATCCTGCCTCTCTTGCTCACTACACTTGAGAATAAACAACATGTAGCCAGAGAGAGATGGCAAGGACAGATGGGAACAGATCTTGCTCTTCTGCTCAATGGCTGAAGTAGATCTGGCCTTACTTTTCTGCACCACCTGCTCAGCAACTGGACAAAGATAGAAAGAACATGATTTCCCTCTTTTCAGACACATTTAAAGACAGCCCATTTCTCTTGCTAAAGCTAAAAGTTGGGCATGGTAAACTCCAAGTTGAAGAAGAGAAGCCCTTGATTCTCAGTCCTGAGCCCTGCTCATTGACCAGGACCCCAAAAGCTTAGGTTTGTTACTTATGCTGGAGATGATGACTGAATGTCAAGCAGTGGGTGTTTTCTAGCACAATTTGACTAGTAAGCACAATCATAATACCAAGTGGATGCCAAGTCCACTTATCAGTTGTACAGACTGAATTCTACCACACTGAAAAGAATGGAGTTCCTCCAGGCTCGTGCCCAGAGTACAAGTACAAAAGCAGAAAGGGACGAATCAAATGCTGCATCCCCTGCCTTCTGGCAGCAGCATGCTACAATTCAATTTGGGCTTGTGCAGTGCAGCTTTGCAATGCACAGCGCTGCTGATGGTACAGCATGAAACCAGACAGTGCTCAAGGATTTATATCTACACTCCTCCTGCCTGCAACCACAGGAGCTGGCTGGAGCTGGTGTATGCTCCACTACTCCACAACAGGCTGAAAAAGATTTATATGCACCTTGTTGTTTAAATGACTACGGAGACAGCCAGGGAAAATAATTGCAGAGATGATCTCACTCCATTATTTCTGACAGGAAAGAGCCTGGGCTCCTCATTGTACCGATAATGGGTTCTATCTCATTTCAAAACTGTATTATGTGAGTTGCTGCAAGTATTAAACAGTTTATTAATATATATGGAAATACAGATTCAGATTATTCCTCTGGGAAACTTCAATTTGAACCTGGCTAGGTTCAACTACTTCTCTGACAAAAAAAAATTATGTATAGCATTCAAATAAGTTAAAAATGCAACAGATTTTTCTCTACAAGAAAAGATGGCTTAAATAATTACAAAATTAATCGTGTGATCATTTATGTTATGCAAGTAAAGTGGACTTTGTGATGAAAATGCATCTTGGAATATGCAGACTGCAGCTGCAGTAGATGGAATAAAAGGGCAGTATGGTGAAGTTGTCTCCAGTCAGCACTAAAAAAAGCATTTTGAAGCAGATTTTCTTTGAAGAACACAGTGCATGGCTTTCCCAGTGCCTCACTAACAAGACCCTTGTAGATCACTGAGTGCTGCCAGCTTCCCATCCCTCAGAATGGAAATGAAATACTACAACAAATATCAAAATAGTTGAATCTGCCTTCAATTGCTACTGGTGTATTTTGGTTTCCATTTCTAAAATACAAACAAGCTGCTCCAGTGGATGAATTTTTTGAGTCCTTTTGTACCTCTAAAATATGTTTTAATTGTCACCTGTGACTTCTAAGCTCAGAAATGGACTAGAATAAAACCATACTGAAGTTGCTGTTCATACCTGCACTACCAGCCTGCCTGCATGTAAGCTGCAAATGTCACAGTTCTAGATACATTACAGTTCAGCCTATTGTGCTCTGCTGCATCAATCAGAAACTGGAGCACTGAATAACCTAAAATATGGAATAACTTGAACTACACAGGTTTTTGAACAACTACAGAGGCTTTTGCATTATTCATTTTAGGACACAACACAAGGGGGTAAGTTACAGATGATGGCTAAACATAAACGAAGACAGAAAAAACACTCTAAATGGACACAGCATTAAAAAGGTCTTAGCCACTTTGCTTTGCCATGAGTCATAGCAATCCTATCAACTTGGAAACTTTCAAATTAGTTAAAAACCTAAGAAAAACTTGTCATCACATTTCTGAAATGTACATGGCAAGGAAAAAGCATGCAGAGACTGTCTGCCTTAGCCAGTGTGGTCTTCTTAATTTGCATTGTTCCTACTTAGCATTGCAAATAGTGGTTTTACTTTGCTGTGAAGTTTCTTTACTTGATCCAGGCAGAAATGGAATTAATTCCTGAAAAACAAATGAATAGTTAAGTAAAAATTTGTTTTCCTAGGTTTTGCTTCCTTAACAGCAAACAATGTAGAATATTAAATCCCTCAGTCTAGTAGGAGAATTCTTGGAAATATCTATGTCCTGAAAAACGAGAATACCCTAGAGCTACATTTTCTTCCCAGCCATCTACTTTCCACTGTTCTTATTATTCATCCAGAAATTCTCTTATCAGTTTGGACTTACAAAGGATTAGTTTCATTCCTCAGGCACTAAGAACCCCCTGGTATTTTCCATTATCTTTATGTGGTTTCCATTTTTCTTCCCATGCTCCTTACCTAAGACTTTCTGAGTTTATATCCACAAGTTCAAAAACGGAACTACAACTGAGTATGACTTGAATTCCTAAACAGGAGGAAAAGTACTCTGGCATAGTATCTTTGAAGGCACTTTTGTCCTTTCTGTACTCTGATCCCCCAAAGCTGGGGACCACAGTAGGACACCCTCCTTCTCTGTGTTGAAATTCCAGAGAAGCAACAACAGCTGCTTGCTCACTCCTCTTCCAAGCAAGTAGGAAGAATACTGGTTTGTTATCCAGGGGTAAATGAGTTGGGGACTCTCTTCAAGCTCCTCTGCAGAAATGAGGAGAACTGTGAGTTACAAGGCAAATCGTGCAAGTGGATGGCCAAGTCTCTTCCTGCCAGAGAGACACCTGCCCATGAAGTACCACTCTGACATGGCAAACCCCTAATTCATCAGGGATGCCATCTGACCAGGGAGGGAAGAGAAATCACAAATAAAAAAAGAAAAAACAAACAAAAAAAACCCCCACACCTACAATGCTGTAGGAAGATTTTTATAAATCTATCATGAAAATGACTAACAAACAGCAAAAATACAAAAGGAATAAAAATACTTAACTCAAGGACCGTATATAAGCTGGCTTGACTGAGCAAACAGCAGTTCATCATTCATTGCCTCTAGCTTTTTTTGGGTTAAGAGAATATCTGCTGTTATTCTGGGCTCTTTTTTAACCATTTCCTTTCTCTTATACCAGTGAACAGGCAGATCCTCTGCTCATATCAAATGTTCTGCGTATAGAGGGCTGAAATGGCTTTGAAATGTCTATTCCCCATCAGAATAAATTATACACACATATACCAAGGATGACACATTTTACTTTGTATCTGAGAAGCGCTTTCAAGATTAGCATAAATTATATTTGTAAATTAGAGGTTGGATGCCAAAAAACAGAAGATATACTATTTTTATCCCCCAAACATGATTTCAGCAGGCCATGAAATGTAATACTGAAGAAAGAAGGGCAGGATCACAATCACGGATTTAGGAACTGCACTGCATGCACAGTTCTACAGGAAGCTGCACCAATTTTTATGATAGAAATTAAACATAGAAACATATTTCTCTTCTATTTTTTTTTTTTAAGAATCACATTTCAGAGGTTTCATTCCTTGTTTCAAAGGAGTGTATGTACATTATTTTTCCTGCATTACTTTGCTGAAAGACTCCAAATGACTCACAGTGAACTAACACCAAGATCCAGAGGATAATGCATACTACCATCACTTTGAGATACAGGCTACAGTGTAAATGAATCATGACAGAGGTCAAATTTAGAGTCCTTTCATGCACTTGGAAGAGTATCGGCAGTGAGCAAATGACGTGTCTGTGCACATTAAACATCTTTGCTCTACCACACGCTTTTGCTTTTGAGATAAGAGATCAGGGGCTGCTTAAGGAGTCAGGCCTCTCAGGACACAGAATGCATTACTGCTCTCAAATAAACTTTATTCTTCTATCATACCTGTCAAACCCAAGGTCCGAAGTTTGATCTTGCAAACGTGCCACAAGCTGATACTCCCTCAGTGCACCTGCACTGCTGCACTGGAATATCTAGGAAGCCTTGCAGAAACTACTTGCAGTCTGCTAATCTGCTCAAAGTACTGCTTGCAGAGCCCACCCAGGATGTTCAACACCAGATTATTTCCAGGAAATCATTTATCCAAGTAAAAATCCCAGCAGGATCTGCAGCGCGGTGCACAGGGCCCACCCCAAGGCCTTCTTGGCAGGCTGCAGCCCTCCCCCATCTCCCCACTGCCCTCAAGGCTGCACTGGGAGGGGAAGCAGGCGCTGGGGGAACCGCCAAGAGACGGCTCTGTGTCCTAAGCCCTGCACAAGGGCTGATAAAAGCCAAACTAACCAAGATTCCAAGACACTAACACAGCCTCCGGACAGTCAAACAACCCCAAAAGCCAAGAAGCCTCACTACAAATGGCAGTCCGCTATCTTACAGGTTGCCTGTTTTGACAACACAGAAGGTTGGGGAAGGGAGCAGTGGCTGGAATACTGAAAAAATGCTTCAGATGAAGTACAGATAAATAAAACAGAGCATGCTACTTCTACAGCAAATACATCATCATCCAGTAAGCGTGGAATAACTGAGTAGTAAGGACCCCTCAGATATGGAGTACTTAGTGGAACCGTATTTCATGAGTGAACAGAAGTGCCAGTACTACTTACAGCCTCTACTGGCATTTTTCTCTGTCCTTATTATGCAGCCTCTCAAACAGGGGCTGACGTTGGGCCGAGCAACTGGAGTGCCCTGTGGTTTCCCTCCCAGCACCAGCACCCGCTGCAGGCCCCCAGGCTCCGTCCCCAAGCACAGCAAATGGTAAATAATGCATGTGGAAAGGGCTGAAAGCTGTGAAACCAGGGGATGGTTTTCAGGCACGAGTGAAAAGCACTCTGCTTTTATATGACTACAGATATTTTTAATTTAGTTAATTTTGCATGGGAGATGCACGGCTAAAAGCCAGTACATGAAAGCTCATATGCTCACAGTCACCTAGAATTAGACATGAACCATATGCAATGCTTAAACTGAGTGCAAACGCATGTTCATGTTAATGGAGTGGGGTTTTGCATCCTGTTGAAAATGGGTGGAGCTAGAATAAAATTGTGTTTTTGTCACATTCAGTGGCAAACCACATGGTGCAGACTCCATAATGCCTGAGTAACTGTGGCTTAGGAACTATTTCAGTAAGATGAGAATAAATCCACATAGAAAAATGTTTCTTTGAATTTCTGTAATAAAACATTTCTTTGGGTTTGGGTAAGGTATGATGGAAGAAAAATGAGTAAAAAGTTAAAAAAAAAATAGATGAATTAATGAAATGTACTGATACTCTAGAATGGTGATCTGTAAACCAACTGCACATAAGCCGTGCTCTGCCTGCCAAGGTATTTCTCAGTGCTTAACCCTAACCTTGATTCAGACTTATTTCAAACAGTGAGGGTACAGTTATTCTGATTACCTCTGGGAAATATCACTCTACTTTCTTTTAAAAATCCAAGCACAAACACAAGAAAATTTAAGTAAGTGTTTCCTATAGCCTCCAGTCTCACAAGGAAAGGAGTCAAATCCTGACCTGGCAGGGAAGGAAGAATGTTTTAGTTTGGAGGAAAACCCTTGACAAATGTCACTTGAGTGTGACTCTTAGCAAAACAGAGAAATAAATTTTTTTTTTAAGTCCACTACAGACCTGGAACTTCAGTTATTCACGTAACTCTTCAATAATATTGTTATTTGTAAACCATGTTTCCAAAATAATCTCTGGCCTTACTTCTCTCTCAGTTATTTTATAAATGCCAGATAAGCAGGTAAGCAAGAGATCACGTACAGCTTGCAGAGCAGGGAGGAGTTCTCATTTGCACAGTCACAGTAGGGATGTCACAAGGATGCAGACTTCACTGGGGGACACTTTTATGCCAATGCTTGTCTTCTGGCAGCTCACCACTCCAGATCTGTTACATTCATATAGGGCAATTTTGCTCCCAGATATTTCAGCACAAGCTAAAATTCTGGGATTTGCATTCTCTGGAGCAGGCATATATCCAAATTTTTCAGGTACAATGTTATGTAGTGCTTTCATAGATATTCTGCACCAGTTTGCAGTTACTACAAAAGCATCAACACATTAGCAATTTAAATGAGACTAAATCCATTCTAATTTACAAATTGTATCTTGACATTTTTTATTTAAAAGGAATGCATAGTTTAAGATCCTACAAATGAGAACAATGCTCACTTGGATACCTTCCCCACTAAACTGGTCTTCAAGTACAGGGAACGCTGCAGCTTATCCCACCCTAGCTATGTAAACTTTCTGCTGAACATATCAGCTTACTGCCTCAGATGCTGATACAAAAAACCCATTTTTTACCCTTGGAACAGCCCTGTTGGAGCCTTTTGACTTGAATTTACAGTCAGCTTTATTAACCTTAGGTACCAAAGTTATCACATCTCCATTCTTCCTCACATTTGGAGGGAAGGTTTCAGTACATTTGCCAATCTCTCTGTTATTTAAACAGCCATCATTAGTATCTGTCTGCACCTTGCAAATGAAACAGACTTTAAAAGCTAAGCACATTTTTCAAAAGTGTGATAAAATCAGGAAACAGGAAAAAGAATACTTCCACATAGACTTGTAGACAGCTCTCTGTTCTTCTTCCCTGGACAGCCTCAATCTGGTTATAAAGCTACTTGAAATCTTGTACATCACAGTATTGACAGTTCTCAGCATCAAAGCCTGGAGAGGCTTGTTTTCTAAGAAACAAAAATCCCATTGAAAGTATCTTTGCTTATGTCACTTTTTATCTGTAACAAAGTGACCATTATTGTCAGATCAGAATATTAATGTGCTTCATACCTAGATTAAGAAATAATACCATGAAAAAATATATTTCAGTGGCTCATCACTTCACAAAGCTAGGGTTACAAAAAGCTTTACACAAAGCTAGGGTTACAGAAAATGGCAAACCAGAATAATGGTTTGCTACTTTTCTCTGCACTACTGATTACTGTTAAAATCTGCAAATCAGCTGGTAGGAAATTTTAGTGATGTACAATTAGATGTACAATTCTAGGTCATATAAACCCCTTTGAAAAGTCTTCAATCTAGATATTTTAATCCTGACATAATATGAACTGCTTTTTATTTCTCTTTGCTGCACTGCAGGCAGGAGCCTACTTGAAAACAACTTAATTCAGGAAAAGGCTCAGAGACATCAAGCACTGTAGCCCAAGTCAGTCAGCAGACTAGACAGAGCTAAAGGACATCCCTGTGTCTGTTAGCAGCAATTCAGCCCTGTTTTTTATTTACTTATTTTCTTTAAAAATTAAAAAAAACAAAAAACAAAAAACAAAAAACAATTCTTCTACACATAATATTTCATGCCTCTTTCCATGTCCTGCCACCCAATGCCCGGACAGCGACTGTGATGCTGAAGCTCACTGCTCTCAAGCATCTTGAGCCATTATGTATGTTTTTGGATTAAATAGACTCTCAAGTCCTACAGAAATCTCACAGTAATGCATCTTTTAATATGCACTGCCACCCACTTACTGAACGCAGTAAGAAAAGAGGATCAGCTGAAGCAGGCATCATGTGCAGTTCTGTGCACCTGTCCTGGGAACTGCTCTCTAGGTTTCGTGGAACAGTATGCAGAAGACATAGCACTTCTGGTGAGGACCAGCTTTTTATTCTGGTATCTAGAAACTCTATGGACTTTTTTTTCACTCAGTAAGTGAAAGGTAACCTCTGTAGAAAAACACTTATTGGTGCCTACTTGTTTAGCCATGGATTCATTGCTTTACAACAAAAGCAGGTGGTTAAAGAGGTAGGAAAGCAGAAGCACAGTTACAGTATTGTAGCTCTGCCAAGTGCCCTTGCAAATAAATGTGAAGAAAGACAGCACATTTCACGCTTGTGTTTCTCAGTTTAAATGGTGGTTTGTGTTTTCAAGTTTTCCTTTACATCCTAAGTAGCAGACACTCCTAAAATCAGAGCCAGCACTCTTTTATATCTTGCTGTAGGATTCTGAGAGGGCAAATCAAGCCCAGTCTGAGAAATGTGAAGCATTACACAAAAAACTTGGGAAATCAAAACTGTGGAGCTTGGTAGATGAGATTAAAAACTTTAGCTTGTATCAATCTTTTGATATTAAAATCAGTTCATACTTCACAGGTATATCTAGTAAATCTTTAGGACAGCTTTGGTTCAAGACCAAGTTTAACTTCAGGAGGTGTCATGAAAGAGTTATATTGGGCAAAGAAATTACATCCCAGGGAGAGAACATTTCCTGCTGTGCAAGTGACAAAACTGGGTCGTCTAATAGAGGTTCTCCAAAGCTAGTGTCTGTAATTCTTCAACTGAGGATAAAAAATGCAAATGATAATCTTTTATCATACATATGGGTTATTTAGGCATATGCTTATTAATCTGTGTTTATTACCCTTCAAGCTGAATAGGGAAACAATTAGATCCCTTTTTAGCAGTAGTATTACGGGGCATGCAGATATATAACTGATTTACAGAGTATGACAGGCAATCAATGTGCGTCAGAGAAAGCCTACATCAGCAAAGAGACATGTTAAAGCTGCATTTGAATTTTCTTTTTTAGGACCGAACAGATGATGGCTTTCTTCACATTCTGAACACAATGGGACTGGGAAATAACCTGAATTTCAGGCTTGGAGAAAATATATTGCTTCAAATTAGAGGAAAATGAGCAGTACAAATTTCAGTCCTCTCTTTCAATAGAATACAGTAGTGCATACCTGATAAAGGAAAGCCAGACATATCCCAAAGTCTGTCATTAGACCTTTCCACTTGCACACACCACAAGCAGTCTGTAGGAATGACAGCTAGAAATCAACTGCTTTCCTACATTTTCCTCTCGCATGACATATACATTAATTGTAGGTGATGAACTAAAATAGAAATTCCATTTATTTATCTGTTATTTTCAGAGACTAAACAAAACAGGAATACAGCCAGGAAATGAAAGGCTGAATTTCTGTATTAATGTTGAGGAGCAATGAGAGCAGATAAAGATCCTGTTTAAAAGACATCAATATTACTTCCACAAAAGGTTTACATCAGTTGTCAGAATAAGAACTGACTGTGTATTTCAGCTAGGAAGCCTCTGAATGCAAAGTCATGAGTCTACCAAAGAGGCAGGCTTATAGGAGGCAAATGTCTAAGCTCATCAAATTAGTGTCATCTTACTTTTGAAACCAGAGGGCTGAATTCAACATAATGCCTTTGAAAAAAGCATTACAAAACCAGTAACCTGAGCAGGCTATGTTCCCAGTTCCTTCTGTTCCCATATCGCAGACAGTCACATCTCATCCTTTGTCAAAGCCAGCCTGGGACCTTTCCCACCACTACTTTAAATGCTTTGCCAGGACTAGAGGTTTAGAGCTGCCTATCAAATATTTCTGCATGCTGTGGAAATAAACAAATATCAGCTTTTTTTCTTGCAAGTGAAGTCATTCAATACAGCTACAGTGCATACAGACGGAATAGCTGGACAGACAACTCTGCCTGTGCCAGAGAAGAGCACTCTGCAACTCTGACTCTTGCACAGCGAGGAGTGACTCAGATGGGTCCCTGCATCACTCAGCCACCTCAGTGCTGTCCTTCTGTCCCATCTTCAGCTGCCAAGTGCAGGGCATTTCTGAGAAAACAGGACTAAAACATCCTCAAAACAAAGCCCTTGCCATTTAAGTTTCCCAGTGCATACACATACACCCTCCTACACACAATTTACACCCCTCACACTGAAAGCTCCAGACTCAGAAAGCATTTTCCAATGAAAATGCTCTAATACACAATCTAATAGATGCACAAGTATTCCTTGGAAATCCTTGATCCTCCTCATTTTGTTGCATTTTCTGTTTTCCATGCCAGCTTCTGTTCCCAGTGTGTTTTGTTCTTATTCTGGTCCTTGCCAAGCCTGCCTGTTACCTGCTATTAGCTCTTCTGTGGCAGAAATTGTTCCTGCAAGAAACTAATTCTAGTAACTTTCAATTTATTTTCAGGCTGAGTCTATAAGCTTGGATTATTATTTAGGTGAGATACGTTCAATGGAATCTGAGCCTTGTTGTATTAAGGCAGATTTCTAACCCCATAGAAAACTTGCTTTACTGGGTTTTTGTCTATACATAATAGAGGCATATACAAGCAGCAGCAATACAGGTTTGTTCTGATGGCTCTTATACAAAGGAAACCTTCCCTGGTTTTCTCCAAAGCAACTTTAACATTTCCAAGAGCAGACATGCTGGAAATGTGCTTTTAGTTAATACTTTAATAAAACCATTGAGTAACACAGTGAGTCGAACCTAAAATAAGCTCCAGCAACATAGAGGTTTTTATATAAAATTCAAAGGCTGAGTTTCCTACTGAATAATTGTAGAGTTTTCATTCCACTGCATTTATGACTACAAAATATTAGCAACCTTAAGAAAATCACAAGAACCTACATGAGAAAGGTCATCAGTTAACAATTATGCCTCCAAGTTACCCAAAACAGACCCCATTACTTATCTCCAAATATTTTTAAAATCAAAAGTTATTTACTAGCATCTAAACTAAAAAAAGAAAAAAAAAATCAAAATCCCAAAAATTTACATAAATGTGGCTAAATGATTCATAGAATGCACATTTTCCCCAATTTGTTATTAAAAATATCGGTGAAAATTGAATGTGATTGGAAGGGCAGGAGAACAATAAGCAACTTATCTGCAATTTCCAACTACATTGAAAGCACTTCGAGGCTTCTAATATACATGACAATTCTACTGCAGGCATTAGAGGTGTAGTCAGTTTGGTCTTTAAGGGTCTTATAAAGTATGGCCTGCCACTATCTGGGCAATTCAGTGAAATATGTAAATACACAGCACCACCACAATAGTAGCAAGTAGTATGCTTGTTCTGATATTTTACAACCCTTGATCTTAATCGAAGGATGAGAGAAAAGAAGCAATGGAGAAAGCAGAAGCTGCCTTCAAGCCTGCAGAGATAGAGGGATGCAGTTTGGTTTGACAAAGAGCTGCATAGCTAAAGGACAGCAAGGACTTCAGAAGACTCCACTCACTGAGGAATCCAGTCTGTAAAGGTGCCTTGTATAGTTAGATATTTTGTCTATAGTTATATAGTATGTCTATAGTACCTGAGCATCTCCTCACCATTTACCATCTCTGTAGGATGCAGAATTGCTAAGCTCCATTTCAGAAGTTGGCAGATGGTGCAGAATGTATAGCCAAGAAAAACCTGAGTCCATGCCTCAATTCCCAGGCTTCAGTTTCAAATTCAGAACCACTCTCCCCATCAAGCTTTTCTTATTCACTACTTGGTTAGAATTTCATCTCCAAAATACATGTAAATATTGGTCTGAGTTCACTGCAGCATGCCAGAGAGCTGCCCTAGAGCCTTCTGAGCAGGGTGCATCACAAACCATCACAGAACGCTTGAATTCAGGAGGAAGCTGTTTACAAAGAACCCCACCACTTACTCGTGACACAGCCTTCCTAGGTAAGGGCAAGCCTTTGTCCTAAGAGCACAAGAAGGGCTTTGCAGTTAGGCCTCAGAAGTGTAAAGCAAGGGCATGATATGCTTTTGGCCTATCTACAGCTGTTACTCATTCTTTTCCACTTTGCTCTGCAAAGCTCCCCAGCATACTGGTAGGAAGAACACTGGTCTGATGATATAAAACACAAGACATATATGAAAAAGGATAAAATAAAGCACTTGCTGCCAACATGATACACCCCTCGGCCAATGACCTGCAAACAGATCTGAGTTTAAGTGGAATATCTGGGCATTCTGGTCTTAAAAAAAAGACATGATGGACACAAATGCAGTGTGTAAGTGTGTCTAGTGAGCATGAAGAGAAGCATCAAGATTGAGGGACCCAGTAATGGCAGAGAAACACACAGTTATGTTGCCTTTCAGAAAGCAGATACACAAGAGGAAGGGGAATATGAAAAAGAAAGGGAAAGTCCTGTCCTTAGTGCACTAAAATGCTTCATGGATGAATACATATTTGCTGCACTGCAGATATACTTACACATAATAAACCTGAATTCATTAATACTAAATATTTATGCTCAGCTTGTAACTAGTCCAAAAAAGCAATTACGATACATCACATTGACGGCAAGTATAAAACCATTAAAACTTGGATCAGTCACACAATATACCGTGTCTCTGCACTGTTAACAATAACATTCCTGGTATAGTACATTCACATGGGGAAAATCCAGAGCTTTCTATTAAACTGTGCAAAAACCCATGTTTTGCTGTTACACAGATCCTACAATGAGATCTCTGTAACTGACAATACGCTACATTCAAAGCTATGAACATGATTTCAGTTGCCCACTAAATTTAGCATTGTTTATCTGGTAAACTCAGAGGGAACTCTTGGACTACACTTAGGTTGTAACACATTGCTCGTACCCTAATGTGCTACATGACAGCTGTCATTCATGGAAGACTGGAAGATTAGCAATCAGTTGGCAGCAGCAGCACCTCCAGCCTCATGTCAGAGATGAAGAGTGCCTCTCAGTCTATCAGTAGTCCACCTGAAACTCTTTTTAAAAGGAATAAACAATAGTAATTCATTTGGCTGGAAATGAAAAGTAGAGTTATCAAAAGTTAAGACTTCAAGATGTGACAGTCACAGTCAGTTTTCGTCTCTTTCATGAACAACAGTCTTAAAAGGTTAACCATGTGGTGTTTTAAAAAGCAACATGCCCACTGCGTATCCTCTGCAGAAGACACTGTTCATAGAAGTGCCAGTGGATATAGCATCCAGCTCTGACAACACTGGCCTTGGAATCAAAGTCTTGTAAGCAGACAGGAAAAGGTTCTGAAATTACCAATAGCTACTTCAAAAAATACGTGGTTTAAAATGGAGTCCAAATACTTTGCAGGGAAACAAATACAAGCTGATGACAGAAGACAGTTTTAGAGGAAGTAGCTGTGTAGATTGGCACTGGGAATACATAGCTACAAAAACATGACTTAGACAAGTCATGGCTGTCTCTTCATTCCATCTACTCTTCTTTTTGGGTAACACTCTATGGAAATACATGGTGCCACTTAGTAAAACGC
This sequence comes from Phasianus colchicus, assembly GCF_987193195.1. Classification (NCBI taxonomy): domain Eukaryota; kingdom Metazoa; phylum Chordata; class Aves; order Galliformes; family Phasianidae; genus Phasianus; species Phasianus colchicus. The sequence goes on along the minus strand of NC_143445.1, from coordinate 9,556,214 downwards.
TTGCTGCCAGGATATATGGTACAGACATGGTACTAAATCAGCCTTTTATATGGACCACATCCAAAGACACTAATCCTTTCCTCAGAATTCAGACTGGCATTATTCCAGAAAGGAGTCCAATTTCTCTCTCTCTGGATTGGATATAAAACTCACCTGCTGAAAACATCAGACTTTTCTGTTCTCAGCTCCATTACTGAACAAAGGAGTAAAAATGCATCTGCCTTCTTCATGTCACCAGAGTAACCGAGATGATGATAAGTACTACAGAACACTACCTGGTTACATGTGATAATGCTCAGGTGAGCATAGGTATAAGATTTTGTACTGACTTTTGTAAAGCCTATCAGTGATACAAGAACATAAGTCATGTCTGATCCACACCAAATACCCCTACTTACTGTCTTTTGATACAGACTCACCTCTGCGCAAATCCAGAGTTTGAGTTTTGATCTGCTAACATGGCTTTCATTGCTGGCACAGAAATTGTATACTGCAAAATTTCCACTCCTTGGAGTAGGGAAATCATGCTAGTGTTTTAGATAGTGCATCATGTAACTGCTGACTTTTTGTAGTGGCACTCATTCCCTCACAGTACACACATCTAAGGCAAGCAGCATTCAGAAACAAAAATTGCCATTCTGATACAGGATGGTCTGGTGATTCAGCAACAAAAAATGAGTCAAGACTACTTCAGAAGACTTGATCTATAATCATTTTCCTGAATTCCAGCTTTGCAATTTCACTTATTCTTGAGGCTAAGCCTGAGAACTTACGTCCATGCTCAGATCTAATTATATGTTGCTACTTTGGGCAACCACACACTGTAAATGTCACTGTACATATAAATCGATAAAAGTGCCTCATGTATTTCTCTGCCTAATTCCTCTGCACCATGATGGCCAAATACAAATCATTATTTTCTGCGGTAGCAATAAAATCTAATCAGAAACTTGGAAATTCTATTTCACCCTAAAAACATCAGATAGGGATTTGATACTACCACTAGGAATAAAGGACAAGTAGAGCTATTTCAATGATTCAAACAGAAATCCTTGTGCCAGTTTACTTAGATATGTAAGGCCCAAGGAAGTCACAGATGAAACATTAAAATTAATCTCTACATTTTATCCCAGGTAATTTATTCAATTACTGTAAATAAATTCTTCCAATTCTAATGTTGGTCATCTTATAACAAAACATGATAAATAAAGGATCTCATACAGCAGATTAAGAAGAGTATTTTCATTGCTGAGTGTATTCTATGAGTATGTGCTTATCAATCTTATAATGTTACGCCTGGTTCAGGCAGTTCAGTCTGAAAAATAACTCATTTTCACTTTACATACTTGCAACATTGAGTAGAAAAACATTTGGATATCAACCATGCTTTAAATGTAGTTTTCTGCAATACAAAAATAAAACACAGCTCAATAAGCTGTGTTTTAGCAACTGCCTAAGGAGAATTATAAAATTATTGTGCTTCTTTAAACAAAAAACATTGGTTATCAGAAACAATCAGACAACTGCCCATTTCCCCCCAAATGTTTCAGAACACTTTTTTGTACAATGCATGCAAAGAAATATCTATGAATAACACCATCCACTGATAGAAAAGATATGGTGTAAAAAAGCATTAAAAGCCATAATCCTTAAAATTTCAATTCAATTCTAGCCCAGAAAAGAGTTATGGAAATATGGTAACAGAATGTTCTTTATTTTTCCAGGACAATCCCCATCTTTTCAGTTATTTCTCATGTTGCTGTCTAGGCAGTTACCTTGTCAATAAAATGTCATAATATTTCCTCAAATTACTTAAAAATATTTTATAAATGCATTCTTTTAGGATAGATTAAGCCACACACAATAAGCCACACAAGAGTCTTGGATGAATTATAAGTAGGTTAAACCCACCTAAATATTGATTTAACTGCTAGAACAAAATAACTCTTTTGGGTAGCCTTAATAAAGGATTTGAAATACTTACTAAGCACGTTTGATCTACTGGGTAAACACGACTGTGAAGAATCCACTCCAGTCTCTCAAGTAACACTTTGCATATTTTATAACTTTCCAGGGAAAACTTTCAGAAGTTTGGTAGTTTATTACATATTTATTATTGAACTATACCTAGGGACCTAATTTAAACTCACATCACGTGAGAAGAAATTAAGATTGCTTTTCTTTCCCAAGCCTGTACTGTTTGTCCTGGATTTGAGCACCATGGATCCAAGTGCCTTGCATCAACAGTGTAGTAAAGACTGCTACCTCCAAGTAAAGCAGCACTAGGATTTTACTCTCTGAATTAAAACTCCCATTATGCATTTCCTTTACTGCTGTTGGTAGGACTGAAAGTTATCAATGAAATATTCCCTCAGTGGTAGAAAGAAACTGGGGAAAAATAACGTTCTTGGTAACATTGGCTAAACAGGCAAAAGCAGAGCATGCCTTTACATCAGCAGTGCCCACACCAGCAGATCAACTGGTAAGCTACAAACCAAATCCAGGGTGGTGCATTTTAAAGGTTTTCTAGTGCTCCTGCACATTACAGCACCTTTAAGTACCTCCATGTCAGGGTGATTCTGAAGAGCAGATTCATCTGGCACTGGGAAGCGACCAACCCCTCACATCTGCTCCTTCAGAATGGAGACTAAGCTGTAGTCTATCCGCCATGTAAAGCCCAGCATACAAACAGGAGGTAAGGCTGCATACCAAGGTGATTAGGGAAGAGTTGCATCTCTCATTCAATCAACTCTAGCAGGGATGTGGGGAGAATAGCTGAGGGAGCTGAATCTCTCAGTCTGCAAGCACAGCCCGCAGCCGTTGCTTTGCTTTTGTACAAATGAGCCCACTTCCAGTCTGCACAAAACAAGACCCAGGAAAACTAGTCAGAGAGCAACATCAACAAGATGAGCCAAACAAAGATAGAAAGACTTCTAAGGAATGACAAAAGTACTTGCTCTGAACAAGCAACTAATTTTTGCAAGTGAAAATTCTCTGCAGCAAGCGGGAGCTGATGATGGAGCACAGCTCTGTGCAGTCCAAGAATGGCAGGGAAAGGCAGGGTGAGTGAGGACATAAAAAGGGCTGCAGAGCTGCTACAGGGCACACACAACTGTTTGGCTGAGGTTAAGGGTGAATGGCATCCATATACTTATTATTCACTAGACTAAAAAGTTCATTTTGCTTTAGAAAAAGAGGAAGTACCTTTGGATCTACAAACCATCATCAAATTTCCTGCTCTTGGCTATGTATTCTTCTAGACCATCCTTTTGCCTTACTCAAAACTTTCACATAGCCCAGCTGCTTTCTGTCAAAGTCTCTGTGGTGGCAAGATGAGCCACTCTGGAGATGTCTTTCCTGACACAAAACAGGAGTGTTACGAAGTCAGGACTTTCCTCACTCCTCCACAAACCAATTCCAGGAGAATTATGTGCCCAATTACTGATTTCTCAAATGTCAGAACAATTCCACTGTTCTTCGTAAATCAACTCCCACTGACCTATGTATCACATCAGGTAATTAGGTAGCTTCCTAGATTGGCAAATACCCAAGATTAGTCTTAAATCTCAAGGGAAAGCATATGACAGAGCTTTTAAAAGATTTTTCAGGTATCTCACAGTGATATTACATCACTCATTACAGTCAACTTAAATGTAGTAGAACTGACTGAGTTGGAGTTTCTGGAATGAAATGAGATACTGCCTAAAGCATCCTGAACAGCCCTCTCCTGGGCATCCCTCATTTACTACTCACACTTCCCAGGTGACAAATGTAATCTCTCCATTTATCGGGCTGTCCTTTATCAAACACAAATGTATGTGTCGCTACACATCTGTGCATTCCCTAGATGACCTCTCTGGGCTGTCCTAATGAGGCTGCAGTGAGACAGAACTAGGCTCAAGTCCCCAAAGAGCAGAGCTCAGGACAAGGAAGGCTGACACTAAGGATCAGTTTCATCCAGGTACTTATTTATTCAGGGACTGCAGAAAAGAAATTATCTATTTCTTCTGAAGAGCTTTCTAGTTTAAATCTTAGCTAAGCAGCGTAGCAGTTTCTGTGCTTACTTGGTCAAAGAAACGCTGGGGTAAGCAAATCCCCAAGTAAATGGCTGAGGTAACAGCTGCTGGTGGTCATGTTTTCTGGGTGGGAGGAGAACTTTTGCTGTGCATCCATTCACCCTGGCTCAGCTTAGGACTATACATTACAGAATCCTCCCAGTCAACAAGATTCAAAGTGGGGTGTTCACGCTACACACCCAACAATCAGCTCTTCTACATCTTCCCTGTTAAACTCACTGTTACTTCTTTTCAACTGCAGGCATTCTTACAGGCTCCACACAGGACCCTACCCATCCTACAGACCACTGTAGTCTGAGAAGCCAGAGCTTGTTCAAATTCCCAATAAGCTCTTGATAGCCAGTGAATTCTGAACTCAAATCCCTCAAAATAAATTGTTTATGAACTATTTTGTAGCTCAAGAATTAATTACAGAACTATCCAAACATTTACAGGAAAATTATAAATATATGGATAAAATCATAAGCCCCTTAATCAATTTTAAAAAAAGAGAAAAATAGTATGTCAACTATATAGCGCAAATAGTTTTCTTCTTTAGCTTCTACTTATGTGGCTGCAAAAATAAACAGTATGGAACTATGTTGTATACTGCATTTGAAGTTAACTGTTAACAATAAGCAGCTGTAATTTTTGAGGTTCACATTCATTTCAGTAAAACAAAATATATTCAAGGGCCACTCCAAAAGTAACACCTCCTATTTTATGATGTTGGCCCATAGTGTCAAAGGTGGATGTTGGTGGTACAGCAGTTACTGCTGAAGCTTCCCACCAACATCCCCCTCCATTTTGTTGCTGCGTGACAGATGGCAGCAGAGGGGCAGTCTGACAGAATGGCGCCTGTGTTGAAAAATAGCATTTTGTAGCTGACAATTTGTTCCATCTAATAGTGTTAGAGTGATATATATATATATATGTATGTATGTATGTATGTATGTATGTAAACTACAACAGGTACAGTAACAACATATAATATACATATGTATATATACACACATTAATCTTTGTATCTATTAAATACATGGCGTGAGAGTAACCTACAGGGAAGAAAATCTAGGCTGGATGAATTGCAGAAGTGCCTCTGGAGATCCTGAAGAGATCACCAAGGGTCACTGGGAGATAACTCAGGATTCAGAAATTCACATTTACAAAGCATGGAAGGCTGCAAGCTCACTAAATGTGACCTATTTAAAAATCAGTAAGGATTAGATCCAAAGCTAAACTTTGTTTCTGTGGTGACAACACCAAGTGGAATACTAAATCCAAAGTCATCTGATGTTTGGTGGAACAGGTTTGGGGTACAATCACAAAGAGGTTATTCTAGAAAACTTGGGACAGAAATACAAAGCTGAAGCAGTACTACAGGATTTAATGTTTTGATGAACCTTGAATTTGGGAAAATGAATAGGGAACAGCTGAGACATTACATCAAGTAGCTGAGCTTCATTTAAGAAAGACAGAGAATTGATTTCAAAGGAAGGGAGAACAGTAAAAGGAACCACGTAGAGAAACCCTCAAGGATCTGGTTACCTTTCAGCACATGACTCAGTATCACTCACTGAGCCCATTAACTACAGTATTTTGGCCCTGTAAATTCTGGCTGATAAAAATTAATTATCTATGCATATTCACATGTAAAACAGATAATAGCATGTGATTACTTTCAGAGTACAGTCAGACCTACTTCTTGAATTCTGTTTCTTCTGAAATTGATATGCTACAGATACACAGCAAGAAACGGTGAACTGCTTTTAATAACAAAACAATTTGAAGTTTAAAATGTCTTATTACTTATTAAGCTAATAGCATATAATAACCATAAGTACAAACCATAACGTTATCATCTTATTTGCATGGATATCATACTAGAGTCAAGGAAATTATTCCAGATTTACACAGGCAATGGAAGAAAGATCAAGCCCACAGTGTATAAACATTAAGAAAATCCTAATTAGAATCAAGTATTTTTGACAATTTTATTTCCAGCTAATTAGCACTGATGTTTTAGTGCTAGAACCTAACTGTACTGTATTTTGCAATAAAGAATGATTCGTATCTACATTCAAATAAATAATTCAGTAAAGAAAGATGCGTAAAAGTGCTTTTGCTTATAGTGCTGTCAAAATGAAACACTTGGAGAAAAAATGTTAGTAAGTCATACACTTTTTAACAGGTTGAGACTAGACTAAGTGCTATTCACAAGGAATCAGAGAGCCATCCCACAGACTCGGGGGTAATTAGTCAACAGGATAGGCTTCTTGCAATTGGGGCCATTTTCTGGAGCACAGTTATATGCTTGCATAACCTGGTGCCCAAAGCCAGAGTCAAGATTTAGGACCGGGCTCCATCCTGGAGCTTCTGCACACTTCTGTACAGGGCACAGAGCTGCCAGAGAATCACACACTTGCACTATTCCAAAGATACACCAAAGCATCAGTACAAACCTGAGAAAATGGGATCACTGCATGGGAAATGTGTACAGAAGACATTAAATACGGCAATGCACGTGCAAAACTGTAAGGCTCCAGGTACAAGTTTCACTATTTAACATAGAACCTGTAGATGAAGTTACCTGGAAACGCACTAAGAGCAGCTTCGCATCTGAAACTCAGAAATGTATTGACAGTAGTAAGCCAAAGCGTTCTTGTGCACTAAAGCTGTATCTGCAATGATTTTAACAAACAAATGATCACTAGGCAACAGTAGTATCAGAAACGATAGGCAGTAAAAATACAACATCAGAATAATCTCTGTGAGGTTGCATTCCTAAACCTGCAGGATATTCAGAATTTGGAAATCTCCATACATCTCTCTGCTTCTCCACATCCTGCTTGAGCAAGGAGCTTCTTGACCCTTAAGGTTCCATCCAACCTAAGCCATTCTATAACTAAATATGCCTCAGCTGTGACTCATCCTTTGGAGGCTCCCTTCTCAGCAGGTGCCCAGGAAGTTCCAACAAGCAGCTTTGGTGATTTAAAGCATCAGACTGAAATGTGACAAATCCCAGTTTTTGCCCCATTTCAGAAATGAGGAATATAGAGATCAGCACACTGTGGATTGGAAGGTGCAACAAGCGATATGAAGATATTTAAGACACACTGAGGAGAAGAGGTGCACTGCAGCTGCCACCTCTTTAGTATAAAATCTGTTCAATGTGAAATGAGCAGCAAGTGAAAAAACAGAACTGTATTTTTACTCCAAATTTCAATCACTGTGTGTAAAACATCCAAATGAAGATAAATAGGGCTTATTTTGCTCTTCTGGCAGTGGGAAGCACTGACTTCAGACAGCATAACTATCGTGTATACTAACACCTTGTGAGGGATGGTTTCTTCCCTTGTCTCAGCACTGTGTTGTGCTCAGCTGCTGTAGGCCAGCTAAACTTCACAGCACCAAAGGAATGATGCCAGCTTATGGCAGCTAAGGATCTCTTATCCTCAAGTATGAGGAGGAGGGAAATGGGGAATTTATTAGTGTAGTTACTTTAAAAGGCCAATTACAATTTTATTAGAGGAAAAGCTTCAGTAGTTTCAGTTATTTACAATGTAACAACCATGCTATGAATTAAATTTATACAGATAATTTTTTCAAAAAATAATTAACACTAAAACCAATAAAAATGAATTGACTGTTGTTCAAGACAGTTTGGAGTAGACTGGTGATATTTTCCATTTGGTGAAGCCTTTATTATTACCACTTTAATGCCCTGAGCTTAGACATTCTGCTTCCTTTTACCATATGTCACTTGTATTCTGTTCTTCTGGATACATGCGTGGGAAGGAGCAGGGCTGATGTCTATTGGAAAAGTTAGCTCTGTCAATTAATTAAAGGCTTTTTTACATAGCTAGCACTCATGAAGTGGGAAATAAATTAATTCTAACCAATAATAAAGAATCAACAGCATTAATTAGTTCTTTAACAATGAGTGACAGTAATAACCCAAGAGGAAAAAAAATCCATTTTATCTCTGTAAATAAAAGCAGATACAATGGCTTACAGTTCAGGTTCTCTCACAGAAGCGGTACTGAGGACAGTGACATCCTTGTCTCAGACATAGTGCTGGATTTGCACACAGTGACTTTTTCTGCTGGATGGCAGCGTTCAGATCATTCTTTCTCCCAGGGAACTGACACAAGTATCATAGAATGGCTTAAGGTAGAAGGGACCTCAAAACCACCTAGTTCCCACCCTCCTGCTGCAGGCAGAGCTGCCAACCACATCAGGCACCAGCTAAGGCTGCCCAGGGCCCCATTCAACCTGGCCTGGAGCACCTCCAGGGATGGAGCACACAGCTTGTTTTCATGCAAGTTCAACATACACCAGTAACATTTCAGTGCAGTTCATTCTGTGAAACTATGCCTTGACTTACATCGATAGCTGGACAAGCAGAAAAATCAGGGCACAAGAACATTCCAGAAGCAAGGCAGCTACTGCCTGGAGACAGAAACATATGCACCTCCCACATACCCATTCTCCACAGACTCATTTCAGTCCGTTCATCCAGAACAAGAAAACACACTAATAGAAGAAATGAAGCGTTCTCCTCTGTGCTTGGAACCACAGCGTAATGAGCTGAGAACCATCTTATGTGCCACAAGCATGTTAGCTAGCAGATCCTCCTGCCTCAAGGGAGCAAGGGAAAGGGGAACAAAGCAAAGCCACCACTCCCCTTCATGCTGCCCCAGCACCAGGGCACAGTGGGACAATGTCCAGGCACTGAAGCCAGGGAACTGGCCCTCCCCTACCCAGCCAGCTGCAGTACTTCTCCCTCCCTCATTCCTGCCCTCACCGAGTGCTCCCACCAGCTCCACACAGACTGGAGGGCAATGTCCTGGGTTGGTTCCTCCCTCAAGCCCTTCCCGGGTTCTCCAGGAACGCAGCTCCTTCCCTGGCAGTGCTGCACTAAGAAGTCTGATCCTGAAGGGAAGAAGAGTTCATAATTCCCAGTTCTGAAAATAAGGCATATTTAATTGAATCAGGCTGCAAATGCAGCAGGAGCTGCATCCTTTTTTCACAAGGACGAGTCAGTCAGTCATTAAAATTGGGCCTGGATGCCAGACCTTGCTTGCTTGCATTTTACAAGGCAGCCATGACAGCTCCTTATCTGCTTCTCTGTGTGAACAGTGGCAATTACTGCTCACATGGACATGAAATGTGGGTACTTTGGACCTAATTAGAACTGAAAAGATTTAAAGACAAATAGTTTCCATAGAAAAAAGCCATCTGAAACCATACGTCAGACACTTGCTTGGACAGGTTCTTAATGCTGGAGTTACCCACGTTACACTGTGCTGGAAACCTTTAAGGAGAGCAAAGAAATCAAGCTTTAATTCTAAGTGCACCGCTGATGTCTATATTGCTGTGATCTTGTGACACAGTTCTTTAACCAGCCAGCTGGGACTGCAGCCAGGCCAGTAGCGCTGCTTTACTGTCAGACTATAGGGAAAGCCATTTGCACATTCAACTCTTTAACACAGATCAGCAGCACTAATAATTATCATTGCATTATATGTAACAACGAATTAGAGCTCAGACATGAACTAGCTTTTGAAAAGATGATGCTATCATTAAACCATAATGCAGTGAGTTTGAAACCAAGTAAAATGCTGTCACCTGTCTCATCTGAGCTGACTTTCACTGTTCTATATAGTCAGCCTACTGTCTTTTACAGTAACAGGCGGTGCTATTTTTAAACATCTTTGATCAAGCTTTTTCTTTTTTGTGGAAACAGCTGGAAATAAGGAGTGTCTGGTGCCATGTCATCCTGTCTCCTCTCACACCACTCACTGATTCGAGAGCTGCGAGTTTCCTTGGCTGACGGCAGAAATCTCATAACTTCATCAAAGTCAGTGACACAATGGGAGTTTGCACGCTTGAATATTTGGCTCAGTGAGGATTCATCTGCCACACCAAAATGTGGTCCTGGATAGCAATTTGCTCCCTCCAGCTAAATTAAAAATCCAACGTTAAATTTGTTTAAAACATTAAAACAGAAAATCTGTTTTCTTCTTGAACGGACCCCATGTGGAAACTTTACAAGTCTGAATCTCCATAAGCAGATTAACTTTGGCATCTCCCACCACGAAGCTGGAATATTTAAATCTAAAAATAGCATGCTAAAGCTGTTTTAAGTTGGATAATTCAGCCGGAGGTGGCTCTCATTTCATCTAGCTCTACCTAATTTGCTACAACTAAAACCTTTTTGAGACATGCTGAGCAAAAGGCACAAGCAAAGCATCCCCTTGTCTGTAGCTTAAAACTCCACATTAAATCTTGCAAGATGTTGCACATACCCTGTCCTATATTTAAAAGGTCACTTTTGACCAAGCTGTCATTAATCACACTTAATCAATCAGTGAAAGCTTATATTAGTAGCTGCCTGTAGTGGCATGCAAATCTTTTTGCCTTAGTTCAGCCTCTCTCCAACTAAGCTAAGCTGGTTTACAGCAGAAAGGTGAAAAGCTAATGCTTATCTGTCAGATGAGACAAACACAGGAGATGCCTCTTCTTTTTGTTTTCATACTCAGAGATCAAGGAGAATGTATATCGGCATGGGGAGGTTGTTGTTTAATTATACAATAGCTATGCAGAGATAACTATCTCTTTGAAGCGCTTTAACTTCTGTGCCACTTTCTCAAGTGAAAAAAGAAGAAAGATCCTCATTGCTTTGAATGCAACCAGCTTAGATCTGGGGGAGGAGACAAGGGGGGAAAGTCACATTGAGGAAAATATATATTCAAATTGATTAATAAATGTAAACACATCATTAGATTAAATAGTGGGTTAGTTTTCTGACAGCCTGGCTGTCAGGAAAAAAGAAAAAAAAGCACAGAAAAACAAACAGCAGCTAAAACGCTGGAATTATTTGCAGATTGATGCTGTTTTTATTTGAGTGGGTGAGAATCCTTCCATCAACTTAATGCAGCAGGAGCTAGCCCTGGGCTGTTTTCTGCAACCCTTTTTATTAGTGGAAATTAACCATTTCCTATTTCATTCAGCTTATGCATAATTACAGTCTGATTTTTAGCCACACAGCGATTCCTGATTGCCTCTCCAAGATTGCAACCGGATGTTCTTTTGTGAGAGATTCCTTGTTTTAAGCAGGATGTTCTGTACTGGGGTAGGTAGCTGCAGCCTCCCGCTAGCCACAGAAATTCAATTTTCTGCTATAGAAATATTGAGGAATAGCTGAGAAGAAGGAAAGTTCCACAAGTGCCTTGAACTGATCATACGTGCCAAAGGAAAACAAAAATACATTTCAGATGGATTAATTTCCTGACTGGGGGAGGCAGAGCGCACTGACTGTTCTTGCCTGTCACTGAAATCCTTTGCAAACGTGCATTCCCAATGCACAAACTATAAACTTTAAAACAAATCTTAAGGAAAAATGGAATATCCTAACCAAGAACATGAACAAGAATGAATTCCACTGTCTGTTATTTACTAAGGGATCAAAAATCTCTAGCTGTGAATTTTTCTGTTCAAGAAATCCTATTTTTCAGATGTAAGGATGGCTGAATCCACTGAAAAATATGGACTGATAACATAAGCAGTGAAACTGTTGCCAATTCAATTACACAGCTGATTAGTACCCAGTAAAGCAGAGGGAAAAGGGAAAGATTATAATGTAAGCTCAATATGTGAGAGGACATAAAAACTGATGCCTTTTCTTGAGCTCTCCAGATTTAATCAAATATTCTTCAGCTACTGCACACAGAAATTTGGCCCTTTCCAGAGAAAATATTTATGTTACATACTAGATAAATACCTATTTTTTTTTAATGAAACGATGCTTAATTAAAGACAGAATGCGTTTTATTAAATAGTATATCATTTGTATGTGCCATATGACACATATGGTTAGATGATCATAGCAATAACTTACATTTATCTGTATACTTGCAAATACTCCCAGGAGACAAATAAAAGGGCATATGGCATCTCTTCAACTGTAATCATTACTAGTGGTACATGTTAAACTTCTGAAGGTAAACTGAGTGCTTGTATCAGAGTTATGAGCCCTTTAATACAGATGATTTTTATTGTTTCATAGGACTACAAAAGATGCTATGTTATTCACCATTTTACAGAGCAGAGCTTTAGGAAACGCTAGCTTAAGAAGTTCTGCCTACTCTTAACTTGTCTCAGAGTTCACAGCCAGGCTCGTTTTATTGTTTGTGTTAAAACAAGCCCTTCTATTTGCAGACACTACTGAAATTTCTTCCCAATAAACATACAGCTCCAAGTGTGCTCTGTTCCTATCTTGCAAGGCTTGCGTTTAGACATGAGAAAATATTTCTGGTAACTATCCAATCCCACTCCAGCAGAACAACTGGTTGCATCACACGGCTTCATTTTTGTGTCTCAGAGATTGGCAAAGCTTAAAAAGCATCCATTAGACAGTGAAATTCGAGCCTAGAATTAGATCTTCAGTTAGATTTTTTTTTTAATTTTTGAAATTTGTCAGGATTCTGGGAATTAAGACTGAAGCTCAGTGCCTAAACTCATATACGGGACATGTTTCTAAACCAGAAACTAGGGTAACATCTAGTGATGACAATGGGGATGATCTTTTCTTCTTCCCTTCCCAGTAAAGAACAGTGTAAAAACATTAATACTACTTCTAAATAGACCTGCAAAAATTGCTCTCTGATGCAACGATAGCAGCTCATCACATCACATCTGACACAAGGTAGGTATCAAAATCACAAAGTTACACATTCATCTTGTAGCAGGAAATCTCTAGCTTTCACCTCACCAGTCAGATGCATCCAGACCTTCTGAGCAAGTTGCCTGAACTCTCCTCTCGACATCTTGAATGCAACAGAGAGACGCTGTATGAGGAATGCACCTTCAACAACCGCATACACCTCACGGGAATTCTGTGCTGTGTTATTTCTCTTCTGATTCTAGTAGCCAAATACAATCTCAAATAGTCTCAGATTTTCTCATGGACTATACTTAATGACTTTCAGAAATGTGAAGTATGAGGTTGTTTTAATTTTCCTTAGAGCTTCTAGCTGCTGCAGTTGTACAAATATCAGACAATCTGAATATTTATTGCTTTCCAAACAGAGATAATTAGGATGCACGTGATTGTTTTTCTCAGCAAAAAGATGCATATTAGTAACTTCAGGGCTCTGCCACATGTACCTCTGTGTGTATACACAAGAGATGGGGTCTGCTTATCACTCAAATGTCTGCTGCACATTATGTCTGATGCCCCCAGAAACAAGGAGCGATAATAAATGAACAGCTATTACTAGCAGTTTTACCAGTCTGCTTCCCCTCACAGTAAAGCAATTCAGTATCACTCTGAGACACGCCATATTTCTTAACACAAATGATTGAAAATGATCTGTTGCCTTGAAATTTATACCACAACAGCTGTTTAAAGAGTACTACGTCAATTCATTTTGATAACTCATCTATTCCCTGTAACGAAGAGAAAACAGAAAACTTGTTTCCAGTTGTTTTTCTACAGATCAATGGATTTAAATGGTGCCTGAACTTCAATCTCTCTCAGAACCTCAAAGAGGAATACCTCTTTTCCCTTTCCCAATTTCCTGGCATGGAAATTGTGTGAATAACAGTTTTCATGAAGATACAAGCATCAAAGAAATATATGCAAAAATTCTGATGAATGATTAAAAAAGACAGAAGAAGAAAACAAGTCACGAGGAGACCTTGGGAAAAAACTATGCAGAACTGAAAGCTAGGAGGAGTTTGGACATGCAGTTCACCCTAGCAGACTAGGAAGGATGGACATTCTGAACAGTGTCTTTGTGAACTCCTGTTTGAAGATCTAAGCAGCTACACTCAACAGTGCTGTTGTGTTTACAGCAATCACAAAGCATGACATAAATATTCTTTGTCTTATAAAGGACTGGTATTCCATTTGCTCTGGAAACTGTTCAGTGTTATTCTCCTATTTAAAAGCTGCATACAATAAGAAAACAGAACCGAGCACCATGATCACAATAAGAATAACAAATACAAAACTCACGGGTACTCTATAGGCTGAAATTTGTTTGCACAAATTATTCAGTGAGCACTTATGAATAATGAATACATTGTGGAAATCAGGATCAGTTTATGAATGATTTATGAACTGAAATATGGGCTGAATTTGTCAGATAACCTTATTTTCCACAAATCACTCAACCATCTCTTGTATTAAATGGTACCAACTGGTTTCCAAATAGCTTTTTAAACCAAACTTTTCAAGACCTTCCATGTTATTATCTGTGAAAGCTTTGCTTAAAAAACAAGTAATTATTCAGAACTAATATTAATGCCCCATTCACAGGTTAATTACTGAAGGTTATAATGTGACAGTTTGCCTATCAATCCCATGTCTGCAAAGAGAATATGGGTAGAAATTATCTACCACACTTTGTAGACTTGGAATAGTCCTGTCAATCACAGTGCCTTTAAAGCAAATAATTATTTTTGAGTGATCTTGCTAAGAATCTGGGAGAGAAGGAGTAACTAAAACAACCATAGTGAGTGCATGAATATAACCAGAAATGTAAAATGTTTGATTCTGAAATATTTTAAAACGCTTAAGAAATTAGCTCAAGCTTGACAGTTAACAACATAGCCTCGTTTCCTGAAGATTTTGTTCTGTAGCTGGTTTAGCTAAAGAATCTGAAAGCAATGTATACAAAAGACTTTCACACGGTACATAACATGGGTACATGGGAACAGCACTTTCTGATCAGACCCAAAGTCTAGCTATAGCCCACTGCCTTTGATGGCATCCAGTGTTTAGAGAAAGCTGTAAGAAGTCTACAAGGAGAAGCAAGGTCTCTGTCATGGTCATTAACATCAGAAGTGCAAGCTGCTCCTCTTGGCCCAGTTTCTCCCTGATGCCAGAGGCATAAGGAAGGTGTTATTGTCACGTCCCTCCAGACCACAGGCACTGCTCACCTCTGGGCTTCCACAGCAGTCATGAGGCAGAAGGAGCCTCCACTTAGCACCCGGTTTTCCTCAGCATCCCCACAGAGCCACAAAAAACTTGGCTGAAGGTGAATCAGGGAACATCCTTTCAAAAGGCATTGTGATTTTACAAGTAACCTCTCCAACGTACAGACAGCAGTGGGTTTAACACACCATTACTGTCAAATGGCGTGTGGGGTCTGCTGCCTTAATTTAATGTTCATGATTTGCTGAGTGAACACCGGGATGCAGGGAGCCTGCTAGCCATCGCACGCAATGTCAGCAGCCACTCGGCTTGTTCCTTCACAGCCTGTCACACCTTCAAAGGAAGGAGATGTGGAACAGCTGGCAAATGTATAATCTGTAGAAGGAACAACTTCTCGGGTGGGATTTCATCTCCCTTGGGGTGGAACAACTCCACGTGCTGGGAAGCCACTAATGATCATGCAGTGCAGAGGTGAGAAAGGAACCTTGATTGTACTGTATTTGTTGCTTGCTTATGCAATTATAAGGAAGGATTGCTGCAACACTGCTAAAAGACCTGGAGTGCTCATGACCTTTTGTTTTGCTTATTGCAGTCCCTGACAGCTTCAGCAACATGATGGTTTACAGCAAACAGCAAGCACTGAACAATTCACTTGGAGTACAAATGAATAATGAATAGGAGCTGAATCAGGACCCCTGTATAAGCATTCTTACTCTAACAGTACCAAAATGCAACAGGCTACACAAAAATAAACCACATCAGATGGAAAAAAAATACCCCCTCATGTTTACAATCCCACCTTAAACTGTCATTACTTTTTTTTTTTTTCTTTTATCACCTACTGTTGTTGGTTTCCTTTCTGTAGTTCAGTTTTGTGGGGTTTGTTTGTTTGTTTCCAGTATAGGTATAGTATGTCTTAACCCCAGACTCATCATACACACATTAAAAAGCATTCCTGGCCATTCTAGGAATTTCAACATCAAAGACATGCAACACGCTAATTAGGGTTAACCTGTATTATTTCCATAACGCAAGATTAGGGTAAAAATTTTATAATTACGGAGAGCAAATTGAAAATCATGTAGGATAGGCTGTGTTCCAAAGAAGCAGCAAAACATTCCATTATCTCATTCACTGTCAACAACATCATTGGAGTGTTTATCCCAACATTTTACAATGCACTTTATAATATGAGGGGTCCACTGTAAGTATACAGTTCTCATGACCTTGCCATTAAATAAAGACTGAAAAAAGCTTTTCCTGTCCCTCACTTGAATGAAGAAAACAAAGAAGGTCAAAAATAACCAACCTTCCTTTATGCATTTTTCATTCCATTTAATTTGTCCTCAGAGAACACCCTAAAGTGATTCTACATACAAAAACAAGAAAAAGAGCTAGGACAGTCATAGTGCTGTTCAAATATATGGAAAAAGTTACACATTTTTTTCATCTTGACAGTTGCACACCTAGAACTTGAAATAAGTAGAGGAATACAAGTTAAATAATGCTCTTCCCCCCCCCCCCCAACTACATTTATCACAGGAAAAAAAAAATCATTCTATTAAGAAAAAATAATAAAGTAGCAGCAAACTCCTTCATTGAATCCTTACTCTTAAGTCTTTCTGCATCCAAACACGGTATGTGAGTGGTGGCACTGCATTCAGAACATCACTCAGGGACAAAGCTTTACCTTCCTAGATTCCAGCAGCCAACTCTCAGCTACTTCTGTTATGGCAGATGCCATTTTGCCTATCCATCAGCTACACGCTGGAGGAAACTGCAAATATCTTGGTCCCCCAAGAAAAAAGAAGCACCATTAGAAAATCCCTCCTGAGCTCATGTGATCTAGGAGAGCTTTCCAGAGCAGCCAGCAGGTGCTGTTTTTAATAGGCCAACTGGGACTTAATCCTTTGGTTTATCTAATACTGTGTTCCACTGCTGGATTGCTACCAGTGGAAGTTAAAAGGATGACTGTATGTGAAACAGGCCAATGTGCCCGCAGTTCTGTTATTTCTGATGCAGCCTTCGAAAGATGAGCTTAATCAGAACTTATCCAAGACTTCTTTGACAGCCACAAGGATCAGAGAATGAGAAGGATGCTGATATGAAATGCGTCCTTGAAAAGGTAGTTACAAGGCAAGAGGTTACCTGCATCTCCCCCCACACCCCAAAAAAAAGTTTGGGGACTATTCTTCTGGTGAAGCGACCTTTATTTTGGCCAAGCTAGAGCTTGGTGAAAAGATGTTCTTTCTTCTATTCTGATGAACTTCAGTGAATGGATGGACCTGAATCCAGGATGGATTCAGAGCCTCTGCTGGACAAGATGCACGATGCCAAACAAGGCTCTCCCCTCAGCTTCCCAGAAGAATGCCCACAACACAGTGGTGTGCCTGAACAGACATGTTTTTAGCATACAATGTCACAGCTACTGACTAAATACAAATTCAGGTTTCAGTTTACTGTTAGGCTGGTCAAAAGTGTTTTAGTATCATAGTCAGTTCTTCAGTTTTACAGCCAGAGTTCCACATTAGCTAAAAATGATTTTCAGTAAAGAAAAAACAAAGGCAGATGTTACGACTCTGAAAACACAGGCAGAAACCTCTGCTTTTCTATTCCTGTCAGTGCCTCATTTACCAGTTGCATGCCCTTAAAACCAAGTAAAAGCATAGCTTAGGATAGCATAAATCTTGTACTGTCTACATAACAGCCAGGGTAACACAAAGAAATGTAAATGTACTTGCAGCACAGACTTATTTTGCATGCAAAATAAATCACAGCACTTTGCAAGTGCAATGCAATGTTTTAGGAAAAAAGCAAAATGAACCAATGACTCATCTGGTCAACCTTAATTCAACGTCAAAATACATCAGTAATGTTATCACAATGCAGGAACACTGAACTACTAATAAACTCAGACTTATTTTCAAGAAAGTGAAGCTGAAAGTCTTTTACTAGAAAAATTGTGCTGTTCTATACATTTCATGTGTTCATATTTTCTGTATTATCAGTAAAAATACATGCAGTGAGAGTATGTAGATTCGGAGAGCGAGAGGGAAATGAAAATAACTATATTATGCATTTAGAAAAAAAAATCACAGGTCACAGTTAAAGCTCTTGTTTCATTTTAAAATGCTGTTTAAAAAAAAGCTGCATTTGATAAGAAAATGGGTTTTGGATTATTTCGCGTTTAGCTTAGTATTCAGGCAGTCCATAGCTCTCACCCTTCTAAGTGTTTGGGAATGGTAAACATGTTGGCAGATAATTACATGCTGTCTCTTAGCAACCAGTACTGTCTTGCAATGAAGTTATTGGGCTTTTTTTCCTGATATATCCTGGTAATGGCACAATTTCCACAAATTTTACACCCAGCCTGGCAAACCCCTTGTACAGAACCTCCCGGACGAGCCCATCATTACGTGTCAGGAAAGACCTGTTAGTGAAAGCTACTGCTCTTTGCAATCCCTTGGGAAGACAATTCACAATGAGCATACACTGAGCACAAATAAACGAGTAACTAGGAAGAGGCCAGTCAAAATATTTTGTCATGAGACTAAATAGCCTTTTTACACTGCTATAACTGCAAGCAAACACAATATTGAAACCTATGGTGGTTTAAATAATCCTTCAGACAGCAAAACCTCCCAGTTGTTTAGCTTTAACAACAGAACACAGAAATTCTGATATAGGTAGGCTTGGACCAGTTTTTCAGGAAAGCTCCAATTTTGGCAACGTCTTCTGAAAATGCAGTCCCACTTGTAGGCACAAAGGAATTTTGGAATGTTCTTTGTCTGCACACAAAGGGGAAATATTACTGTCACTGCTTCTTTCTGCAGACCTAGGACATTTCAGTAGAGCAGACAGAGCCTTTTTTTTTTTAGTGCCTTGCAAAATCCATGATCTTTAAGTTCTCTTTCCCTCTTAATAATATTAGAGTAGCTATTAATAACAAAGTAGTTCTTGCACATCTTAAAAAAGATCAATACTGTCATAAAACGCAATTGAAACTATAACCTAGAATACCTTATCCTGCCAAAAGACTTCTTTACGACACCACATTTTAAAACATCTCCTTACTCAAAGGTGGATTTTGCATTAGAAACTGTCTATGTTCACTGGCAGAAATGCACACGCTTTAGAAGACAGCACCTTTCTGATCTGTATCCCTCAACACACATAACACTGCTTCTTTGCTTAATGGTCAGTGTGCGTACAAGTACCTCCAAATTAATTCTCAGACTATGCTACTGTTTCCCTGTTGTGGGTCATCTCCAAAATGGTAACCAAACAATAAACTCATATGAAACAGAATGCAAGAAAACAATAGCCAGTCATGAGTAGCACTGATTACGTGCATTCACACCTTGACTGAGATGAAAATTCGACTGACTGGAACTAGAAATTGAAAATAGATTTTCCTTAAGTCCCAAAGCAACATCATGAATCACTAAAATTATTAATTTCAGCACACAGTCCTGAGAACTTGTCTCTCTAACTCTTGTTACATTGCAGCTGCACAACAGACATAGCCAGTAATCTTTGCACAGTGCTGTGCTGCTGCACAGAGTGGATCTCCATTTTAGTCAGGTGCCTGGAGAAGCACCGTGGCTCAAATGAATTCCTGCTACAAAAGCTCAGGTTCCAACTAAACAAGAAAGAGAAACCGTACCATTTCAGTCAGGGATCTAATAGAGGAAAGGAAAACAGAATGAGAAAGGAATTCCCTTCCATAGTACGCTGTTTCAGTAAATAATTAGTTTTCCAGCAGCCACTCTGCTGACGAAACCAGCTCATAGGCACAGAGAAGATGACAACGCCAGCCTGGTACACACCTGCCTTGTAGCAATGCAACTGGGGAAAGTTTGCATTTCTGGCACTCTCTTTCCCTTCAAGGGCATTTAGGTGCAGACAAGTTCTCCACTCCAGCTGTCTTTAATCCAGCCCATATCTAGCTCCTCCTTGCCCATCACAAACATCCCTCTGTTGGGCTGCTGTCCCTCTGATTTGCTCAAGTGCCCTGTGTGACTAAAACTGGCTGAGTTCTATCTGGCTGCATTTTGCTGGAGAGGAGTTAGAGCTCATTGCCCTTGCGTCTCTGAGAGGAGGTAGGAAGGGGCAAGGAGCAGAGGTTTCTGGTAAACATTTTAGTAGTGCACAGTCAGTACTAAGATAGATGAGTTAGTTTTATTCTGTCCTCCTTCACTCCCAAAATACAGTAGAGGTCCACAGAAAGTGACAGCAGAAGATATTTCTGGAAAAGCAGTATATTTTCCCAACTGCAAAGAAAGCCTTAATTTCTGAATAACATAACTAAATCGAAACCCAGTGTTTCATCTTCTTACACCGATTTTTCCAAATGAAATAAAAATAGTCTTGGAGAAGTTGGGTTTTTTTTTTTTTTTTTTTTTACACTCAACAGAATCCAAGAGTACAGGAAGGAACTCTGGCAAAGCAGTGCTGATGAAATCACTACGATGTTCTAATACAGCTTCCTTTTAGAAAACTGCCAGGGCTCGAGCAGTCACATGGCAAAATGGTGTGTGCATGGGTCTGTGCATGCCTGTTTAATAAGCCATGAAGCTCTTTGGCTGAACTAGCATTCATGTCATGTGATGCAAGGGTTGCCATGGCAAGTTCATATGCAGTTTCTGATCTTCTTCATCACAGACTTAGCAGAATTTAGATTAACAGTGCAGGAACATGATTTCCCATAAGCCATACTTGGCTTAGCCTAACAGTTGGGATGTGAAGTTGAAACAATCTCAAACACCTGCTAAATGGTAGTTGTGATATACTGATCAAAACTTTTACCACAGTAGTCACTTAGCATGAACGCTATCGGTTCTGTCTTTGAAAGCAGCTGTATATTTGCCACATGTAAGGCACGAGTTTCTGTACGCTTTTTCATTTAAATATACAGGTGGCTTCAGCCCTCAAAACACAGGCATTAACTGGTAGAGCAAAGTGGGGATAACTATTCCAGCAAAAAACCAAAACAAAACAAGAACGTATCCAACCAGCTCTAAAATTCAGTCCTTGATTTTCTAGTGGAGTAAACTATCAGAGGGTAAACAAGAGATTACTGTGAAAGACATCCTGACACTAAGACTGACAATGTCTCTAAGTTTTAATACCTGGTACCAAGATTAAGAAGCTTGCTAATACAACAGGATGATGAAAACCAACATCACGCTGGCTTCTATTACTAATTCAGTGAGGGAATATGGGTGAGGCTACTAGCAGCTCAAAGCCAGGTTTTGGGAAGGCAACTGTTCCGTAGGAGCAGTCAGGGAGCAGTTCTGAGGTCAGTTCCAGGCAGGTACACCATTCCTGTACTTCTGGGAACCTCACTGTGGTGCCAGAAGACCTTTGGCACACCTTGATATGAGGGTGTCAGTGTTTAACATATGTTCAGGTGATTTTCACATGTGCTACTGCTCTAGAACAAAAGATTTCCATGTTCTGAAATAATTTTGTATAGCACTGAAAAAGCTTTCAGGAAAAACATTTCAAGGAGTCTAAGCATACAGATGAAGCACTTGAGCCTCTAAGCCATCAATCAAGTAAAGGCATGCAGACCTCAACACAACCGAATTTTTAATAAAAGTGAGCCCTTTGTTTCCTTGCTTATGATAGAAAGCCTTGACAAGGGTTAACCTATATTGAAAATTGCCCTGAGTTTTTCCTTCCTACAGGAAAAGCAAATAAAATCTGAATCTGAGGTAAAGCCAAAAGGATTCCTCCCCTATTTCCACACCGATTGCCAAACTCTTCAGGCACTTACAGAGCACTGTTCTCAATACCGACAGCACCATTCATGTCTTTACCTCCTGGCACCAGGAAGCGCAGAATCTTCCCACCATGCAGAACACAAGATATTGCTTTGTTCTTTCCCTTTCTTAGGAGATAAGCTGTTTGGGCTTCAAAGGTTAACTTCAGATCCTTCTCTTTAGCCTCCTGCTACTCACTCCTTCCATTCTTCACATCTCCATACACATCTCACTTCCACTGCGTATCGTATCCTTCTCTCCAATAGCAACAAAAAAGAAAATCTCCATTGCAAATCACTTGCTGATTTAAAGGAATCTGAACACTAGACCACAAAGTGATGCTTCAGGATTTCCTCTCCATTAGAGTAGGTTGCATTTAATATTGATTGTTAATCTGATATGCATAAAATTGAACACCTACAGCACTATTGTTACAATCAAGCCATTTCCCTCGTATCAAAATTGCATAGCATAGTATATAGGTTTTAATTGAAACTATTTTGAATCTCTGTTTATGGAAGATGATATCAAAATATAGTCACTAAAGTACTTGATGCAGATTTCAGATGCAAATAACCAATTTTGTCATGCAACTGTTTTTTGTTTATTACAAAATTGCTGACATCTCTCTCAAGTTCATCTCATTACCAGAAATTAGAGAAATGAGATCACTAGGCAGAACTCCTACTAATGTGATTTTGGTGTTAGCAGTCTAATTTTTTTAATTAGCCTCTCTTTGTTTCCTGGTTCAGATTTGCAGACTGTGGAAGGCTGCAGGATTTTCTCTGTCAGATTTACAAGGCTGGGGCATAAAATAAACTACAAAACTTCTCATGCTCCCCAATACCTCTTTCAGCCCTGAGCTTTCTGCAGACAGCAGGAATTTGCTTCTCCACAGCTGCATGCAGAGAAGCAAAACAAACTTTACATTTAATTATAGAAGATTATTCACTAGATGGACTACATTTTTAAACAATTTTTTTTTTTTTCCCAGTACTAAAGGACTCAGCAGTTTCCTTTTGTCTTTAAAGATTCAATTAAAAGTATGTTTCAGAAATTAAATTACAGCATGAAATTAGCTAAGCGTATGAAATACTGCATTTGCCCTAGCATTCAGGGAAAGGCTGTACAAAGCAATTCACTTAATGGCTCCTAACATGTGATCTCAACTTAATAACTAAAGTGCCCTCAGCAAGCAGAGGATCTACTGGTGAGATATGCCCTATATAACCCACTGAAAGCAGGGATGGATTAAACACAGGTAAATTTTGTTAATTTATGGTAAACCCTGCAGATACCCTCATTTTTGATCTTTTAAAATATTACAATTTTGTCATATAACATGCTTGTTGGCAGGAGTATCTCTGTGTTGGTTTTGGCTGGCTGAGGCCCTTCAATCTTGACATGTTCCAGAAGCATCTGCTCATGTCTGTTGGAAGCATTTCTCTCTCTCCAGCTTTCGGAGTGTACTGCTGGATGTAATTCATCACAACCACCACAGATACACTTCAGTTTAATCTGCGCTGTACTAATGTAGGGAAAGAAGCGAGCAGTCCCCTAACTCTTCAGCTGTCCCCTTAGTCGCCGGTTGGGTTCCTTTTAACTTGAGCCCTGGTGCACTCAGTGTTAGGTACAGAGGAATTTAGTTTCCATTTGGGATCCCTGGGTACTGCATAACAACAGATTAGGAAACAACTCCACTTAGACTGCCCTCTATGGGATCAAAACAACTCACCTGCCCCATCTGCAGGCTCCCAGCAGTGCCGGAGTCCAGTGGGGCTGTCCCCAGGATCAGCAGGTCCTGCCCCACATCACTCACAGCAGTGGGTATTGCCGACTGCCATTCATGCGTCATGGACACTTCCACACTTTTAAATTATATTTTTAAATTGATTTCACTTAGGCTTACATGAGACATTAGAACAGAAAGTCAGAAATAAGTACAGTATCAAATTAACTGTAAAACCTAAAGCTAATAATGTCTCTGCAATCTTCTTCTTCTCTAAATCTCCCCTTCCTCCCATTTAGATCCAAGCACACAGAAGTCTAACCAGCGCACATGCACATTCCTATTTTCATATGAATTTTAGCCACAGATCTAGCACAACTCAGCAACAGGATGTCCATCAGCCAATGTTCCTGTTGCAGAGGCAGTCTGTACTGAAATCCTGGGGCTTACACAGGGGACTACTCTCTTCTTCATGCTAAAAAAAATAAAAAGATTTGGATTAAATTGTCATGCACCATAGCATGTTTATGTTTTCATGTGGAGGAGAATGAATAAATAAGAAGCATGTGTAGCCTGTCAGAAGGGTGCTGAGAAGGAGAACAGACAATGGCAACAAATGCCTGCCAGCTGGGTGGGGTATGAAGTAATCTGTATTATCATTAACAATAGCAAAATGCAGCTGTGATTTATGGCACCGTAAGGAGCAGAGGACTGAGCTGTTTTGCTGAAAGCACATATTTTTCTTCAACTTCATGAACAGCTATTGTTAAACAATAGGTTTTCCCGTAGGTACTGAAGGAATCAGTCATGTTACTCTAGTGCTAGCACAGATGCTCAGTTCTTCTGTGTTGTCTGACAGGCGTTCATTAGAGACAGCTGTGGCATGACATCCTACATGCATGTGGATGAAAGTGCTTCTGTAAGTGTCTAAGAGTGTGGCTAGCTGCAATTTTGCTGCTAATGGGTCACGGATACTTTCTGCATGTCTTCTGTACAAGAATCAGTGAATTCATCATTCAGGTCACAGCTAACAATACCATTAGTCAGGTACCACTGAATTTCAGCTTGGAGTATGTTGTTGTTACTGGAAGCCTTGAGTGAGCTAGAACAGATCAATGCTTCAATTCTGCCAGCAGTCCTGTGCTAGGCTTTGCTGGTGTTACATGAATCAGTTGTGCTGTTGTGCTAAATGTATTTCTTCTTTAATTAAGTCCAACCTAGATTAATTATAAAGACTACCTGTGAATGCTTCAAAATGGTCTTTTTTGTTTTTAAATTCAGTCTTCACAACAACAGTTGTAGGTTTTTTTCTTACATTATGCAATTTCATATTGTATTTGAAAACACTTTCCAAGCAAACACTTAACTCTGATGATGATGGTGGCACCATTAGAACAGCAAAAACTTGTACAGAACATCTACTGAACAGCTTCACACACAATTCTGCCTTACTAAGGAGGGGTTGGTAAGAGGCAGTGATGAGCAATTTTAACTTCCAAGTTAAAATTACAGTCATATTGTATCACTGAAGTGTAATATGGAGATAGTTAGTAAACTAGAAACAAAGATAGGTTAGAAACAACAGTCTAAACTGTACATTATGCACCACACAGCAACTTCCAGCAATGGCACCGAAAGAGCCATCTCTCAGGGGTGCACCAGACCTTCGCTGCAGTGACTCAGGCTGTTGAGAGCACACAGGCTGCAAGTGGTGTGTGAACATCCACCACAATGGAGCTCGACCATGGCCAGCTCGCTCTTTTATACCAGTGGCCAGACAGCCTATAAACAGCAACAGCATGCAGCCACTTGTACTGGATTCTAACAAGGAAAGGGCTCTGTAACCTGTGTGCAAGTCCTCTGGGCTCCCTGTGACCCCATGCTTCCAATTATGCTTATATAAACAGCAAATGAATCAGGAGCCACAACATGCCTGCTTACATAGTGGACCAGCACGTGCTTCAGCAATTTATGAAGTGATGAAGGGGAAGAGATCTTGTACTTTTCTGAAAACCACAAAAAGGTATATGTAGAAACCCTAAAATCATGATTTATTGAAAATAATATCAAGATTTAGATACAAAACAGATCATTATATATGTATATATATATATATATATAAATTCTTTTTTTTTTTTTTTGTGCTTGGGATTACCAAGCAGCTATCAGCCACTTAAGTTAAATTTTATATGACATTTGTTGTGTGACTGTCCTAAAATCAAACTACCCAGAACAACAGCAACAGTAATAAAATGTAGTTTGCATTGTGCCTGTTGTTTTATTTTCTGTGGCAATAATACAGCCAGCCATATGGATACGAACATTTGGAAGGGAGGATTTGTTGGCTAGATCTTCACATCTGTTTACTTATAGATGCAACAAAAATACATTTGGAGGTCACTGACTGCACAACCATTTTACTTATTCTTGATGAAAAAGCTGTCGGTTCTACCCTTTCTACATCAACTCAACTTCAAAAGAGACCATCATTTTAATAAGAAAAAAGGTTTTGAAAACATACTAAACTTAGTCTCTTTCACACCTCACCAGCCACTTCATCCATAAAGGTGGTATCACAGAAATCCTTAATCCAGGATAAAATCAGCGTGCAGCACGCAAGGAGAAAGAAGAAAACAGAAGCACTGCTACATACATAAACCCACATCTTTTGATTAAGAAGGCATGCACTACAGACCTCATATCCAAAAGCTACATCCATGGAAGTAATCTTAATTAAAAACAAAGCAAACAAAAAATTTATCACTCCTTCGCTCCCCGAAAAAACTCCACACCAACACATCAAACCAATAACAACATATTCAAAAGCTACTAACTTGTAACATCTTAGTGATGTGCTTGCAGATACTTTAACAAAATCCCTCACAACAATCAGAAAATAGTTATTGACTTCATCCATGCCTTCCTTGGGGTCTGGCTGGAAGCAAAAATTCCCAACTTAGAAAAGTCTAGTTCACAAAGCAAAATTTCAACTACAGGCAAACATTCAGGAAAAAAAATAATCAGTATTTTAAGCATTGCTTGCCTAAAGTATTTTTCTGAGTTCAATACGTTTTTTGAAATTAACGTTATTGTAAACGTTACTGTAAGTTCATTATGACATTATTTTCCTTAGGTTATTTTGTATTCTGTTAGTAGCCTTTTGGTAGAAACACTTAAAAATGCCCTAAGATTACACACATTTTCCCAGCTGAACAGATCTTTTGGCAGTGAGTAATCCCATACTCACAGATACATTTATATTTGCTTGCTGTCACCCACACTTAAAACTTAACTTTTAGCCAAAGGGCACATATCTTACATCTTTTTTATGAAAGAGCCTAAGGACAGGAACTACTGAAAACCACAGATGGATAATACCTGAACTTAATTGCCTCCACCATCCTAAAAAAAGAAAAATAAAAAAAGAAGAAGAAAACAGCAAGAGAAAAATATCTTACTTTTGTTGATGTGTCAGTCTTCGTTATTTGGTTTGCCATAGGAAAGAGAGGTTAGGATGACAGCTGTTCATTACAATCCCATCTTCATTACAAGAGCTTAACTCTGCTACTGGCTGGCTGGCCCATTTCTGCTAGCTTTAGCACAAAACAGTGCTCCCAAAAGCTCCGCCTCTTGACAGCATCTGTCTGGATACTACCCACAACAAGCAGAAACAAAGCTTTCTGCAGAGCCATTTAGGTGCTAGGAATGAGCTAGAATAGGGGAAACTATTAGAAGCAGAAAAAAATACTTTGGTGGCAAAGCCCAGGAATTGGCAGTTAGAAGTGCATGCCTACTGACACCATCAGCTTTACACATCAGTCACATCTTTGTAATACTACAAATCAAAACAACATCCCTGATAGAAACAGTAGCTTAAATGATACCTAAAAACTAAAGGACAAACTTTCAAAGCATGGATCTCCTAGGAAACTATGCAGCCCCAACCACTCCCTATAATTAATGCAATGTGTCTCAGCTGTGAGAGAAAGAGGAGGAGGAAGAGGAGGAGCTAGGGTTCATTATTTCCTACTACTATTTTAAAAGCCACCGATGAAGCATCCACATAAGACATCAATATAACAAATGTATATATGCAATTTCATTAGGTACATTTATGTATGAGTAAGAAAGCAACTGCTCACAGTAACCTATGTAAAGTCAAAATACTCACCTTTTCTCTGGCAGTCAGAAAAGCAGAGGCTAATCTGTCTTCTGTTCCCAGAAACATTGCCTATGGCAGATATTGTATCATCACACGTGTACGTCTCAAATTACTGCAACTTATTCCCAGTGAAAATAATGCTGCTTCATA
Source organism: Phasianus colchicus (assembly GCF_987193195.1). Taxonomy (NCBI): domain Eukaryota; kingdom Metazoa; phylum Chordata; class Aves; order Galliformes; family Phasianidae; genus Phasianus; species Phasianus colchicus. The sequence continues at coordinate 9,528,406 of NC_143445.1, read as the reverse complement.
ATTTATTTGCAATTTATAAGCCTGTGGGCAATATACCAGTATGTTCTTTTGGTCTGGACACAGACTCTTGAACAGACAACGATGAAGTGAGACCAGACAAATAAAAGGAGGACAAAGGAGGGTCTAAAAATTAGGCTTAAAATAAATATACTAACATTTACTGTGGCTTACTCTCAGCCCCTGATCAGCACGTTAACCTTAATTTCTCTGCATGATCGCTAAGTACTCTACTAAAATTAGGTCAGAAATTCAGATCAGATCAGCTGACTCAGCCCAGCAAGATCAGACAAAGGCTAGTTGCTTGTTTTCCCTTCACAATCCAATACGATGCATGCTTTATCCCCTTCAATTTACATTAGATCCATACATTTTTCCCCACAATTAACCTATCAGAACCACATAGAATGAAACAGCAATCACACTAAAAGTGCATCAATGCTACTGAAGAAGCACAGCACAACGTATTCTCAGTGAGGCAAAATATAAAATAACATTTTTTTAAAGGTCATTTTTCAGATCTTGTTTCTAAACTGCTAAAATTAATGCATTTCAGTGAACTTTTAAGTCATGCAGCATAGGTTATCAGCTGTTCCAGGTAAATAACAGCTTCTTCAAAATGTTATTTGCGTGAATACCAGCACTGTATTAGATAATGAAGTGCTCATTAATTTGTTAATATACATGAATATCCTACTTCTCAAAGAGCATCTGAACACTGAAATTGAATAGCTTATCAAAAATTAAATAATCAGACTAATACAATTTTCAGTAGGTGCCAAAGACTTTCAGCTGCTTTATTTTCAGGCAAAAGGGGTGATTTCTTTGTTCCTTGTTTGTTGGACACCCTCCGCCCCTGTTCAAAATCTACCTGCTGTTAGTCCCAGGGGATGACCCTGATTGCTACAAAGATTGTTTTCGGTTGTTGATAGTCTCTGGACTGTTAGCACAGTTACCACTGCACATGTGCACTAATAGCTATCTAGGCCACAATATCAGGAATTAGGGAGAATATAAATACACACCAAGATAAGGTTAAAACATAAGGGAAATATTACAGAACAAAGAAGTAAATAATAATCCTACTTTACCTTTTTTGACTGCTGTTTTTCAATAGATGGGGCATTGGATGAACCTGTGGAGGTTACTACCAGGGAGCAGACTTGACTGCCATCAGCCTAAGTGACGTTATGACATCATTGTTCCTTTACTCAAATCAGATGTTTTTCCTGGACCTGTTATTGCTTCTAGTTTTACTAATCAAGAGTTGATCATGAATATTTCCTTCTCCTTCCCAAATTTACACAGGGAATAGACAGAAAAAAGGATAAAGATAACATTTTCTGAGATTTCCTAGGGTGATTTCCTGCTTGTTTTCTTAGAAGGGTATTGCCCTATAACTCAGTGATACTGTGATAGGCCAAGAGGGAAGGGAGTGGAGGGTACCACCACAAACATGGTTTCCCACAGAAGAGTGCTACAGCCAAGAAATGCTGGTGTTTCCAAATCTCACTCACATATGTGTACACACACATGCTGTTCCTCAGAGAAACCCATGATATTGTTGGGAATCTTCCTTGTTTCCTGACACGATATCTGCGGAGCAGAGCTTTGTTCTCAAGAATTTCAATTCAACATGAACAAGAAATTTCAAAATTTGGCCTAAATCATCAACACTTATTCAGACCTCTTCCTCAAATAACTTTGCCAAGATCAATTAAAAAAAAAACACATAAAGCAACTACAGTTTAGGAAATATTACTGCCACCATTCAAATTAGGTACAGAGAAGCTTAGCTACAGGGATAAAGAGAACCAGGTAGGTCCAAACTAAATAAATCTGTACACACTGACTGTTCTACCTTATCAAATGAAGTTGCCACCACAAGGACTAGGGAACTTATTCTTCCAGCAACTATAAATTAACTGAAAAATGACATTTTAATAACATTCAAAATATTTGAAATTTTAATTGGAATTTATTTTCTTCAGTGGTGAAGAGCCAACTATTTATAAGGAGAAGGTGCTCTTCATCTCACTGCTTTAAAACACCAGTTTCTTGACAGCAGACAAGCACTTTTGTTTTCTAGGGGAGAAATTCAAATCTTTCCTCTCCTTCATGTAACAGCATCTTAAATCCCCCTTCCATCATACCCTACCCTTTCCTCTTGGAAATTATGTAACCATGTAGTAGACAAAAGATAGAGAAGGAAGTTGATATAAAAGGTTTTTCTTTTAACTGCTTAAAGGCACTTATATTTAACACAAACATTTCAGTTCTTGCTCCCAGGAAGACAAAAATGAATAGCAAGAATTGTACAAACATAAAACCCACATAGATCAAAACAAAAAAACCAACCAAAGAACACTTACATTAATTTGCTGCTAAGAAAAATGCTTTTCCTCATTAATTCCTCATACTTAGCATCCTGCTACAAGCTACCTATGCCTTTCACTCTTTAATAGTTTGAATCCCTCTACACTTCACAAGGAAGGAAGTGACAAGATAACTAATTCTGAAGACACCAAAATAAACATTGCATTAACTCTCATTATTCACTTTAATTACACATTAGTCTTATGTCCTCTACAGAATCCAAAATAGTGAAAATCCAGAAAATTCTACATCCTGGAATGTAAAGCAACCACAATTTTGCTTAATGGTGCTTCTCCTTCCCCATCAAACTGTATGTGCTTCTCTTTTAAACATTTCATCAAAATTACCAGACTACTGAGGCATTGATAGAGTGTTCACAGCACAGCATGACTGTTATACCTGCATGTACAGTACCCAAGATATAGCATAAAATTTAATCATTTGAACTGAAATATGGAAGATTCACGCTGGGGGAAAAAAAATTCAAAGGGCCTCCTATCAGTTTGAGCCCAAGCCATTCATTTGCATATAAAAGTTTAGTGCATATATGGATGATTTATCTTTATTACACAATTTGTCTGTCTCCTCAAGACAACTCAAATTTTTATGCATATGTGCACTTACATATACACACATCTTTATAGACAGGTATCTCCATGTAGATATACATATTCATCACGCTGATACCTTTTTTCATGTCTAAATGGCTGTAGATTTTGTTGCTATCCACTGGCACAAGACACCGGGTCATGTGAGTGCTCCTCTCATTAGCTGTCAATTAAAATCAATTGACTTATTCAAGAAGAGCCATTATAGGCTTGTGCCCACCAGGTGCAATATCCATTTTCTTTTAAATGAATTGCAGATTTTATTTATTTTTTTACTTCAGAGAGTGAAGAATGGTGAGGAAATGGTGAGGAAGTAACATGACAATTTTTTTTTTTTTAGATAGCAGTTAGAGAGTTTTGAAAATTTACCAAATTTGAAATATCAACCCAAAGAGAATCTGTGAGGCTGCCTTATCTTGCAGTGGTACACCTTGGAACAAAATAGACATTGTCTATCTAACAGCTGTTCCAGATACCTAAACTTTTTGTTATAAATCACTCCTGCTGAAGATGCCACGCATGCTCAAATCTAATACATTTTGATGGGAATACTCTCTTTTATTGAGGAGAGCCATTCAACTACACAATATAATAAATATGCAATTAGCAGCCTGAAACTGGCCAACAGGCTATACTGCTTTTACCAGGAAGTGGCTGGAAGTCAACTCATCTACACATTTTTACAATTGATGACATTATGAACCTTTCATTGTTCATTCACTCTGCCAGACCACTGATCTTTTTATTAAAATATTTACCGTTTTATTGCTTCTTCTTGTTTTCGGCGTTTTTCGCTCTTTTCTTTCAAGTAAGCCAGGTTTGTTTCATTCCTCATGCGATCATTCTCTCGAGCAATGTCTGATGCATTCTGTATAACCAAGCCATCGTAGGCCTTCATCCCCATATCTTCAATATACTGGAGAAAAGCGCCCAAAGTGACCTCCTCCTTATTAGAACTCATCATCTTGCAGGAGATAATGAACAAAGGAAAGTAATGTTTCCTGCGGGATGAAAAACACAAAATACCTTAATCAGTAGGAAAATACCTTATGGTTTATGACAGTGACATTGTATCAATTGTAATTAATATCTCTGTAAGAGAACTTTTATACTTTCTTCTATCTAAAGAATAATAAACAAAGCAAATCTGAACTCAGAACTATAGAGAACGTTGGCTTCCCTGAATCTCAGTTTGAATTGGATTAAAAAGGCTTCCAGTGACAAAGGGTCCTTTTTAGAATTTAGGTAAAGCTGCACCAAAGCAGATCATCAGACAACATCTCTATTCTGCAGGAAATACAAAAAATTGAGGTGGAAAATACTGTTCTATGCTTTAGAATAAAACAAGTAATAGTACTATTATTTTTTAAATTCAGATTCAAAATGTAGAAATAAATATAGTTAAATAGTTTCCTATATTTCATAGCAGCATGGAAATTAGTCTACAAGCCCCTGGTCATCTGCTGCCCAGCACCTCATTAGATTGAATGCCAAGAATGGATATGAAAACTCAGCTCAGCTGGGAACTTCAGACATGTGAAGCATTTGAATTCTCCAGGCTTCCGTGGATATTTCCTCCACAGGTGTGACATATATTGATTCACAGCACCCCCAGTCAAGCAGCACGAAGCACACACATAGGTCCCTAGCTCACTCCTGCCTCCATGGCAGGCAGCCTAAAAGCTCTGAAAAGCTTTCCACTGAGTAGCAGACATGCAGGGAGTCATAAGAACCCCCAGAGTACAGACATCAGTGAATACTACAGGTGACTAAAGGCAAGGTAAAATTACAAGAAACATATTCTCTAGATGAATTCTATGTAACTGGATGAAAGATTTGTTATGTCAGTAAAGCAGAATGTTAAAAAGCAGGAATGTACCATCTTGTTGTGCTTTCCTGCTTTAAAGCACTGAGATATTTGGATCTTGAATGGCACCGTCCCTGCACACTGAGGGGAAGGAGGGCATCGCTTTACAGAAGCAGGTTTGATTCGGTGTCTGAGTGACATGACGGCAGGCTGAATGCAGCTCTCCAAGGCACGCCTGCTCTTTGCATCACTCCCTTCTGCGAAAAGGATGGTGTGACTTCTCGGAATGTGCCTGAGAATGATGCCAGCACTGCAACTCTAAGTAATCTTATTCAGTAGGCAATGAGCAACCTGCCTGCACACTGCTTCTGGGGGCAGAGCCCCTGCATAACGAGCATCAGTTTTTTTTCTTCATTTCTTAGAATACTACCATATTTGCAACATTTATTGTATTGATGGTTAGACAAAATTCTGATCAGGATGGGCCCTAATTTGAAAATAAACTGATAGATTCTAGCAACAATCACTGCAGGCCTTCAGGAACAGCCCTGAACATGAGAACAAAATGATCTTAGATCCACAATGTAAACAATCTGCAGGGCATATGAATGGTAGGGAAATATTTCCACTCTTTGCTCCTCGTTTTTAATTATTTGAAGTGGCAATGGCAACAAGATAATTTTAGACAGTTAGTGATTAATGTGAATGCAAGCAAATTACTTCTCTTGTTTTCCACTTTTCTATATCCAAATTGTTTCTGTTCAATGCTAAGCTGAGTGTTAAAACCATGAAGATTCACAGGATGAGAAGGGTCTGCTCCTATCATCTCCTCTGCCTCCCAAAACAGCCTCTCCTATCATCTGGGCCTTAACACAAGCACAGGACTGATGATCAGGGTCACCAGATTGAACTTAATTTCTTTCCAGGCAATAGGTATCTTCAAGTAATCCCTGCAGGGTACAATCAGGGAAGGTATCTTAGCACAATCCAAATGTGAACGTATGCAATTTAACACATCTTTCACACTGGAGTTGGCTAGAACTCTTCTGGGTAGAAACACACATCAAGCCATCGTATACGTTCGCTGTATTTTGCCCAGTATCTAGTGAACTGGGAAGCTGACATTACAATAAGCTAAACAGATTCTATGGATGCTAGTCATGCTTCAGTAGACATTTCAGACCAATTCTTAAACTTTCTGATTTTGAAAATAAGTCCAGGCATGAGAGTTGCTACCTAGGCAATGAGGCCTGCCTGATTAAAAACAATGAAGAAGTCTAGAATTAATGATACTTAACAATATACTGAATCTCCTTTTAAGTTTACTTGTATAAGAGAGCATTAATGCCAAGGCCATTCTAATTTTTCTAATTTGAAATTGTTGGAAAAAGAATCAAGTGCCTGGTCAGTGAATACAGTATATAAAATATTTGTTCAGTTGTGTAATCACTATTACAAAATTCATGCAGAATGCAAAAAAATGCATGGCATTTAATAAATAGATTATGATGTATTCTTTGCCCCATGGGGGTGAACAGGGAGTCCAATCCTGCAACACTGCTGAGCAGTAGCTATTGTACAGTACTGTACTAATGTTCTGTAGCTATTGAACTGCTCTTGCAACAGGCAGTGCCCACACACTCATGACACCAAATTCAGCTCAAGGCACTCCTTAAGGACCTGTCTTGGGATGCCAAGAGGCTTCAAAACACTTGAATCAGCTCCTACAGCTCAACGTTGAAAAGCATCTATACCAACAGCTAGCATGCAAGCATTTTCTGAACTAAGAACTGCATATTTTACAGCCTCATTGCATTTACTATCTGAAGGTTGTGTATGTGATGCTTAAACAGGGAATAAAAATACAAACAGCTGGGACAAAAAGCTTGACTAATCACTGTAAACATTTTTAAAGTATAGTATTCCTTGCATAACACACCCAGATCAATTTATTTATTTATTTTTTTACTGGTAGCAGTGCCACTTCAGAGTGCCACTCAGCCCAGTAAGTTTGCTTTTTAACTGCAATGCAATACAACCAAAACATGTGGCCTATCAAGTCACATGCATCATTGGTTTGCCACCCTGCTCAGGAAATGCTGATTGCAAGCAGCACTGATCACCTCCTGATCAAAGGTTCTGCTTGCTGCTGTACTCAGGCAGTGAGCAATTCCTAACCATCTGTCAGGACAAATACAAGTACAAGCAAATGTTCTGAGTACATTTATATTTGATTAAAAATATGCAAATGCAAGTTGTTAAATATGTAATGTGAGCTGTAGGTGAGGCACCACCATTTTGGTACCCCTAATATGCACACTGCAGTCAGATATTTTAGTAATTAGTAACAAGGATCATGCAGGGTCACCTCTGTATTTGCAATCAAATGGGTTTTAGTCCATGTTGATTATTGAAACCAATGTACATTGGAAAATTGTTACTGGGAGTTGCTCTGCTCAAGAAATCCTTGTAATTCTCCTTTCCCCCTCTTCATTATGAAGGAACAGGAGATACTGAGGAGGATGAAAAGCTGTAGATTTCAGCTTCTGAAATCAACGTACTGAGAAGCCAACAGAAATGAAGGAAGTTTGAAGGAAGTTTTTCGCAAGCGTTCAGCGAACAATGAACATTTTTGAAATCCTCCTGACTGCTAGGACACACGTAACGAGTTCTCCAACACATTCACTTCACCGCTGAACGGCTGCGCTAACATTGTGTGAAACCTGAGAAAAAGCAGTCATGCTCATTGTCACCTGACACTCCAACTGTCCACAAATGGAGTTTCACACAACCTCTACCTGTAACTTAATCTTTGTTTTCTAAGTTATTAAGTAGAGCTTTTACAATCATGATAACTCCAGGCACGTTCTAACAAGTAAATGCCAGGTGACTTCAAAATCCCACACCAAATAATCCTATGTTTATTACATCATGGCACATTGGTTCTTTCAATGCCATTGTGTTTATTAAAAATACACAGACAACTTGAATACAAAATGTTTGATGTTTTAAGTTTTATAGCAAGTTTAGTCATTCTAGAAATTGAGATTCAACCATCAGAAGTAGTTTCTGGCAATATAATTTTTGTTATTCAGGAAGGTAGAAGTCCTCAAAGTCTACAAGTGCCACCACTTTCCTTCTTCCAAATCACACATTTGCAAAGCAGCACAGAGCAGCTCACACTGTCTTTCCCATGCAATCAGCTGGAGTAAAGCAAGCAAGATTTTTGTGGGTTCCTCCAGTACATCTGGTTTTCTGGCAAGGGCAAAGAATCCCCTTACTGGTTTTGCCATGTTTACATAAATGAATTCAAGATTTTTTTTTTAATGATCCAGACACCAATTCTACGGAAGAATAAAGAGCAGTACTTTACAAGACAGTTACATACCTTCTAATTTAACAGTGTACTCCGATATCAAACATACAGCTTCTTGGTTGAAACCAAACACTCCCTTTTCACATGATCAGCGTGCAGAAATACTGAATTCATAATACAAGAAGCAATTGACCCAGTATCACAATAACACAGCAGTGCTACATGGTAGCATTCACATATGTGGTTTTCTCTCTTATTCACATGAAGATCTCCAAAATATCGGTTGCTTTTCAGCATGCTTGACAGCCATAAGCTGCAGCTGTGCTTTATTGAAAATTGACAATGCTGACATTAAACTGAAGGAGCTTTTTGAAGTAATGACAAAGGCACTGATTGCCTTCTTCCTAAATCAGAAGGATTTTATGTTATTTTAACATAAGAGAACAGAGCACAGTAACATAAGAGTGGGGTTGCCTAAAGTCCTGAGCCCAACCCTTGATTTATAAGCAGGCTACACACCTCTTCAGTCCTGCCCATCTCCCTTCCAGTTATTACCACCTCTCTTTAAGAACACAAATTCACTTTAAAATTGCCTATCATTTCCTCCACTAAATTTAATATTTTCATGAGGATTCTCCACAAATCACAGATACTGATTGGCCATTCAGCCCTCAAGTTTGTGTTGTTGCATTCCAGTTGCTTGCAAGGCATTAAAAGTAGACAAGCCATATCCAATTTTCACAAACTGCTGACCACAGCAGTGCTAATAAGGACCTAATGACATTGGATATACAAAGAATATTTGCTCTGCAATGAAGAAAAAAAAGTGAGTGATGGAAAAACATAGAGACTGCTTTCATGAACTCTTAAACAGTCTCTTATAATAACTGTGCCTTACACCAACTGAGCTTTGAAATATCCAAACGGTTGAATGTCATGAGACAAATTTCTGAACTATGCTTTTTAGAGCTGCATTCCCTGCTTGTTTTTAATAATTATCCAGCATTACTATTGTCACTCAGTGATGCATTAAGCTCTCACATAAAATAGAGACCTTTGAAATAGATTGCAAGTTTTTAATGCATACATTTAAAGAAAAAATGCTGCATCCACTAGGAAGGACAAAATACACCCCTGTATTTTGACCAAGATTACAGTTTATATACCCCATCCTCATTATACTGCACAGCATGAGTTCCTGCACCTGGGTGAAATCACTGAAGCTAAGTAGTGCTAAGCCCTTCACTTAAAGAGGTTAAAAGTGGCTCCTTCAGTAGAATGAGAATGCTACTGCATGGGTTTAAAGAAGTAGTCCATTTCTACAGGCATCACACCCTTCACAGGGGAAAGTTGTTCTCCCTACAGTTTTAAGAACCAAAAAAAATTTTTAAAGTATCTTGAGCTTTGAATTTTGGATCAATTTAGTGTTTTTGAAAAGGAAAAAGGTCTTTGCTAATAGTGACTCCTCTATGAATCTAGAATGTGAAGAGCTGTTGTTTACTTTGCAGTAAGGCAATACTTCTATCACTTTTATCCCTTGAGGAAAATAAGGCTTCCTTCTAACCACATGGACACTGGACAATTACAAAACCAGATTCAGAATGGCCAGCACTTAAGTGCAATTATGACATTTTGCCATCCTGGTATTATGAGGAAGACTTACGAACAAGGAAAAGCCATGCACAGGGACATATTCCATATGCAAACTGGAAAGCATTTGAACTCAGAAGACTGAGCTTCTTGCCAATGGATGTTTTTTTTTTTTTCCTTCTCCTCAGGAAAAGGAAATGGAGATTTCATTACCACCAGCATCACGCTAAGATGCTGTAAAATAAAGGTGTAGTGGGTTTGACAAGTAACCAGAGATGTTTGGAATTATTTCAGTTAATTCATCAGAAAATAGCAGCAAATGTTTTTAATTATTTAACAGCACCTCTTACCAACAAGAAAAAAATCCACATGCAAAATGTCCCTATTATAAGCACAGTCAACATGTGAAGAACACAAAACCAGTCACATAGACTTCAGTTTCTACTTTAGCAATGGCTTGATTATTACTTCCCTAAAATAACATGCAAGTTCATTGTTATGCATTGCAGGTACTCAATATTTCATTTTCTAAGTACAATTATTTTCATTCTTATTAGCATGCTCATTCTTGAAAGAGAATTTTAAAAAACATGTACGTACCAGAATTTAAGTCCACGAGGACTGCTAAGTGCAACAATCAAAGGTGACTTTTGCCTGTAAAAGCCCTTTCCTGTGGTTATCTCAGTGCAGTTGGAAGGGATATTTCAGCACCATAAGAAACAGATTGCAGTTAGGCTGAGTTTTTTTCTTCAGTTAAAGTGCATTAAATCTTGTTGGCAAAATTGCCCAGATTGTAGAATTCAGCATCACTGTAAGTCAGCATTACATTACAGATCTTCTTAACATACGATTAAAACGGCATGTAAAGTTTGGCTTTAAAAAAAAAATGCAAGAGAAGGACAGGTGCTTGCTTCTTTAAATCCACATTCAGAGAAGAGAGGGTATAGATAACAGGAGGGCAGAAACAAAACCCTGCTTTGAGGTCCAGCAGAGAAGAAACTGGATGATTTTTACCCACTTTATAACACAGAAGATTACAGCACCATCATATGCACTAAGACAGAGATTGCTAAGGTGCCTCATTTGAATATGTTCTGTGGAGACAAAAAGAAAGGAACATAAGGAGTGGAAAATATCCTATCCAAATGGCTTCTTGCTGCAGGAAAGACGCTCGCTCTCTCGTTGCCACTTAGATATAGAAGGTCTGAAGCAGTCTAGCTTGTGGCATCGTCTCTCTTTCTCTCTCTCTCCCCCCCGCGACTACAGGCAGGCTTGCTCTCTCCAGCTGCCTCAGTCTGTTGGTGCTGCTGTTGATTAATCAGGGTTTCTCAAACAAAGAGCAAGCCTACCTTCGGGTGCGAGCAGGACTGCGGGGCTCCGCGGCGGCTGCAATCCGGCTGCCGAGCCGCCCCGCGCAGCCGGCATGCTAGCACCTCGGACAGCTCCGCCGCGCCGGGCCCATCGCGGGGCCGCGGCCGGGCGCTCGGCGCTCCGCTGGGCAGCGGCCTTATCTCCGCCGCACTGGAGGCTGATTAGCAAGTAATCCGGTGGGAAAAAGATCTGCGTGAACAGCACTGTAGCGTTTAGTCTATAGGGAGGAAAGAATATGAAGCAACACCCCTCCCCCCCCCTCCTTCTCCCTTCCCCAAAAAAGAAATTCTTCTTCCACCAAGAACGTGTAGGTTAACCTTTAGCCCATGATATGGCTCAAGGAAATGAGCGGCCACTTAAAAGGACCATCTAAGCCTCAGTTTGATACCTCATATTGATGTATCTTTTGCACTCACCCTCACTGAAAAGCAGTGCAAGGCGCACAATTACTGCTGACGCAGATTAGGCTGCTGCTTGGGGAAGGAGGGGAGGAGCTTCTTAACCTCACCAAAACAACCTCCCACCACCTGCTCCCATTGCACGAGAACAAAACTACGCTCCTCGGACAGAATGAGCGTGACATTTACACTGCTATACTTACACTGATAAAAGATGTACACCCTGGAATGAAGCATTCTGTTTGAAAAGCATCCAGGATGAAGCTACGCAGCTTTATGCTCATCAAGAATTTGTAAGCACAGCGCTTTGGAGGAAAACATTCTTTTTTCTGGACTGGAAATCTGTGTTACAGCTCCTCCTTTTAGAATACATGCAGTTTTGCTGTCTCTCCTCTAAACCTGCAGCATGCACACAAAGCAAGAGCATTCACACCCTGCATAAAAGCCAGAAAAAAGGGAGCTGTCTGGATGCGCACACCCTGTTTCATTTCATTCTGCCTCCTTCTCAAGTTACAGGAATATTTCTCTTGCATAAATCCTGATTCAAATGAATTTATTTCTAAAGTAGACAACTTTTACTCCATTATTAGAAATTAAGTTCACAGAATACAGTCCTTTCAACAGAAATGCATATTCACATGAAAAGAAGCATACATAAGGCCTCACCTACAGCAAAAGCACTTCCTGCAGATTTAGTAGCTGCAAACTGTAACATCAATATTACATCCCATCCAGGAGAACTTAAGTTAGCCACTTAAGTATAGTGCAAAACTTGGTCACCTCCTTCCTGCAGAATTGGTCAACGCTAATATTGAACTATAGCCTGAGGAAAACTAGCTCCAAGAGCTGTCTCTTCACAAATAACTCCTACCATTTCCAGCACCCCTCTTTCAGCCCTGTGGAACAGGGTGGGCACTGTATATCCATGTAACATGTCCAAGAAAACATTTCAAAAGGATGCTTTAAGAAGAGTTGAAAAGACAAAAGAACAGGGTCTGAAGTTACAGAATACTGTTCTTTTGGTCAGGAAAAAGAGATCTGGAAAGTCAGTACCTACAACATAGAAGAACTGAAGGCAGTCCTGGGAGAAAATAAATCTTTCCTAGCCCAGGGGCTAGCCTACAGCTCTGCTTCTGATTTTTTCTCCTTGAATGATACTTTGAGAGGAAGATCTGTGGCTGTGCTGTAATTGGGGAATTCCTTCATTTTTGTCAATTTGAGATTTCCATCACATAGTAGCCTTTTATTTCCCATGTTTTTCCAAACTTCAGACCTCTTCCATCTCTGCCCCAAGTCATGCACCAAGAAGAAAGAAACTGTCTAGTGCAATTTCTTTCCATGTTACTTTAACAAAGATCTCTGTAAAATCATTACAGTTTCATAAGTAATTTGAAGAACTACAAATTTTAATCCATAAGCATGAAACACCCAGGTAATGGGCATCTCCATTAATAACTTCATGGGTAGCTCTAACAGCCACAAGGGGAACAGAAATTGAAAGCAGGGTTTCTGACACTGACTAGGAAATACAGCTTCTTTTCCAAAGTACCTTTGCTCTTGGCTATGTCTTCACTGCATGATTAATCCCAGTAATTGAACTAACCCAGAAGTAATCATCTTCTAGACATGTCATTGCACCTTTTGGCAATTTCCGTGTCTTATCATTTTTGCACCAATGTTCACAGGAACCACAGTTCCATCAGCTCTAGAAGAAAATGTCCAATTTTCTTTCCAGTAACACTGTGGGAATTGCACTGGAGACATATAATGATCAGTCCAGGAAAAAGCACCTATAGAATCAATCATAGGATTTCCTGCATGGATTTCTTCCTTACATAGGAGATAGATGAAATGCTTTATGTACACAGACACACACACACACAAAATGAGGTGGAGATACCATGACTTCTGGTTGCATTTACACACTGAGAAAAGAGGAAGAAAAATCTGGACACAGTGAGTCCAGGAAGATGGCTGTGGCAAGTAGTTTGGAAGCACAACTATGCAACAGGAAGGAGGCAGACCTCTGTGGGAGACTCCTTGGCCAAGAAGGTGACAAGTCTTTTCAGATGCAGAGAAATATATGACCTCCAGGCCACAGATGAAGAGTTCCATGACTAGAGACAGCTTAACAGACTGGATTAGACTGAAAAAAATTAAACTAGAAGTGGAGACCTCATAAAATAGAGGACTTAAATCCCAACATTTCTGACATCTAGCATGAATTCTTGTCCCTAAACTCTGCATCCCAATGAATAAGAAGAGAGGATCAAAAACAAGACCTTTCAGAGCAGTGACCAAGTGAGAGAGTTATATCAGCCATTTTTGCCAAGAGCAAAATCTTACCAAACCAAATCCAGCATAGGTAAATCTAAGGGTTGGCAGTTTACCTACACTTACAAATGAGGCCACAAAGATGCTGATTTTGACTGATTAGCATGTTCCTTGGACAAACTAAGTTAACTGTGGCATGCTCCTTTCTCCTTTACTCTGGCTCCTTGTCTTCTGTTACTTTTTCCTGTCTCTTGTGAACTTACTGCTGGTTCTCAGTTGCTCATGCTGCCAGTCTGTGTCACTATGCCCCCTGTAACATGGATTCCTTGTCTTCCTAACTTCTGGGCACATCACATAACCTAAGCCTTGTCTTGCTACTATCCTTGACCTTTGCAAGCTTTATGTTTGGCTTTTTTTTTTTTTTAAACTCCAATTCCTAATACCTGGTTCTAATCAGTCCCAACTGATAGGACTATCTTAACAGTCTTAATTTAACAGTGAGACAATGGTTTCCTCCCAAAGACCATCATAAATCTTGTGTATGAGAGGCAAGGGAAATCTTACATCTTGCATCCTAAATCTTGTTTTAACAATCATGATAGTGAGCCTTTCACTGAACATGCACATGTGCTCACAATACCTGACAGCTTCTGCAATGCCAAGACTACAGACCAAATGTCTGCAGTAAGGACAGCTGAAGTTATAGTTTGATTCTCCAGGCAGAAGGATGCTTTTCAAATACAAAAATGAAAATAGACTCTTCTGCATAGATTGTGCAAAAAGGAAGTTATTGGTACAGGAAGAGTAGCTGCCTAGCTTTTCATCTGGATTTAAATTTCAGTTAAGTATTTTTAAATGGCAGTAGTTTAACTAGGGTAACAAACAGAAAACAGAGCATCTTGTCTACTACATCACCTTCCTCTTTATAATTGTAGTAAGCCTAAGGTAACTCCACCTGAATGCAAGTATGGTGTCACATGAGGAAATGTAGTATCTACTCAGGGAGCATAAAGATCAAGCAAGCTGCACAACTACCAGAGATCAAAATCACACCGCTGCCACCACCAAAACCACCTGCAGAACTACATTCATAAGTGAGCACAGTGCTCATCATAACTTTGACTTTAGATGACTGAGATTTGGTTTGTTCATACTCTTTGGATCTGACTGTGATCAGCCTAAAGAAAGTGAAAAGCATTGCTCTGTTTGTAATTAATTTTCAGCACGATAATGCTGGAAGACTAAGCAAAATCTTCTAGGCAGCTTTCCCAAATTATTTCAACACATCTGCCAGGTCAGCTTAAAGATTCAAATCTGTTCCCCTCATTGTTAAATGCATGGAACTTCTGTGGTTGCTCCTTCCCCAGCCATCTTTGGTTCCTGTCACCCTGTCCTCCCTTTCATGCATGCTGTGCTACCACAAGTGTAACAAAGAACACACAGTAAAGGAAGCTCTCATTGCTCTGACTTGGATTTGGTTCAGCTATTTCACATCCCTCAACAGCACTCTTACTTCCATACAGCACAATGGCTTTGTCCCTACCAGGGACTGTCTATTCACAACCATAACATACATTTCTCTTATTCTGGTAAGATATTTCCAGCATACTGAGCAGGCTTCATCTAAAGGTACAACAGCAGAGGGTTCCCCACTCATGTAAAAAGCCAATTAAAGTTAAATGCTTAACTGCCATCTGTGCCTTTAAGAAAGATCTCTTAATTTTCCCCAGTGATCATTTTTTTCACATGGGACCAATTTTTGCTGTTATTGCTTAGGCAAAATTCCCACTGAAGTCCACAGGGAACTTTGCCTGAATACAAAATGGGGAGCAAAACCCTCTGCTTATTTACATAGACCACAAATCACAAAAATCATTTCCCAATGAAAGTGATTTATCCTACATGACAGTTGGTGCAACTGGGCTATTTTTAACCATAATTTGCTGTAAAATATTTCATTATATTTACCATTCAAGAGAAAAAACTCAATTGATTTTTTTTCCTTAAACTGGATTAGATTGAAAGATTCTGGCTGCTTTCCAAACCCATTAATTACTAAATGGTACATTTTCAACAGAAATGTTAAGCTATAAGTAGTTCCTTCTAGAGCCAGTTTGCTCCTAGCTAAAATCAATTAAAGCTGGTAAAGATACATTTCTATGGTCAGGTCTCAAGTACAGGCAGCTGTATTTATAGTACAGTGGATGCTGGCAAATCCTCCAGCATGGATGGAGTTCTACTAGCTAAATTGTTTTTCTGTGTAGCTCATAGAGGGGCTAAGTAGGTGGTTTTATTATTCTGGGATAAATCCAGCTGTGTCAGTATGCTTGCACTCTCAATTTGCTCTGTTTCTGCTATCATAGCCTTGATTTCCTAGCCCCCCAAACACACACACTATCCCATGGAGTGTAAAGGCAGTGCAGTTTAAGCTTGCTTGTCACCACCACACCCTGCTGTTCATTCCCATTTGTGTGGCCTTGCAAGGAACTGGGTCATGGAAATGATCCAAACCAGAAATAATTTGGGGTGGCAATGATAGGAAATCCAAAAAACACAAAGACCAGTGTGTTCTTTTCAACCAGATCACTTCCTTACACAACACAATGCAGAGGGCACTGCACAGCGTGAGAATGAGAACCCCTGCCAAAGCAGTCGATGACTTTTAAAGTGAGAGGTCCTCACACTACAGACACCAGTGTGCTTCAGCTTCTAGCTGAATGACTCCACTGCCCACACAGCACACACCAGAACGGTTGCACAGACTCAGCCTCCTGAAGCCTACAGGAACAAAAAATCCTGAAGTCAGCAGGGGTGCTGACAGGCACTCTTAATTGTCTAGAAACTCCAGAACAACTTCTCTGACAAGAACAAGCAACTCCCTTGGTTAGTTTAGAACTGGCAGAGAAAGGCAGGTACAGTACACAATGTGATTATAAATGTAAGGTGAAAAGTACTTTCTCTACCAGAGCAGCTGACAGCCTCCAGGCATTCAGATTTGTGTAAGCCAGCACTGTGGCTACCAAAACACAATCAAGGATGCTGTTCTGCTGCCCTCCTACCCCCAGCTATTTCTCTGGCCTCACGCTGGCACAATTCCTGCTTGGCCGTGTGGTGAAGCAGATTGGGAAGCTGATCAAGCTGAGAACTAGCCTGGGATTTTGGCAGCACGTGGATGTTATTACTTATGAGAGGACCACCCTGCCTATGGAACCAGCAGGCAGCAGAAAGCCAGAGCAGCCCAGCAGATGGAAGACAGGCCAGTAGGGTCTCATTCAGGAGCAGCCAACTTCTTGCTTTCATCCAAGCTACTTGGAGACTCAGTTATGAATAAGGAGCTCCAGTGAAACCCATGGCATTTCTGAACTCTGCAAATAAAGTGCCTGGAAGCTAACAGAGCACAAAACCTGCTAAAGCAACCCATGATAAAGAGCAGTAAAAGAGATCTGGGAACAAGAGTTAGAAGGCAACTTATTTTCTTGAAGCATGGAGTCTCCTATCTGTATTCATTAATATCACATGCAATTTGTTTCCCCCAGCACTGCAGGTAAGTCCAGTCTAGTTAGGAAATGGGCACAGATGGGGAAAGTCAGAGATACTCACTTCAATAAAACAGAATTGGAACCATTACATAAAGGCATGGTAGAAGCTGAAAGACTAGAAAAACTCTAAGAAGAACTGCAATAAGGACTGACAAATTAACAGAATCCTCTATTAAATAATCTAGTTTTGCTATGTACATGAAGATGGCATCTAAAAGTAAGCTGTTGCTACTGGCTAAATTCATTAAGGCATTCATTTTATAAGAAATTAAGAGGCTATATATCTGTTCAGAAAAATAAGCATCACAAACCACAAAACCAAGTATCTGTAAGATGTGTTTGCCTTCAGCATTCAATAAAAATCCACATGGAATATTTGTTGCTATGTACATCAAGACTGGATAGGAAGGCAAATGAAGTTTAGACGAACTGTTAGCCTCTAGAAAGAGCAAGCACAACTTGGCAAAGACTAAGGAAAAAAGTGCAATATGCAAAAAAATAAAAAGTAGGTTTGTGAAAATGTAGATGGTGAAGTGAAGCCAAAGAAGTGGCCACTGCAGAAGAGGGAGAAACTAAGGATATGGACATGTGAACTTCTTTGTTATTCCTAATGAGACAAAGATTGTCTCATTAATTTCTAGTGCTGAAGAAGCAGTGACCTTTGGTGGAGGACGGCAGCTCCACACAGGGCATTTTGGGCAGCGAGGAAGGCTCATTCCCAAGTACCCCATTTACAGAGACAGTCACTGCACGAGGTGCTGGGTCAGCCCTAGGCCTCCTTATGTACCTGAGGCAGCCAGCAGTAGACAATTGCTACACCATGGGGTTGGCTCCAAGCTTGGAGAGCAGTGGGCAGACAAAGGAGGGTGGCTGCCAGCCAGGAACCACCAGCAGCTGCCAGGCTGCCCTCACTAGTGCATGCTCCTTATTGCCATCCCTGCGCTGGGTTATAAGTCATAAAGCACCAGGGGGAAGTGTTACTGACTGAACAGGCTGGCAACAAGGGCAGGTGAAGACAGTCAGCATCAGCAGACCTCAGCCTCTGGTCACAGCCTAGCCAAGATCCAAGGCAACAAGGAGCAGAACCTCATTTTGTTCACATGGATATAGGGAGACGAGCCTTATTTTAGGTGTCTGTGTCTAGATGTTGCACTCCCCTCCCTCCTCAGACAGAAGGGGAAGAGTAGCAGCTCTGTCTCCCATCCTCATCGCCACAGAGAAACAGGCTGAAGTCTGTAACAACATGTAAGTCACAGTAAGCAGTCAGCTGTTTTTCCCCATCTTCAGACATAGCAATTTCTTTAAAAAAAAAAAATCAAATTCTTCTAATTACTATGGAAACAATAATTTCCTGCAGGCACTGCATACATACACTGTTAGGAAAACTAGTTTTCTCCACAGCCACAGCTGGCTAATCATTGTATGTCAGTTAACTTACTTCTGATCCTCCCCACCCCCCCACCAGCTTTTCTCAGAGAAAATATTGTGATCCTTTATGTTCTCTCAGTTTAACAGCCATTCCTATCAATGGAGGAGCTAAAATTGCTACCACTCAGGAAGAAAGGAATGTAAATGAGGAATACCAATTAACCTCTTTACAATTAAAAATATCTCTATCTATTATAGCACCCATTAGTGATACTCTAGTTAATGGTCTGTCAACATTTCCATTAGACCTTTTCCCCCTGCTCCCACACAGAACTAAATCCTAGCTAATCACCTTGAATATACCTCTATGGATTTACACAATAGACACATACAGCTCAAATTAGGCAAAATACAGATTCTCCCTTATCTTGAGCCATTACATTCTCCTAAGTACCTGTTTTCTAATGTATCATTCTAAACACTCTGTACTCCAAATGCACTAAATTTTACGGGGTGATTCTTTAACCCCACTCTCCAGTGTTACAACTACTTTATGTAGCTAAAAAAAAAAATAACAAACAACTGCAAGGACTTGTCCTAAATATTCACTATGAAAACAGTAGGGTGAAGCTGTGTTCACAGCAGATTCCTTTCGTCCACTACACATAATATACTTTGCATTCTCTCCATATGTATTTAAAATAAACACTAGATGTGAGACAGTGGGCTACGTTTTGTGCAACATACTGTAATACCTAGAAATGGCAGGGTGAACTAAGGACAAAGCATCAGCCTTAATAGCTTAAGATCCCTTGGCATCCTTATGGTCAAACCACATTCTCCACACTACTGTAATGTAGTTTTTTGTGTGTCAAATTCATTACAAATGTATTACATTCATATATATTGCATTTGATAGTCCTTCCAACTCTCAGAATATACTTAAGCATTTTATAGTGTGCTCATCATCAACTGTCCTCAGTTCAAGTGCTGGCTTACGAGGGAGAGCGAGCACCCCACAACCAATACCCAGATGGAAAAGGAGAGTCGTCCAACGCAAATCATAAACTACAGTTTAAGCCTTATTTTCACCACCAGATTTCTCAGAAAATTTGCAATGGTACTGCTGGTTACCTGCATGCAGCTTGGCACCATTTTGAGCACTGAGCTTCCACACAGCAGTTCACATATGCTACATTTTCCTGGCTTATTTTTGATCTTAAAGTAGAGGATCAACAGCTCTTATGCAAGCTAATTAAATATGTGTACACAGACTACCCTTCAGAAACAAAAGCTGCACTATGCTCAGGCTTTTATTTGCAATTGCTGTTTGCAAAT
Organism: Phasianus colchicus; assembly: GCF_987193195.1. Classification (NCBI taxonomy): domain Eukaryota; kingdom Metazoa; phylum Chordata; class Aves; order Galliformes; family Phasianidae; genus Phasianus; species Phasianus colchicus. The sequence continues at coordinate 9,508,424 of NC_143445.1, read as the reverse complement.
GCTAATTAGAGCAACTGAAAATGACTCACATTTTATATATTAAAGCTGATAAAATACTAGTAGGAAAAAAGCTGGGTTTTTTGGCTTTTTTTTTTTTAAATAGTCTTTAGGCATACAAATCAATGCCACCATTTGCATAAATGCTAGAAATATTGCTTTCCAGCAGCCCTGCAGGGATGTCCTTAATTTTAGAGACCAGTTGAAATCACCATTCCTTGAATTCCTGGGGCTACTCCAGCTCATATTTTAAGTCAGATATATACAGAAATTTTTGCAATATCAGGCCTTTGGTACATTTTGAATACCCAGTTTGCTCACTGTATTTAAGAATTTCCTTATTTGCGGCATATCTTCAAGATCAGTGTTTCTATTACCTTAGCTACACCAAGTACTTACTAAACTAATCCCATCCAGGGCAGAATGAACAGCAGTATAATGGAAGTTACTGCTCACACCTTCCAGTGTAAAAGCATTACTTGTGATAGGACCCCTCCAAAAAATGTGTCTGGCACCACTACAGGCCAGCCACAGAATTACAACCTTCTGTAAAATAGTACAACAGCCCCAAAGTACTACCGACCATATTTTGTTCAGACATACCAATAAGGGATTTTTCTCCTAAATACTCAGCATTAAACAATATCAAGAATTGCACACAGCACTGTTTATGAATCAGAACTCTAGAGTTAATAATGAGCTTTATAATGGAATTCTTTAAGAAACCACAGTGAATGGGAGAATAAGAAATAAAGTATCCTTTTCTATCCTGAGTTTACACATTAAAGGCCAGCTGCCATTTTATTTTCTGAAAATAATTCAAAGCAAAAAAAACATGACCAGCTAAAAAAAAAAAACATTAAAATCCTAAACAATTCCACTGAAGAGGCACAAATTTAAGTGAGGCCCAGGAAGTCAGGACAACCTCTTGAGAAGGAGAAAACCAGATCCAAGGGACATCTTTCATCTTAAAGATGGTGGTTGTAGATAAATGGGCAGAATTTACAGCCATTTCTGAGCTTTTCTTTTCAGGAAGTTTTAGGCATTTTGGACCACTAAAAGATCAAAAATGATGATTTAATCAGCACAGCCCAGAAATTCAAGAGTGATTTGTAGCCCTTTTATTATCTAGATTAAGCATTCAAAATCTTTTCAAAACAGACTTAATCATATGCCTCTAACTACAAATCTACATAGATCAGTTCTAATCACTCACAGTATGCTTTTCTGCTATGAAATTCCCCCCCAACTTACACATTTTGAAGGAATGTTAATAGCAAAGTGTTTTTTCTCCATTATCAGGAGAATTTTATATTACTACTATTTCAAGGCTTTCCAGTGACCAAAGAGAAATTTAAACAAACTCTCAAGATGTTTCCCAGAATTTTCTTCTGGAAGGAAAAGAACAACAACAGAAAAAGAATCAACAAAAACACCACAATAAGAGATCAATTGCATAGCTCTCTTCCATTCAGATCCTTGGAACACCAGCTTTAGGGTTCATGACAAATTATCAGGCACTCTCCCACACAACATAAGTGGCTATATCAAGGCTTCCATCTGTTCTATTACAAAGGTCACCAGAAACCCTCTGGGCCACTATACAGCCATAGAGGATAAGCTTGACCTAAAGCACACCCTCAATCTCTTGACACGTTCTAAAGAATAAGAATGCAATCCCATTCCTGGCTAAAACTGGCAATGAAAGGATGAAATAGAGTTAGAAGGTTTGTGCAGCATTCTGCGTAACTTAGTGTTCTGTTACATCCTTCAGACACCTCAAGGAACTTTTCAAGTGATTACATTCCACCTTATATAAGACTACAGTGTTGTATTTGGTTCTTTGCATCTGATCTTTAACTTTTATCCCAAAAAGTTTGCCAAATCTCCCTGCATTACCTCACTCGTCCATATTGATGAGAATTCAAATCTAATGCCTCCACATTCTTCTCTCACTGAGGTCCAACACAGACTTGAGCAAACTTGTTGCTTCAACACAACATGAAAAGCATCTAATGGGATTCTTACTTCCTGCTTGCTAAAAACAAAGCCGTTTTGTGAGCCTTAGCTGCTAAACACCACAGGAGTGAACTCTTCACAGCAGTGAGCAGTAGCGCAAACTCCACTGAAGCACCCCTGTAGAACAGGCATATTGACAGAAAGAACTCAGGTCCACTGAGTTTTATACCACTAACATGTTTTTCTCACATAGGAAAAGAGCTAAGAAAGCTGCACAGGGAATCTCCAGATCTGTGTGATTGCCCGCTCATTGTTTGCTGAGCTTTGTTGTTATATTTATCACAAACTTACAGTACACATGAATAAAGAACTGTATCAAGCCAGCATCTAGGAAGAAATTAAAAGGAAGCCACTTGTGACATTGTCACAGTTGTATTCACACACTGTTCAAAACTGGCACATCCAAGAAAAATACACGAGTCTGCCCTCTCCCTCTTTCATCCCCACAAGTCTCTAAGTTAAAGAGCACTGGAAATCTCAAATAGATACTTCTTAATCTTCAGCGAGAAAAGGCCTTGAAGTTTCTTATTTCCATAATTTAAGCAGAAATCTAAGGACTGTTCTTTAGAAGGATTTTTTCTTAATCATTCCTGTGAGTCATAAATAGGATATGAAATAATAAGAGGTGACATGAACTCTATTCCAGAACAGGCACTCCAGAATGAAAGTGGCATTACTGCTTATCTTTTGCTTCTCATTATTCATCTGTTTCATGCCTCTTCATTGCCAAGATAGTTTAACATTTCTGATGCTTCATATTTTACTGAGGTCTAATTGCAAATAGCTTCAAGAGTGGAAGAAAAAAGCGATAAAGACATGGGCTAAGGGATTTTTGTTTAAACAGTAGATGCTGTTGCTATACAATTTAAAACAAATTAACTTGGGGGGTAACACAGGACTGGAAACAGACAAGGCTGCTTCTTGATCTCAAGCTGATGGAGGTCAGGGTGAGAAAGGTTAACATAACTATTGCAGATTTCGCATCCATCTCCCAATTGTTACATTATGTTATAGAGGTCTCATTACAAATAAGGCACACATGCACTGAAACAGACTGGTTTCCACACCAAAGACAGTCACAGAATACACCTCCTTCTGCTAAAATAGAAGGATTTTTTACAAACATAAATGCAAATAGGAGGATTCTTCAAAAATCAGACTCAAGAAATGAAGATAGCAATTATGTCTCTATCTAGATTAAAAATGAGAAATGGAAATTAACTGAAAGTGTGATGATAGACTCATACAAAAATACAAGCAACCAACTCAGGAAAGCTTCCTTCATTGGTAACAATGTACTGAAGTACAATATTTACAAAGCAATATGTGCAATGATGTTTTGATGTTGGTGTTCAACACGGAGTTACCATTACATTCTGTCACAGAAGTAGAGCAAGCAGGCTACTGTGACTGTCCCAAATCGAAGGGTAGACAGCAATGACTTACCTGAGGACTACAAAAATCCTTCCCTGCTATGGACTTCCCATTAAGTTCACTTCTCTCACAAGCCTTCACATACATTTAGCAATTTTGCAAGAAGTCTTAATAGATTTTTCACTCTCCCATTCTTCCTTTAGAAAGGACCAAAAGTAGCATCTGATATAGCTGTAATATATAACTGCTCTATAAATATATTGTTGTAGGCAGCAACAATGACAGCAAAAACCTGATGGAAAGCCACCAGTCCAGCCCCCGCCACATCTCATTTCTGATCACGCCTTCCTTGCTCTCTCCATCAACAGGAGCAAGGTACACAGAACTACACCCCCTCACAGCCTTCCTTAAATAGACACAGTGACTTGCCAAAATGGTATCTACACTGTCTCACATGTCACAAGAGTTCATAGCACCGCTGAACAGATGGGGCAAAGATGAAGGTGGCAAGGAAACCTGAAAGAGATGTGCAGAGGGCCATGCAGCAGTAATCTACAGTTTTAATTTACACCGTATAATTTTCTTTCCACATTTCGTATCACAAGTATTATTATCCTTTTAGTCTTTTAAACTCACTTATTATTCTCAAGGCTGGAAGAAGTGAAGGATTTCTGACAGTAACAAAGTACATCTGCAAACAGGTCCAAGTGAAGAGTGTACAAAAAATAGAGCTCATGATTTTAGAGATCAGGAAAAACAGAAGCAGGTCTGACTGGAATGAAATGTGATCTCTTCAGCTTTCCAATCAACTCACAGAAAAGCAGACCATGCATATATTCTTCCCTTCCATTTTCATTAAGGGTCTTCTGAACCAAGAATGTGTGAAGGAGAAGGTAGGTTCTGTTTGGGTGCCATTCACAAAGTTGGATCTCTGACATAACCACTTTCTAAAATTGCATTTTTGGTAGCAGTGATTGATGCTATCCTAGTCCTCAATCACTGCCTTCAAATGCCTACTGACTATTAAAACAGGATGACATGGGAAAAATTAAAATGAAATTTTTCCACCAGAACAAGAGTTTCACAATGCAGAAATACAGCAGTCACCTTTCATATAGCATATGAAAAATACTGGATACCTGCAGTAAATTACACAGATTGCTCGAGGAGTTGGATAGATTCTATAGAAGAACTGGGTTTTCAATGTGCCTTCACTATGCTCTGCAGTTGGCAGTGTTATCTGCTTATTTACACACGTGTCCCGAGCTGTTGCTTACTTTGCACAACACGGTACCAGGCAACAAGGACTCCATACCTGCAGATGAAATTGAAGATTTTCAGCATGAGCAGAACCATAGGCAACAGCAATATTATTATTAGGAAATGCTGCAATGCATTCAAAAGACTACTGATATCCCTGTCTACATGCAAAGCTTAATCAAAAGATTAAACAGAAATTGCCAGACTGAGGTACCAATACAGAAAGCCTCATTTCTCCTCCTGTCCAAAGTAACCCCTATCACTTCAGAGTGTGCTATCTGGCCAAAGCCTGACCTTGTGTCTTTGATTTGGGACTAGAAGCAATATGCACAAATATTTATCTAAGCACATTTTCACTCAGCTTTGATCTACTAAAACATATGCAAAAGAAGTTCAAAGTTACCAGTGCAAAAGCAAGAGAGAAAAATGTCTGGCTCATAAACAAAGGACTACAGCTAAGTGTATTTAAGGCACATATGTATGGCTGAATATTTTATTTTCATTTCTGATGCCAATATTGAGCCATCTGGCTTTCCTTGAGGCATTTCTTTTTCTTTTCTTTTTTTTTTTTTTTTTAAAGACTCTTCAATAGCAAGGCACTAAAAAGGAAAACCAGGTTCTTTAGTTTGAACCACTGCAGGCTATCAACCACCACACCGTTGTTGAACCAGCATGAAACATACTATTAAGAAAGTTTCTATTTTCTAAAACAGCTCTTCATTGTCTGAAATATTCATCCCCCTTTATCCCACTAAACATTAGTCCTAATGGCCATATGGCTGGACATTTATAATTAACAGCTTTTATCAAAATAAATTCACTACTTTGAATTTTTAATAGGTTTTTCCATTAGCAATCTTCACTGAAGGGTAAAAAAAAAAGAAAAGCTCTTTCTAAAATAATAAGAGAACAATATGAAGTTGTGGAGGTGTGTGCAGGCAGGAAGCAGCAGGCTGTATGTGATCTTGGCCAATCACCCTAAACAAGCACTGCGTACCTGCACAGAAACTTTAGCAAGAAGCACATAAAATGCTGGATGAATGAAAAAGAATCCCAGGTTCCAAACCATGGACCTACTGCTTGTACAGCACTAAGAATCCGAATCGGCCTTGGAGAAATCCACCCCCAAATATTAGTTTGCTCTCAAACAAACAACACAGCATCAAAAGGCTTCAGCGTTTGAGTGACTTTACAATCTAACCTTGTCTGTTAAGGGTACTTTCTATTTTTTCAATAACATGGAAGGCAGAGAACTGCAGCCATTTCAGCAGCCTTCCAACACCAGCACAGCACTACAAGTTTCTAGTGAGGCACTGCACATTAGCACTGCCTCATCGTTGCAGGGGCTGTTTTCTCCATCCATACTGCCTCATTTTGTGCTGTACTAACAAGAATTTGGTTGTTAGATTTCCACATCCACTCATTACTCCCTTTCCTTGTTTATATAAATTACCAGGGCTTGTTATTTGTCAGGATTCATATCTGTGAATTTAATGGAACTGCACTTCTCAAAATCACCCACACTGTCAACAGCTCTAATTTGTTTATGTCAAATCAGTCTTTTTTTTCCCCATTTACCCTTCTGTTTCATACCATTTATATTAGCTTGTCAGCTGGGATTTTATTTATTTATTTGCTTTGGAAGGTTTGCTTCTGTGAAACCCTGATGGCAGAAGAACTGCACAGCTCAAGGGACAAGAAATAAGATATAAATGCTCTCAGCACTAAGCTGCTACTTCCAATTTGGTCCTGGTCAGAAGCAACAGAAGCTGCAGACAGTTTTTGCATTTACTATAAAAACAGATATGGGCTGCTTTTTTAAATTATTTTTCATCCTCCTCTTTCTTACTATCTTACTAGCCACCGCCCTATGAAATGCTGAAGAAACATTAAGCTTTCTTGTGGAAATTCAGGCACATATTGATTTTATAAAGTCCCTACCTCCACCAGCTATCTAAGCACTAGGATTGCATTTCTCTCTCAGAAATCAGGCAAGAAATACAAGTATTCTTCCTGTATTTCCATACAGAACTTGGCCAAGAGGTTACAAGTACTAAGATAAAGAAGCAGGTAATGAATATATACTCAGAAGGAATGAAAACCATTGCTCACACACATGCCCAGTATTTGCTTTTCAGTGTTATGCAAGGTCATTCCTTGATGCTACACGTATCCAAAGCAAAGACAGAGCCACAGCTTTCATTGATCATTAAGGAACAACTGTTATAACCAAATGGAGCATAGCAGACACACCCCATGACAAGTTTGGTGAATACCTAAAAGATGGCATGTTGTCCAGAGTCACTGTGGGGTTCAGCACATATTGAAGGCAAACATTTAATTAAAACAATTTGGAAAGGATTACAAGGGAAGAGAAAGCATCCAGAAAAAGATGGCTTCCTGATTCTTAAAGACAAACTATTCACTGAGAAAGTGCTTCTGGTGATTGCACAGCATTCTGTATTTCCTGAAATAAAGCAGCCCAACTCAAGCCATGTTTGTGAAGGCACCTTGGTCCTCAATGCTTCCCCAGCTCTGCAGAGAGGCAGAAGCAGACATGCTCCTCTCAGACACTTCCCATTCCCATGCTGCAGCCCTCCCCGCAGCACAGCCCCTGCAGCTGGGCTTTGCAGGCAGGCACAGAGCAGCTCCTGCTGTTCTCCACCCAGTTTTGTACCGCACCAATTTAATCAAGCAGCAAGCTCCTTCTGTCAGCGCTCTTTGGCTGCAGCCTGGCATACCAGCTCATTTACTGGCCAACTTGCTTTTCAGACTGTTGACAATAGCTCAGCATTTTGAATGCTTAACACATCATATATTCTATTGTGGCGCTTCTGCTTTCCAGTTCACTCTGGGTACTGATTTTTCCCAGTCGTGGTGAGATTTACATGCTGGCAAAGCCTTAACAAAGTGATTAATGGAAATAATTCTGGATATGATGGCAGGGTTGCGCTTAGAAAGAGAACAAAACTCCTATATTTCAGTTGTCACGCTGAAGTCAACAAATGCTTATTACTGTTAAAATACTTACTGTAATTTGTGCATTTTTACTTTCTGTAACTTCTCTCCTAAAAAGTCTTTACATTTCACAGCAGCAATATTAGTGCAATTATTGTATCATCAGTACCAAAACAAGTTGCTATTTTAGGAGTTCATGGATCTTCCCTGCTGCTTAAAGTACAAAAAAAAAAAAGCCTTGTGCTAAATTTAGCTCACACGGTTTTAGCATTTGTGGGAAAAAAGCTGTGGTGCATCTTAAGTCAGTGTGAGCATTTCCTAGATTTCATCAGGCCAGGATTTATTCCATTCATATTCACCCAACAGAGGCAAAAAAGCAGCCCCACATAATAATAAATACATAGGATCAAATCTTGTTGCTCATTTATACTCACTTATACAACAGGCTTTCAGCTACACATAAGTATAGCGTGCACTAATTTTACAAACACTTACAAACTCTAATTTAAACCCCAAACAAGAAATATTCTGAGTACTTCCACAGTGAGATGCAATCATCATTATTCTTCTTGCAGCACACTGAGATGGAACTGATCCCAGCTGCTCAGTCAGTGAAGCCAGAAATCAAAGTTGAGATAATGCAAAATCTGGACTAGTTTCCTGCTTGAGTCAAAGATCTGTTCTTTGGGATAAAACCCAGGACACTCCTTAGTCTTGAAGCCTACCTGAATAAGATCATTGCTAAGATTTGAAAGCCTGCAAAAACAACTTAGCTAGACATCAAGATCACCACATTAAGAGACTCCACATGCTACATGATACAGAGAAAATAAGCCTAGAAACATCACATCATCAACTGCCCTGCTCCAGCTTGAGAGTAATCTACAATCCAGCCCACACAGGTACTTTTAACCTATCATTAAAGACTTCCAAAGGCAGAGAACAGATCAGCTCTTTGTCTAAGCTGCTTCGGACTGAAAATACTCAAGCCTGCTCTCAGTGGGTGACAGAGAATAGCAGGTCACCTCTGTGCTTACAAACTTTCACATACTGGACATTAATTGCCTCAGCTTCTCAAAGCTCATACCATCCAAAAGACACAATAAAACACACATAGAATTCTTGTCTGCTGCTTTCTGAAAACGTAATTATTAAAAGAGAATTTCCCAAACTGTAATAATGTTGCACATAGGACCATCCTATTCATTTACCCAGGAGTAATCAAGAAACAGCACGGTATCAAACCTTATATTCAGTTTGTGGTCTACAAACTGAATCTGTTCTGAAAAGGTCCAGAACATTTTTAGAAGTGCTGCTGCCTAATCAGTTTATCCTCATCTTCTGCTTGATTGTTAAAGCAGACTGCTTTATACTTAGATGCAGCATCACATGGCTGGTGCTTGATGAACCTAGCAGATGTGGCATCATTGCCCACTAGTTCCTTTTTTAACATTGGGTGGGAAATTACCATTATAAATAGATCACATATACAAATAGGCCACTTTACATTAGAAACCAAATGGGCCAGACAATAGAGTGAACAGCAATAGCAATTGTCACAATAGCTTTCCTGCTTACTTATATCAGCTTTAGTAATGCATTTTCTGTCATTATTACTGTTTAATTAATATTAAGCACTAATTAGCATCAATTTTCCACAGAACCCTGAGCACACATGGAGGACAAGTAAAGAGATGAGGTCAGCAATGGTTGTTCCACAAGTAGTAGACCATACTCTGGGCTAATCACAGAAAGGAAATACCATATTTCTTATAATTCCTAATCCTGAGAGAGAAGTTATGCTGCTTAAATTGAGACAAGGTTCCCCCATAGTCAGTTAATTCATCTAGTTATCTACACAAATATAGTAAAGCCAACAAAATAGCAGCTACTCAAACCCCAAACAAAAGCTCTGATTTTTCTAGTCAGCAAGAACCAGCAACAGTCTAAGATTTACGAGAGAACAAGCTTGGGTCATTTATACTGCCTAATCTCTTGACACCACTGCAGTAGAGACCTGAAGACCAAAAGCTACAGAGGGGTGAAAGCATCATTACAGAACTGCAAGCTTGTAATAATAAGCATAACAGAAAGTATAGCAATAATAGCAGGGTAGCAGAGTTTGAAGCTACAGCAAATGAGGACAAGACCAAAAGCAGCAGCCGTAGATGCAGAAACAAAGGAATAAAACTTGCTTACCTTCAGAAGGCCTCACATACACAGGAATCTCCTCAAAGAGGCTCTTCCCTTCACTGCCAACCCTTAAATGAAGTCTGGAAAGGGGTACATCCTGGTTCCACCTGTTCTGGTCACTCAGGTACATTGCATGCACCTGAGCTCCCCTGGGTTGGCTTCCTTCCCACCAGGTGCTCAATCACTGCTTCAGGCCATGACTCAGCATTTCCACTGTACAAGCTTTAATCCCACACCATGAATCTTGTCCTTTCAATCTGGTTACAAACAGTCTTTCAAGAAAGGAAAACATAAATGACTGGGTATTGCATTAGCAACATCACCCTCATGGCTTCTGCCCATCACAGACCTTGGCTTGCTTTAACCAAGCTAAGGCGTAGTAGCTGTGCTGCTGGAGGACATCAGCATCTTTGGACCAAAGCCATAACGCAGTGTTCCTCCTCCCTTCTCCTCACAAATGAAAAAATAACTGTTCTGGAGTCATATTTAGATCTCAAATCAATCCTGATCGCTGAAACAGGTGTTGAAATTTCAAAGTTTGATGAATTCCATTTAATAATAAATAATAATTTAAAAAACAGCAAACCCGCATCTGGATTTGCTTACTGGAGGGGAACAGTGGGCAAGAGCAGGACTCAAATGCATTCAGATCAGGAGATGTGATTTAGAACTAAATGAAGGGAATAGGAAGATTAATTCCACGTTTCACTGTTGCTGCTGAGTTATACATCCCTGCAGCATCATTACAGACGTTGAGAAGGCTCAGTCTATTACATATTGTTAGCATACATGAAGTCAAATAGGATCATAAAACAGGATGATCTGGCTCCTGACTGCAGCAATGACACAGCAGAGGTCCAAATATTTGCTTTGCTGCCTGTAATACAGCAGTTCAATAAATAGTCAAAGGTATGCAGCACAGTCAGCAGTGAGCATTTGCATCCAATAGGTTATACTGGTTACACATTCATATATCTGTAGTAAAGGCTTCTACTGAATTTGGGGACAAAGATTGATTGTTTTATGAGAAAAGATGTACAGAGATGCTATGAGAATAAAAGCCTGGTTACCTTGTTGCTGTGTGAACTTCTATATCTAGACCTGTGCTCATGCTTTACATTCAATCATCCCCCACAATTATCTCCAGATTTTTGCCAGTTTGTGGGGGTAGGAGAACTAAGATGGGTGCATTTCAGATTATCCAGCAATCAAAGAAATCAGGACAGAACAGTATTCAATAGTCCTCTTTTGAAAGTAAAGGAATTTGTAAACAATAACTGTTTGTATACTTCGTAGTGGTATTTCTATAGGCTTCACCTAATGGATAAAGCACTCACTCCAAACATCCAAAATTTACATTTAATAAAGTGAAAGCAGTAATCCCAGCTGGGACCAAAATGCATGCAATGAATTCCATTAGGGGATTGCTTGTCACTCACTGTACAATCTGGGCTAATACAGCGTCCCTTGAAAACATTATATTTGATAACAATCATAAGACTGATTAAACTGCCTCAGATAAGACTATCTGATTCCATCAGGTTAGCTAGTTACGCTAATACCACGTGGCAGCAGTTACAAAGCAGATGAATGTGAAAATTTCTACAGAAGTTCTGAGGATATAATGGCAATCTCACTTTGATTCATGAGATTAAAATGCTTTTTTCCCCCCCAACTTCTCAAAAACACAGATGTATAAATACATTAAAGCCAACAATTTAACTCCCCTTTTTATTTAAAACCTACTTAATTAAGCCATTTATATTTTTTGCAAATTACTGCAAAATGATTGACCTCAAGGTTGCTCTGAACCTTACACATGAAAGAATTTACACAGACTTCTTCTCAGCAGCTTTTGTCCAAATTCATTTGGCTTAAAATCTTTTCCAAGAGATCCTTCTGATCATCATCCCCAAATGAAACTTATTTACTTGGCCAGAACAGGAAAAGATTTGATTATCTCAACTTGTATTTGCTCCTTAAAGCTGATTAACTCCTATTTCATAACAGCTCTAAGCATTTTGTTGTCAACAGTGACTCCCAAATACACTTTCAATTAATCAAAACTTATTTTAAAGCAAACAATTACAAATGCAGCACGTGTCAGATTTCATAATGTCATTTAAATTATTATTACCCATTAGGAACCATAGGAGCACAGCTGAAGCAGTTAGTAGAAATGAACACAAGCCATAGTTTTAATTGTAGCCTTAGAGGTGCATTCATTAGCTATGATCACAACCCCTTCATAGGTAAAAGGCCTATGTACCTGGTTTCAAAAGTGATATGGAGCTGCACAGAATGACCCTTGCACCCCATCTTTATCTGACGAGGATAATAACGCTTCTCTCCCAGACTTACCTGTTGTGTAGTGTAAGTTAGTACACAGCTTATTTAAAAAGTATTTATTTAAACAAGGCTTTAGAATAAGTGCAATTTAAAGTAAGCCACACAGATATAAAAATATACTGACTTGCTATTCTTGCTTCTTCTGTTCTATTATAAGACACCGTCTATTGCCAGTTCCAGGTTCTAAAAAAAATTACACCTGCCAAGCAAAAAACCTCCTAAAAGCATCAGTACTATCCCTTGCAAACACAAAAAGATAATGTTACTTCCTGCACTGGTAGATGTCAGCTATTGCACAAAGGTCATTTACATCTCTGGTGGAGAGCAATGCTTGTACAGCTCATAACACCACCCTATTTATGTCTGTTCACAGAGCCTTCAAGGAGCCAACATTCCTTACACTTCCTCAGAAGTCCTAATACAGAGTTCTGTTACACCAGCTGGTCACAGAGAAGCACAGCAAAAACCCTGGAAAGACCGTACGAGCTTGAGAAGAAGCCAGTAAAAAGGATCTGAGTGAATGAAGTAGAAAATATGTATATGGCTGTTATGAATAAATATGTCAGTCCATTACATCTGTCTGTAAAGGAAAACGTTAAGCACACAAATCAAGTGGAGGAGAACGTGAGACCAGCACAGGGCAGAGATTCATTTTGTCCTTCTAATGGGTTCTTGAGTTTCATTTCACCACTGACATGTGGAAAAACATAAGCATGTTACTCTATGAAGGTCAAGCATGTCACATATGCAGAGAGCTACAAATATTCAAGAGAAAACATGTATATTCCACATGTAAATAAGATTATATTCATGAAACATGTTTAAAATGAAGCATTAAATAACCATAGTGAAAAAGTAATTAATCAATGGAAGCCTTTTCTCCCCTGTTTTAAAATAATATATATACACATGCTCTGAAAAAGGGTTTCTGTTGCAAGATTTTTAATTTTCTACTGATAGACATGGCAAGATAAGCTTGTAAGGGTCAGCATGCTCTAGTGAATCCATATATTATCAATTACAGTACACTGCATTAGTTGTCATTGACAGAAAGTACACATTAAGGTTAATATTATATGGTTAGACAGTTATTAAATAGAAGATAACATTAAGTAATTTTATTCCTTCATTTCAGAATGAACACTAGGTTTCCCATTTCAAAACAGGTACAAACATGAGAAGAAAACAGAGACTGCAAAAGAAGAAATACGCAACATACGCAAGAACTAGATCTGGCTGCATTTATGTAACTTGCAATTTACTGGAGATTTCACCCAGTGAAAGAAATTCTCCTACTATTGTAAGTGCTGTGACACTTGCATTGCCTTCATCATTCCTGCTGAAGTCAACACTGTGGCCCCAACCTCAACGACCTTTAAAGGGTAGTCTCTGAGGAAATGAAGACATTTTCAATCTTAACTCTATCTCTTCATTTATCTGTAACACATCTTGATGCAAACTCTGAACAGGAAAATTAAAGGACCAGTAACCACACCACACTAAAACGGCATTAAAAGACCTCAGCTCAACAGTCAAAGGTTTGAATAGAAAGGCAAATTGTGTTGCAGCTTAGCAAGGAGCTACTGGAAATAATACAATTGGACTCTGACTACCAAGAGAATCCTTCACAATCTGACTTGAATTTCCTAGCCTATTCTAACTCACCATCCTCATCTTAAATAAACCACACAAACAAAACACATCTGAAAGCATCATTGATTTTTTCTCCTTCTCCAGCCTCTTTCAGACCTTTCTCACCCATTTCTGATGGTAGTGTTCCAAGACCAAGCATTTGGCCTTGACATGAAGTATCAGACACCAAGTCTATGACACAGCATGAAAAGCAATAATGGAAATTTCTAAACAGTGAAGTCAGAGAAAATGGAGAATAAATGGAATTCACAGAGTAACAATCTGCTCTCCAAGATGCTCCCTTATCAGCTTCCAGAGGAAGCTCTGCATACAGAGGGATGCGAGGACTGACCCCCTACTGTACTCTGAACAGCACATTTAGGCATTCCCCTCCTACTCCCACTGAAATGTAACGCTCACCAGCACATCACCCTCCAGATGGTACACTTCTGCTGTATCTTTTTGTACTGCAAAGTCAATTTCCTCATTAAACTTATGTGCCCTGGAGCTGATGGGTTCAGTGTCTTACACCAGTCTAGATTTCTGGCCCCTTTTCATAAGGGTGTACCTGGTATTCCAGTCAGCAATCAAGACTGCAGTCTTTTATAAAACGCAGTCACACATAGCAGCACGACCTTTAAGAAAGGCCGTGAAGAAGAGGGACAGGGCATTAAAGGAAGAAAAAACAGACAGAAAAAATGACACAGTGAGCAGGCAAGAGGCACACAGCACGATGTTCAGAATTACTGAAGAATTGCTGTGCAGAAAACTGGCAGTGAGTCACAAAGCATCTCCACGAAGGCCTCAGGTCAGTGTATAAATATCAGATTAGAAACAGTTTGTTTAAACACTTAGCTGGATTAGAGCATAGGAATAGCTCTCCTGGATCCTGCCCAGCAAGTTACTGCCAGGGATATAGACAGCATTGAAGCTCAAACTTTTAAGAGTCTAGAAAGATATGTTCTTGCATGGGAACTGCTGAATCATGGCCTGAACCTCTGAGTGATCACCTGAGGCGAGCAATGAGTCAGCAATGAGTGAAAGCAATTCACCTGTGCTGCTGGAAGGGGTGGAGCCTGGCTCCACCTCTCCTAGACCCATTTAAAAGCTGACTACCAGGGGAAGATCTCTTCTGAAGACTGCCTCCTTTGGAGTTTCATAGCAAGTCCAGGATACAGGTAAGTATTCCATCTGTTTTGGTATAATAACTGCTTAGCCAAACTCTCTGGTGTATTTCATAACTATAATATCTGCACATTCACTGATTATACAGTTCTCTTTTAGAGGACTTTACATAAGGAAATGACTTTAAACACAAGAAATAAGAGTGTTGTAGTTGTCTTTTATTTTCTCAAAGAAATAAAAACTCACAACCTCAGTCCAAATTCACTTAAAAGCTTGACTACCTGGCTTCACCCCACAGGAAGAAGCAAATTCCCTTTTTAGTAAATAGGCAGCCATGTTCTTACCCATTAGAATCAGAGGCAATGAAAGAAAAAACATTCAAAAATAAAATAGAACAGAGCCTACCTCCTTTACAAGATGCATTATTTATTCCCTTATTGTTTATGAGGCATTGCCTCCTTCCTGGCAACACAGAGATGCGCGTGTCAAAGACAAGAAAGAGAAGAACAAGCGACAGGGACAACAACACTGAGGCTACCTACTGCTTCTTGATATGCTGTAAAGAAAGGCATAAACAGTGAGGGAGTCTGGACCTCTAGAGCTTTGTAGCTTTACAAAGAAGGCTAACAAACTCCAAGACGCATGGTTAAAACCACTATATACACTTGTTAACAAAAACTGGTAATAATTCCAGTTGTCCCCACTTTAAGAGGGCAGAGCATCTTCCAACAAAAACATTGCTAATATCTAGACTGAGTCTGTTGATCCTAAAAGACACTTAGAGCTTGGACAAGCAAAAGTACTTCAAAGTCATTATTGTTTGCCTTCCCATACAAGAAGATAATCTCTGGAGACCAGGCTCCAGCACAGTGCTGCTGCTCTGAGTGCACATATGTAGAGGCTTTCAGTGGTAGGCCTCTCATGCAGCCCTCCCCCAGATGTACTTGTTTTCAAAATACAAAATACATTTAACAGCAGAGATTACATGCATCAAGACATCCACGCACCACATGGACCTTCCCAAGTCCTTACCTAAGGACGTGAACACAGAAATGACAAGCCCAGCACCTGACTGGGATCCCCCCATAACTGCTCTGTGCCCAGGGCACTTGGTGCTTTGCGGGGCAGCCGAGGCCTTGGGCATGTAAGGGAGGGCTACACCTCAGATTTTATCTTAAATCCTTCATCCCTAAGGCAACTCTGCTCACCTGTGCCCCACAGGTGATCCCTTTCTCATCATGCTTCAACAGATTTCAATCAGTCCAAGCCGTTCCTGCCAGTACCCCACCCTCCCACCTCAGCGTCACACACCAGCCTACCTGAATGCCGCAGGCAGCCCACCACCAGCCTCCATCTTTGTCTCTAGAAGGGCTTTAACGGCCTGTAACACCTACACAGCATGAGGAGAGCTGTACAGTCTGACTCCTGCCCTAGGGGTGCAGCTGCACCAGGTGGTGATGGTGGTGAGGTAATCAGTGTGGCCTTGCCCATAACAGCCCCACATGTGGGAGCAGAGCCTGAGCTGCCGCCCCTCAGCAAAGAGCGCTCTGTGGGCAGGCAGCAGTGGATTTTATCCAGCTCTACTTCAGAAGATCCTGCTGAGGGAAGGTCCAGGTAAGAAGCACTCCCTGCTGTGGGAGTGCTGGTGATGTGTGTGCTGAGCCCTGTTACAGCCTGGGTGACCTATTTTTTTTTGCCTTTGGTGTAGTATGCCTGTATAGGCATCCCAGGAGGGAACAACAGCTTGCTTGTGATATCCCCTCGTTCATTGCTGGAAATGGAGCTGCTTAATGAGTGCTATGTTCCTATAAGGCTTTTCTGCTTCATTTCCTGGGACCATTTGAGGATAATAATTGACAAATGAGTACAGGATGGGGCTGCTATTGTTTTTGTGGGTCTCTCCTGTGTTACAGTAAATGTTCTTTTGTGTGTCCGATTTTTTTTGTTTTTTGGTAGCATAATGGATGATTCTGACCTCCTTTTGTTGAGAAGACACTTGCTGCTGCTTTTTCCACACAGGTGGAAGATTAGTTTTGTTTTCTGCTTCAGATGTAATGCTTTCTTGTGAGCAGCTGTGGGCTGGACAGCAGTGTTGCTATTTCAGTGTATTTAAAAATATAAGAATGCAAACACGCAATGGAAAGGTTTGGTAATCATGAATGAAAGGGAGCAAGCTTCTTACTTTGCCCTGCTTCCTCAGGGAAATCCAAATGGGGGCGTGAGTTTAAGTAAAAACATAAGGGCTTTTGGCTCTGTTTGTAGCATGTGTTTTCTAGTAGCTGTTACAAATATTTAGGCATAAATGACAAACATGACACAATAGAAACTGCAGTTAGTTATTTTCGTTATGCAAATTAAAAATTGTGGCAGGCAGCAGATACTACTACTCATCCAAAGGGGTTTGGGTAGCATGAGGTGTAGTGCTTGGGGCTACTAGTCTGGGGTCTAACTCAAGGAGTCCAATTTCTTTGTGCAGATATAGCACCAGTGCTTGTGAACAGTGCAAGCTTGGTGTCCTAATGACAGGAACTATGTGCTTGTCAAAGTGCTTGGTGTGTAAGTTACCTAAGGATTCTACATGTTCCTGAAATCAATAACTTTTTACAAGTACTTGGTGAAAGTATCTGGAATGCAAGTCTTATGAGGAGGTGATTCAAAGTGAGTCAGGCCAAAAAGGGGCTAAAGGCCCTACATCTAGTCTCCAAAAGGCTGCCGTATGTGGAAAAAACTTCACAGAAGCTTTTTGAGTAGTGTGGCTTGAAGAAAACAGCATAGATTGACCACCTCTAGTCTGCAGTGATTTTGCTGTGCTTCCCTCCATATTTGCTTTCCTTAAAATTAACAGTGATAATTTTCATTCTTCAGTCTTTGGCCTTTTTGTTTCGGCTAGCAGTAGGAGAACTTGTACATAGTATTCTTTGTTCTACTGCAAGCCTAGTGAAATACTTTCAAAAAGTCATTTTAGGTTTCTTATTCTTTATTTACCTCTGCAAAAGGGTGAAAATTTTATTGCATTGTTGTTGGTTGCTTTTTTGTTGCTTGTTTATTGGTTGTTTTTTTTTTTAAACATTTTTAACCATACCGCCTTACATAATCTGCACATGCTGGTGAACTTATTTTTGCAAGTTTCCACAGCATATAACATTTTCCACAATATTTTACAGTTCTATGCTTATGAATAGTATTTATTAACAGAGTTTTTAATTTCTTAAAAGAAATGGAACTCCTTTTTATCACAAAGGGTATGTTTAATAGCTTTCCCTGTTTACTGTTGTGTCCTGATACTGTACTGGGAAACAGCATTAAAAAAAAAAATGCTCTGTTGATAAGTGAGTGCCTAATAAATATTGGGTTTTTTCCTGCTTCGTCTGTATCAGTTTTCATTGACACACAATGGAAGTCATCAGCAAACAGATGTGTAGACTTTGGATTATCTTATTTATGCTACATACTTATGAAACAACATTGCTAAAAGAAACACCAATTTATTTTTAGATCACCTTACATGCTAATAATTCAAGTCTGATTTAAGAGCAGTTCCTTTTCTTCTTTGTATTGCTCTGTGTTCTGAGTTTGGAGTTTTTTGTATTTTTTTCTCCATGATTGTAAGGGTTGCTGCAGACTGAAGCACGTTAAAGGTAGAAAAGATCTCCTGGGATATCCAGTAAGGGAATTACTTTCTCAGTATGTGTTTTCAAGAGTTTTTCAGTCTGCTTCAGTAAGACTGAAATGATCATTTCAGCTGCTTCACCAGGGACCATATTTATTGTTCTCAAAAACTTACCTTGTATTTCACATGTTTTTGTTCTCATTCTACTTATATACAGATAATTTTTTTCCCATTGTGGTGTTTTGTAACTGCTTAGTATATTTACTGTACTTGGTTAATTCCTGGTGTGAATCTCTTTTCACGTTCCACTACAAATGAAATTAATTTTTCAATCAGTTCTGTTGTTAATTTTGGGAAACCTTGTTCTATCTTGCTGTTGTGTTGAGGAAGCAGTGGCTGTGCTGTGATATTGCTGGTCTTGTCAGATCTGGGTCATGTGGAAGAGGATTAATCTGCCTGCTTAGTAGCAGTGGGTTTGCATATGCCACCCAATCACACTTATCTTTGCTTGCATGTATATCGCTGCACGCTGTTGATCAGCTCATTGTCTGTGTTTGCCCATAGGCTTTGTTCAGTTTTAGAATAGATCTATGTCCTAAATCCCTGTCCCTTATTCTTTTTGAGAAGGCAGTTTAAAAAATGCAAGAGAAGCCTTTTGTCCTGGTGGGTTCCATTTCTCTGCCTGCCTTATGCTTACTTTGTGCCCCCTATATATTTTTCCTTCTCTTTACCCCCACAGAGGTATGGTTTTCATCTCTTCTGCATCCTCGAAGCACAACTTGCAGTTATCTTTTCCAAGTGTCTCTGTGACAGGCCAAAAAGCACTGAACTAGTTGCAGGTCTTTATTCTTGACTGTTACTTGCTGAACAGTGCATTCCAGATACAGTAGTGTTGCAACATGTAGGCTGGGATGTGCCATTTGTTTAGACGTTGCTGTGTAAGCCAAAGCAAAGAAAGGGTAAAATGTGCCACAAACCACTTGCTGTAACGTGCCCCTTTGCTTGACTAGTGTTCAGCAAGGACCAAAACTCTTCCACTGTGAATACCGGTTATTTTTTATTATGCTCTGTAGTGGAAACGCCAAGTCATGACCTGAAGCAGTGATTGAGCACATGGTGGGAAGGAAGGGCCAACTTTTCAACCTGAGCAAGAGGAGCTCAGGGGCATGCAGTGTACCTGAGTGATCGAAAAGAGTGGAGCCAGGATGCACCCCTTTCCAGTCCTCATTTAAGGGTTGGTAGTGGAGGCAAAGGGATCTTGCTGGAGATCCCTGTCTACCTGATGCCTTCTAAGTGTAAGCAAGTTTTATTCCTTTGTTTCTGCATCCATGGCTGCTGTAGTTGGGCTTATCTTCGCTTGCTGCAGCCTAGGACTTTGCCACCCTGCTATTATTGCTGTGCTTTCTGTTACATTATAGTGTTACTCTCTCTATGCGTTTTTGGCTCCTGGATTTTCTGTCTATGTTGTTTCTGTGCATTAAGCTTTTTTCTTAAGACAGGCATTATGAGTTTACCAGTTAAACAATTTAAAAAAGAAAAACAGAAAAACCTCATGCGTAACAGCTCAACTGCAGACAAATAAGGCAGACTTCTCTGAGTATCACAATCTGTTCATAGAATTACAGGAACTTGAAGCTGGTGATTTTTGGAAAAGCCACCCTGGTTACAGAGCTAAGGGAGCTGTATATTTCATGGAATTTTTAGTTCAGTTATTTCCACTGCTGTGGTCTTTCCAGTAACTGGAGCATAAAGAATCATGCTCTACCTTAATGCATCTCAGAGAATACTTTTAAT
This sequence comes from Phasianus colchicus, assembly GCF_987193195.1. NCBI lineage: Eukaryota > Metazoa > Chordata > Aves > Galliformes > Phasianidae > Phasianus > Phasianus colchicus. The sequence goes on along the minus strand of NC_143445.1, from coordinate 9,488,113 downwards.
TTACCTTTAGTTTGTTAAGAGACAGCAATGAAAAATTGAAAGCTGTGAATTTTTCTTGAGAATAAATCCTCAAAAAATACTGCAAAGAATTTTTTGTGCTTTACCTGATCAAAATATTCTTGCATGCGGAGACTTTTGGTTAAGAAATACATAATTCCTTGTGTGTTTTTTAGATTCTTACCCAGCTTGGTCTCAAAGTCCTCATGATCACAAAATCTGTTTTCATACAACTGTGAATGAAGTGTCACAGCTCCTCATGTTGCAGTAACAGCAAAATGTAATCAGTATTATTTTTCTGTCCAGCTAGTGATGAGTAACACGTACTTGAGTAATTACTTTGAGGGTTTTTTAAAACTGTACTTGGGTGGGGGAAAAAAGAGCAACAATCATAGAATCGCTAAGTGATTTTTAGAGAGGCTTAAATTCCAGGGCAGAAATGCATTCTAATAAAACAAAAGCTTGGGACTTTCAAATCATTTGATCTTTGTCCTGTGGTTGTAGTATACGTGCATTAGTCATAATTACTGCTGTCAAAGCACAGTTTCCTAGGAGCCATGGCAAAAAGACAATAAGAAATCCTTCTCCGCTTACAGTATCATCACAGATGCCCAGCATGGAAAATATTCATGTTGTGAGGATTTGGGATGTACTCTTCCTCGGATTGCACTGCATCCTGCTGAATTTAGGCTTTAGAACATTTTTTAGATAATATGCTCCTGGTGAATGAAGGCTCCTGTCCAACAGAAATTCTGCATCAAAAGCAAGCCACTGTGCAGTTTGTACATGTAAAATGCAATGCCTTCACCTTTGCCTTTCAGCCCTCTGAGGCTGAAATGGACAGATTAGAATCAGTTGCTGTGCACTGTGGGGATAATCTTTATCACATTAACCTTTTTTTTTTTTCATAGAGCAGAGGAAGGCTGGTGCGTCATGGGCTTCAGTATATTGTAAGCAATAGAATTGGCGCAGTAACAGGGAGCAGCTCAGCAAGATTTTCATGAAGTTTTATGGTCTCCCTGAACCTAAATAATATGTGGTGCTTATGTGTACCAGTGACTTTATTGAAACACCAGTTGTCCGATGTTGAAATTTTACAAGAATAGTAAGCTAATTCAGTGAAGAATAATACTTAATTTAAAGATAACGTTATTGGCTCTCGTTCAAGATGGATGATTTATGGAAATGGAAGACTCTGTTGTTGTTGTTGTTGTTTTCCTTCATCTTATAGTTCTTTGTGTTACAGCACAGACTGTGCATCTTACCTGTACTGCTGCTGCTGTAGAAAGCTGTAGTTCTCTTGGCAGATTTGAGTAGTTTTAAGTCATGCAGCATTAACTGGTAAAATCTGTGATTTCTTTGCTCCCATTTTTTTAGCTGTTTACAATTAATAAATAAACCACTGAGGTTCATGCAGCCCTGCATGCAGATGCATTGCTTGCTCCATGTCTACTTGTGGCATCCTCCCTAGGACTCAAAGCAGCAGAGGAGGGGCAGGGCTTGCTCACTCTGCCCCTGGGAGTGGAACCAGTTAATTTACTGAAAGTTGGGGAAGTAAAAAGCATGAGCTTTTTCTCTACCAGACCAGGAAAGGTGATTTCTTTCATTTCTCAGTGTGAAGGTGTCCAGATAAAAAACATACGTTTTCTGACTTCCCTACCATCTGTTCTAACCTTCATGTGTACTACTTCTGTCTGTAGGGAATAAAAGTGCTAACTTCCAATCTAGGTACCTAGCAGCTTTGCATATGGTGTCAAACTGACACCTTTTAACTTGAACCCTGGTAATAGGACGTGAGGAGCTTTGGTGACAAATGTTTTACTGTATTATAAGCGAAATACTTTTGTTTTCATGGCTGGGAAATTTTCCAGGCCTTCATCATGAGGTTTTGGCAGAGCTGACCATTAGTAATTCTTACTGATTTCCTCCAGTAAACTGCTGAGGGAAAATAACATGGTTGTTTTTTTTTTTTTTTTTTTTTTTTTTTTGAAGACTTGAAGGTATATAGCACTGTAATGTAACAGCTGGGACATCAGGCTGTGTTGTGTAACAGTGACTAGATCCTGAAAGGCCTGAGGCGAGAGACCAAGCTTCCTGGCTTAGCAAAACTGGCACAAATGAGACAGTTATTTAAGGATGGAAAGAGAGCGTTCTGAATCCTCTTCAAGCTGCTTCTAGATTCTGTGACTGCTGATAAAGCCCAGAGAGCTGATGGTGTGGGAGGATAGGAGGGGACAGTGAGTGAGTTGTAAGATACTAGAAGTAACTTGGGGTCAGGGTGAAGTGTTTAGATGACTTAGGTGGTCTGAAGTCTAATCTAGTTCTGCTCTCTCAGGTAGAGCAGAGCACTTTTCCAGCTGGCTGGTTCACTGGCACTTGCAGGAGGTTATAAAGATTTCATATTTTTCTGGTAGAAGATGGAAAATTCCTTTTTTAATCACAGGCATTGATTGCTTTGAGAGGAATATGAGACATGATTGATAGCAGTTTGAAAGTAACATTGTGGTCTTTGCCTCCACACTCTTCAATAATCTGATCATTTGATCTCTTTAAACTGTGTCTAGGCACTTAGATTTTATCAATTGTTCTTATAAAGTGAGATTTTTTAAATTTACTCTGAAATTATGTTCTTATTTCCATAGCTGCACTATTGGAAAACTGAACCTGTATGGTCAAAATCACTAAGTACTTTGTAGAAATAAATCACTTGTAAACGAAATCATGACTATATCTCTCCTATGACATTTGAGTCATTTGCAGCTGTGCAAGATGAGAATCGACACTAAAAGCAAGGATGATTTAAGAGAAATGACAGCTTCATTGACTTGCAATAGTAAAGAAGTGTGTATTTTAAGTTAGAGAGGGGAGATCCTAGACACGCGCGTAACTGCACGCTTCTAATTTATCATGAGGAACTTATAGTCATCTATAGGAAGTCATGTGCATGACAGAACAGTACTTGAGAGTAGGTTTTTTGTATTTTGAATGTGAAAAACACTAATTGTTGCTTTCTGGATATTTCATATTCACTCATTATCCACAAAGCAGAGCAAACAAGTCTAACAAGAATGGAACTTGAGCCTAAGCACTGGTCATGCAGCAGCAGCGCACAGCAGTGGAAAGAAATTCTCTGAGCGCTTGGAGATCTCAATAGATTCTTCTACTCAATATATTTAGCTTCAAAAATACTGCATTAGTAATGAGCAGTAGGACACACAGCTGTTTAATAGACAAACAATTGAGATTGCTTAGCTTTGTAATTTTTGCATATAAAGCTTATCACTACTTGGTTATTCGGTGAATTCAGGAATTCCTTTTGGTTTTTCATACTTCGATCTTGTGTTATCCTATCAGTCTGACTACATTTCCTCAGCTGTAGACTCAAGGTTCAAGTGGAAGCCTAGCCTCACTGTTAGCTTTTTTTTTTCCCTCCTCTTCTTCCATACAAATACTACCTTTGCAATCTTTATGTACTAGAAGCTGTATAGTCAGTGTTCCTCATCAGGTTGCTTAGATACCATACACCTGATCACCTCATATATTTATTTATTGGGGCTTGGCAGAATTAAAGGATCTGATTCTTTGTTGCATGAGTGTAAGTCTAGGGTAACTCGTGAAGACAGCTGTTCCCTGCTAAGAAAATAGAGATGAATGCGCCCTGCCACACTGATGACTCTCTCCTTTTGCTGCCCTTCCATTCACAGTCCAGCCACTGTCTGTGTAACTTGCTGCTGCCTGTAACCTTAGGGCCTGACTATCCTAGAGCAAGCTACTGTGTGAACTCAATTCTGACTTCTTGCTTTATTCTCAAGTTGTCATTCATGCACTGTTTCTTGATTAAGATCTGACTTTGAGAAAATAAACAGAAGAGGGACAGAAATAGGGAACTAGTCCAAAAAGACAGGGAAGAGAAAGCCTATTAGTGTGATCACTACAGTAGGACTTGGAAAAGAACGTCAAGGAAAAATCTGGTTTCTTAGAAGGCTCCTCTGCAGCTCGAAAGAAGTTTCAGTTTAAATTCAGTCTTTGATTCTGAAAACAGGGAGGCTGAGGGTAGAGTCACTCTGTCTTTCCATAGTGTTGAGGGCATGAGTACCGAACCTTACAGCCTGTGGGCCAGAGTTGGCCATCAGCCCAATTAATCTGGTTGGACTTCTGACACCCTCTTTCCCACACGTGTTTTGGACTTGAACATGGTGTAAATCAGGCAGAATGCATCCTTCTTTCTTGAGACTTTTAGGGGCCTATCCTTTATTATTAGACCATGAGAGCTCCTGGGATAACATTACTACTAATCTATAATTATTATACTAATCTATAATTCTTTTCCTAGGCTTGAGCTGAGATATCTTTACACATATACATTTCTGGAGTCTAACTTTCCTTTTTCTTCCTCCATTTTTGATGTAGGTCACTACATTTTGACAAATGAATTGTATTTTTGGAATTGCTATTTCTTATGTAAACTTTATACCCTTATGTGGCATTTGTTTGAATTTTCATTTTGTTTCTGGTTATAATGGTCATGCTTGCCTAATTAAATGCTATTTTTCTGCTGGAACATAATATTATCTCAGCAAAATAATTAGATTGGCTGATGATCTGTGACATACGATTTCTTGTTTTTTGTGTTTCTCATTTTCTTTGGGAGGGCACAACTTCCAGGTCTGACAGCAGACCAAAACTTGAGCATGGTTAGTAAGAAACACGGTTTCTGCAAAAGATGAGGATGGCAGTTGGAGGGCTCTGGAGTTCCCAGTGGGACATAGCTTTGAAAAATGTTCAGCATCTATTGTGTGTTTGAGTTTACCTTTGTGACAGCTGTGAAAACAGCTGGTGTTTTTCTTCCCATATTTCTTTTCTTCCTCCTTCAAAATGTGAATCAATCCCTAAATGTTTTATTTAATGATATCTAATTACTCTGGCTGAATGCATATCCTTTATTTTTATTGAAAATAAATATAAAAAGAAATTATGTGAGGAAAATGTGCTATCTCAAGAGTTGCTGTTTCTTTCAAAGCCTGGATGCACTTTCTACTACGTTTCTTTGCCCTAATTCTTCTTTTTGTCTAAGCTGGACTTGAGTCAGGGCTGAAGGTGATGGGGAGAAGCTTGTGCAGATGCTGAGGCTTGATTCCTAAAAGGTGCATAAGATCCAGCACATCTCAAAGCTTCCTATAACCCGGTGGAGGTAACCTAAAGAGCTCTGAGCATACTGAACTTCAGTCATACTGTATACATACTCTAAGGCAGATGCTCTGGCCCATCTGCTGTGCTTTTCTAGTGGCACAGAGCTTGATGTTGGCTGCCTTGTGCTGTGAGAAATGGCCTCTTCTGCCCAGCCTGGCAGCAAGGAGGTGCAGCGGGGAGCTGATTGATCCCAGTGCAATGTAGTGCTAAGCATGTGTGTCCTGCAAGGAAGGCAGTGCTGGCAAGAGGGAAGGTGGGAGGCCTGTGCCCTCCCAAAAGACTTGCTGCAGGCCACGTGCTGGTATTTCATTCTACCTTCTGCTTTCTCCACTAGCTGGCACCCACATCTTGCTGTCCTCTGGGTGAGGCACACTTCTCATATCAGGTAAAAGCTCCAGAGGTGCTGGGCAGGGTTTGTGTATGGTGGGACTCTCCTACTTTCTTTTTCTATTTGCAAGAGAGTAGGCTTGAAGAAAAGCACGCTTTTCCTAACTGAATGTGTCTGTGTAACATGTTTCATTTTTATACTATCTTAGTGTATGGTATTATCAATTAATGTTTTTACTACTCAAGTTACTTTTCCAACTGGGAAAAAAGTAGGAATTCTGCAGCAGCAAGACATGGTTAATGGGGTATACTGTGTGACTGGAGGTCTGTTCTGAGGGTGTTTGGGTATCGCTTTCAGTATAAAGCTTTTATTTCATGCTTTTATTTTTAAGAGAGACTGTCTTTCATAAAAAATGAACATCTCATAAAAGCTTTCATGATGTTTTCAGTACCATTTTGTATTAAATTCATGTGACTTGATAACTTAGGTTATGTAGTAAATACTATTCAAGAAGGAAATTATTACTATATGTGTTTGGTGCTGGAACCAAAGTCTTAGTATGTGTACTTGTGACAGGACTTCACCTGTTTTATAAAGTGTTCTCACCCCAGCAGATATACCTGATGCTGCTCTGGAGTGCTCCTGTCTTATGGTCATTAAAGTTAATGAGTCTTTCACTGATTTTTAAGAGGATTGAGATTAGATCCCAGCGTCTCTAGCTGCAGGTACAATACCTTAACACGGGGGAAGGAGAAATCACTTTCCTGTCCATCGGTTTATCTCTTAGGAGAGAGACTGGATCAAAGGAGATGTCTAGGTTAGTGTATGATGAACTGTCTTATACAGCTACATAATTTAAGTCCCTTATGTAATGTGATATTAAGGGCTTGAAATTGGCAAGAAAAGAAATAACTTAGTGGTTATTATGCACAGGCTATGCATATGGGAGTCAAACTGTGAGTGTTTCAATATGCCACTCCTAAGGAGCCCAAATCTTTGTTGTAGTAAAGCTGAAATCTGTTTAATGGGCTGCTGATCTGCATTTGTATCCATCTCCTGCTGACTGCCAGGCAGGTACCTGGAGGACCCAGCTGTATGGCTGCAGGGTCTGGGCTTGCCTTGTGCTGCTTTGGTGTTGGCTTGCTCTAAATTTGCCCTAGGCAAGCTGTGGTGGGTTGTGTACAGCACCACTGCTGTTTAACTTTCTGCTACATCCAGAAAAACTGAGAGATCACTCAGATCTTTTGTTTTAATACTATACTGTATTCAGTGGGTCTGGCGAGATCGAATGGAAATTCTTGTCATGCTTGTGCTTGCTTTCTCAATTCTTTTAAGTAGCATGATCTGTTGTCAGCCTTAAAAAGATTTAAGAGTAAACTCTGCATTTGTTTCCCCACAAATCAGCCCTGTCACAGATTTCAGTACTGCACAAGAAACAGTTCTGGAGCCCCATGGCTCTGACGATAACCTATATAAATTTATACTGTGTTCTTATTTTTAAAACTCTGGAATAATTTAAAATAATTTTTAAAATAGTGGCTAACCTCGCACAGCACTTGTGAGAAGGCTGAACCTACTCTGGTACAGAAAAAGAATTAAATTAACAAAAAAGAATGTTTCCTTAGAAATCTCTTCCATTCTTTGATAACATGATGTGGAGATGTAAAATGTGTATGTGTGTAAAGTGATGTGTATGATGTGTAAAATAGAGCCAAATTATAACAGTTAAGAACTCTAAGAACTTGCTTTTCTTTGCTAGTTACTGAGCCACAGGTAGGATAAAACCACAGTGAATGAACCTTGAAATGCAAGCTGACAGTGGGGAGGCAAGAACAGGAACAACAGTAAGAAAACTGGATATCTTGATTCAGAAAATTGTAACTGAAATATTTTTTCACATAGTTGAGAAGATAGACATCCAAGTTCCTGCAGACAGCTGCAGGCATGTAGCCAGAAATATATATTGACTATAGAGCAATCTATTTAATAATTGTGCCAGTCAGGCAAGTGAGTTCTCTGGGAATATAGGTGTGCTGACATCTTGCTCTAAGGGCCAGCTTGGAAGAGGCTGCTGCCCACTGAGCATCACCTGGGCCCAGTCCCTCCCAGCGCCCTGCTGTAGGGTGTGGGTGGAGAAGGGCAATAAACAGCTGTGGGTGCTGGGGACGTAGGCCAGGAGGGGCCTTCCACTGCAGCTGCTGCAGGGGGGCTGGCATGTGGAAGTATTTCCCTATTACTGCTCACTGTAGTAAATAAGTGCGCTGGTGATGAACTGTACAGGTTTGTGTTCTTTCCTCATTACCTGCTCTGATTTCTGTCTAGAACATCCCCAAACTGCATAGTAGGCAAAACCCCTGTTGTGTGCCAGGAACTCAGAGCTGCTAATGAATGCTGATATGGGAGAAGTGCTTCAGTATTTTTTTTTTCATGGAGATGAGATTGACGGTGGGTCAGTGACAAACATGAAAAGGAAGGCATACGTTTAAAGAGAATAAAATATCATACAAATTATTTCAGTAAATCATTCTTTTCATACACTTTTTTTTAAAAAAGCCTCTGAAAATGTAAATGAAGGGAAACTGCAGCAATTTGGGAAGCCACAAGACTGCACTGGAAGGTGGCATTTGAATCAATTAGATGGCTGGCACATGAGGGCTACCCTGCTAGCTGAGATTGTGTGTGAGGGCAACGTTTTCCTTCTCCTTTCCTTCCTTTTCTTCTAATATATGAAAAGAAAAATAATGTTTGGGGCGTGTCATACTCATTTGTCTACCACGGTAAAGGAATCCATACCATGAGCTCTGTGTGAAGTCTGTGACTGGGCACATCCTCAGCTGGTACAGGTGCCTGAACCCTATGGATGTCATTGTACCAGGACACTTGCAGGAGTGGGCAGTTTTGTCCTGTATTATGCGTGCTGATGGGTAGGACAGGTATATTTAGCCTTTGATTTGCTAATTGTAAAATGGTTAGTTTCTCAGATCATTCTCTGCACTGTAGCCATGCTCCATGGGGTGCAGCAACTACAGGTATTCAGTCTAAAGCAACCCACGGGTGGATCACAGTAGAAAAGGAAGATTACTTGAGAAAAAAACAGTTTATAATGGAAGGTATTTATACCTGGAAAAGGGTGTGTTTGGATGCTACCTTCATATCTAATATGATGCTGAAAATGGCAATTCCTGAGAAATTACTTCCCTAGTTTTATAGAAAGGAAATGTTGTTGCAATACTAGTTTCTTTTCCAGAATTTCCTGTTCCTATTCCAAACAAAGACTGTGTATTTTAAGCATTAAAGTAGTCGAAGGTTTGTATTTAGTACTTCAAAATATAATACAAGTCTCCTTGAAAATGTGAAGGTGAGTACTGTGATTATATGCATCTCTTGTATCTGCTGCATAATACAAAACTCAAAGTTGCTCTGATTAGAATTTTTAATTCTAAGTCAGACAAGAATAATTGCCTTTAGGTATCTTAATGTCCATGCTCAGCATCAATATGCAGGTGAACTAAGTATGTAACTCCCTCGTGTTCTGAAGTGATTGAACCCTCAGCGTAGTGAGGCCTGCTCCTCAGAGTTGCAGAGTGCCCTTGCTTCTGTTGCTGGCCATATGACAGAGAAGCTGAGATCTCCTCAGGAGCTGCCCCCGAGTCTCTCTGGATCAGGACTTGAAAACATTCAGAACAAGCCACAGAACAAAGCTATTTTAGAACATGGTGTGTGTGAGCCCCGCAGGGTCAGTATGTTACAGATTCTATTAAATGGAATTTCCTCTTCAGCTGACAAAAAGCTGAAAGCAAATTAGTCTATAAACATTTTATTTTATATTATAAATCTCAAAGAACTTGGCATTTCTCATATAAGAAAACTTACTCCTCTCTTCACAAATTTCCTATTCTACACAATATTTCCAGATTTCAGTTCCTTTCTGTTCTAACCTGCCTCACTTTCTAGGGAAAAGGTCCCATGGGCAGATTGATCCCTTGTGACCACAGACAGCTCAGACCCTTGTCCATCCTGTCTCTTGCTGACAGGTAGACCTGGGTGGAGGAGTCAAGGCACAGCTGTGACTGGAGGGCTCTTAGCTGTATTTGACTGTAGTGCAGCAGTTCCTAGGGCCACCAGTGAGAGCTCACCCAGCACAAAGCTGAGACTCAGGGTCCCGTCTCCAGCTCTGCACCTGGAGCTGTGCAGTCTCTCGCTTCTGGTTTCTGAAGTACAAGAGTTCTAACAGAAGGCAGAATAAAATACGTAAAAGTAGTTAATAGACTGAGTGGGAACTTACAGGGATGTGTCCAGTTTTCCAGTCAAATTCAGAATGGAGTGTGAATTCTGATCTCTTAACTTCGCCTGATTTTAAAACAACAAAAACCCTTTCATTGTGCTGCTATAAATGTGTGCTGACAAAATAGTTGCACTGACCAGACAAGTGCGGTCTGAACTTGGTTTGTTGAGTCTCAAAGTAATGGGGAGAACTTTTCTGGGAATTATCCCCCAAAATTGTATGTATTTATTTGTTGTTCATATAACATTCATTTTGGCGATTGACAAAGACAGGACTTTGAGGTAGATGAACCATTATGGACAGCTGTGTGTTCTTACAGTCTGAAGGTACTACGTTGGTCAGCTATATTGGGAGCACTCTGCACAGTCTGCTGAGGGAAGGATATTTGAGATACTGATAAAAGAACCACAATTCTCAGTTTATGGCCCCTGTATAACATAAGCAGAATTCTCTAACCCTAGAGGAGAAACAGAAGTGAAACCATAAACATCTTGAACTCGCAGAAGACCAGACTATTGTGCTCTTCAGGACCATGGCTGTGAACAGGAATGTGTTAATACAGATGGTTCCTATTTTTGTTGATGCCAAGAATGGTTTAGACTTAATCCAGATAAGAAAACATGCAAAAGTGAGTAATCTTTTGGACACAGTGAAGTTCATCTGCTTTCAGTTCTTAAACTTCTGTGAATGCTCTCCTTTCTGAAAGGGTGAAAGTTTTCTCTATAATAAAGGTTGAAACAAATCTTTCTTTATGAAATCAAATTTTATCTGAGCCATTCATATTGGAAAAATACCCAGTTTGCTGTTTTGTAGAATAGGTTGTGCATTAAACATTTTTTTGAAGAGATTGAGTAAAACCTGAGGGGTAATAAAGGAACCATCTCAGCTCAAGACTAACTTCTTTTTAAACTTAAACTTAACTTTCTTTTTAAAACTTTATTATGTTTTGTCTTATAGTGACATAAACAGTTTTGTTTAGTTTTTGTTTTGTTTTTAATTTCATCTTGCTTTCCTGAGTTGTTTTAGCCAAGAACACATGTACCTCATTAGCTGTGAGTAAGCAGTAGATTGTAATGTAGTTATGAAAAGTAACTTAAAATCAAACATGAAACTCCATACAGTTTCCTTCAAACTGTATAAACAGCCTCAGTGATGTTGGGATTATAAACCAATTATACGTATTATTTACTTCACAGATACGTTTTGTGTTACAGCTCTTCCTGAGTGGGGACTCAGAGTTGCACAGGTTTTCAGTGTAATGCTGTCAGTGAAGTACTAGGTTGATCTGGTGACTTGGACCTGGGGGGGGATTTTACTGCTGATATTCTATGAATAGGAAGCTTGATTTGAGTAATGAAATTATCTCTTGACTCTTATAACTTAAATATTTTTATAACTATGTTTTCTTTCAGCCTTAGAGGTGCTTTCTAAGAAGCATCACTAAGGAGCATTCTATGAAGCATTTTCACTCAGAGAGTGACACACTGGAACAGGTTGCCCAAGGAGGCTGTGGATGCCCCATCCCTGAAGGCATTCAAGGCCAGTTGGATGTGGCTCCGGGCAGCCTGGTCTGGTGGTTGGTGACCCCACATATAGCAGGGGGGTTGAAACCAGGTGATCACTGTGGTCCTTTTCAACCCAGGCCATTCTATGATGCTATGATCTTTCAGTTACCCACAGTAACTTTTTCAAATAGTATCAAGTTCATGGAAACAAATGTAAAATTACTTTGAGAAAATTCGTTTTTTTTCTTTAAAAAAAAAAAAAAGAAAGAAAGAAAAACCAACCCTGGAGAGGTGTGTGCCCAAGTGAATAAGAAAGTAGTGATAAATAACGGAGTTCTATCCATTATAATGAATGAAAGCTGGAACTAGACTGTATCTGTCTTATGCAGATGGGATGGCTTAGCCAGTTTTATTAAAAGTCAAAATGTGTGAATAACAAATATATGCAGAGACAATTTTGCAAAGGATATTAAAAATTCTTGTGAATGTTTCTGGCACACAAAAAAAACCTTCAAAAACCAACAAAAAAAAGCTTTCAACCCAGGCAATAATGACAGTTTAAAGTAATGGATATCTGAATGGAAGATCTGGTATTGTATTCATAGGAAGTGAATAGGAGAATGAGGTGGATAGAAGGCAATTATCTATTATTTCTTACAATGCTAAGGACAAATAAATTAACAATGATATAATTGGGTATCAGATCTAACTGCTGAAAAAAAATTACTTTCTATACACACTAAGTAATTAAATCTTGCAAGTCATTGCCATAGTAGAGACAAGATATAATGGGTTCCATAAATAAATAAATCTTAAATTAGTAAATGGTAGCCTTTAGTCCTTCCAAGGGAAGGATCAATGTTCAGCAGCCCAGGATCTCTTAGACTGTTTCGGTGAGTTTCAAATACAGGAAATTTTCATTTTCTGAAAGCTGAATCCATAATTACCTTTACTAACAAAATGTATGTAAATGCTGATTTTATATTTTCAGAATGTGCACTTGATGAAGAATTTCCTTCCAAGAGCTGTTTGTATGCTCCTGCGGTGTGTGTGTGGCTGTGGGTCTCTAACAAACTGTTACCCTGCTCCAGCTGCCTTCCTAACACTAGGAAATCAGTTCTGTGATGCATAGTGTTGTGTACCCTAACATTAAGCCATACTTGGGGTGATTGTGCATAACTGCTGCCTGCTGTCATTGCCTGAACACCAAGCTGCATCCACGATGGATGATTGTGTATACAAGTTTGAATGTGTGTATGTATACTTTCAGCTAGTTTGTGTATGTATGCACATAGAAACTGTGGGGTTTTTCAGCGTGGTTTCAGGATGAAGGGTTTTACACGTTAAAGCAAAGTGAAATTTTGTATTATCATAAATGCACAATATCTGTACTATTATTGTTGCTACAAACCTACATCTACTATGTTCTTAATGGAAATCTATTGAATCTTTTTAAGTGTTTGCATTGTCTATTTTAAGAGATAATAACATAATCTTCACACCATATTGAACTTCCCTTGGATGTTCCTTCAGAAGAAGCTCTTATCTGAGGACTTTGAAGTTTTTAATTCATTTTCAGCTTCAGAAAAGTCTGACACTTCAAAACAGCAATCAGGAGCTTCAGACTACATCTTATGAGTCATGTTCAAATCCTATTAGTTTCCCTAATATGACTCTAACTTACAGATGGAAAATCATACTGTTTCTGGCATTCTCCATTTAATTGAGAATGATAGGAGTTGCCATAACTTTTTTGTGAAGAAGCCAATAACTTCAAGCTACATTTGATGGAAAATATTGTCTACTCTTCTGCAAAATCTCATAGAGTACATCCCCCACTATGGCAAATTAAATATAGGAAGTCTGCTTAAATAACTTTTGAATATCAACAACACATTTTGTGTAAATTCTTTGGGGTGATAAGGTTTTGGGTTAAGCCAGTCTGGTAATAGTGAACAGCTAATATGGATGTACTGATTTAAACTGTTCAGAGGAGATATCATGTAGGATTCAATGTGTCCTTCTACAAGTGTAGGCAGAGTAAAACTTTTAAATTCTCAGGTATCCTTTGGAGTGATAATGCTATAGCACTATAAAAAGAAGCTCTTGCCCCATATCTCAATTTACTGCCTACCTAATAGGTGTCCTGACTTTAAGTTGGGCCACAGAATCAAAGCAGATCTAAAAGGGGAATGCCTTTTTAAATGTTTGTCTTTGCTATGGAAGGCTGAATGAGTATGAGCAGGCAGAGGCAGAGAAATAGCCAAGGTAGCTTTTGGCTTCAGACTATATGCAGGTGGCATTCCAGTGGTCACACAAACACTGCTATGGAGTTGAGGCCTATGTAAAGTTTAACAGCTACCTTCAGAGCAACGGGGAATGCTTTTTCAGTTTTGTTTGAGTCTAGTTTAATGAACTTTGGGGTTCAATCCTCTGTGCCTGTATGCAGTTTTGTGCTTCAGGGCAATATGCACTTTTGCACTTGAAGTCTTACTGATGTTTAGTGAACTTCATCTCAGTTGTTTTAGTTTTCAGATGACAAAAAAATAATTCTGCCATATGAAGTGACCATTGCATTATGTAAACTATGTATTTACAATGCCATAAATTTATGGTGATACCTTAAGGATACAAAACCCAAGAAGAAATATGTACATCATGCAATTGCACCATGTGGAAAATGGTAGTGCTGGTATTTGCAGTTGTAATTGCTTTAGCTCATTGTGAATGCTGCCTCTGTTCTTCTGGGTCTGGATATATTTTGATATGGAGCAGTTACATATTTTATGTTGCTAGATTCTGCATAATATTCCATTAGTATTTCTGCAGCACTTCATTATTTTAATGAAGTACAAACATGAGCCTATTTAACTTCATTCTATTCTTTGCTGGTAGAGAATGTCAAATTGATTTATGATACCTTTTAGGAAGAAAAAGAGAGTACTGTGGCTATTACGATTATCTTCTTTAAACTGCTTTTTGGCTTCGTAGCTATAGCATGACATTAAGAAATTCTTAGATTTCAGTTGATGGGCAATCCAATGCATCCCTGGATAAGGGTATATTTGTCCTATCTGGGTTAGGTCAAATGATGAAGATTAGCTTTTTTCTTCCAATTTTGAGCCACTTTTGTTAAAAAACATGTTCTAATTTCAGAAGTTTACAAATGTAAAGCAAAAACAAAAACAAAAAAATCCCAAAAACAAAGTCTTCTCCAACCATTTACTGAATGCTGGGAATTGTTTCAAATTAGAGTGAAATACCTCTCGATGCCAACATTTCTTTTTATTTCTGAATCATTGAATGGCAATATACAAGATAGCATTTATAGAGTGACTCGGTGACGATGAGATTTTCATGTTGGTTTTGTGACAGTTGGTCTGTACTTGAAACTGCAGACCATCCCTTATGAGGTTATGGATAGATCAGCCATGTGGCATTGGTGCAGAATCACAACTAATATTGCAAGCTTGAAGAAAACAGCTTTTTTCTTGTGAAGCAAATAGAGTGGAGAAATCAAACAGCTGAATGATGAAATCAGGCAAATCTCTATTTTGTGTTTCTGTTTTGCAGCAAAGCTTCAGCCTAGAGTCATTCCTGACCTGTCTTAGCTTGCTCCCTACTGCTGATACACTGCAATGTGTATGCATTTCTTTCCATGTTTGTAATGCAGTTCTCAGGGCTAGACTCAAAGAAGTTATTGGAATTAGTATTGCAAATAAATGTATGGTAAGAATTGGAAAGCAAGTCATGCTAGTTTAGGAGAAGCAAGCAATAACTCACTTTTGGCCCTTTTATAATTTTCATCCTTACATCAGCTTGCTGTTCAGAGTTGGAATTGGTGCACTTACAAATCCGATGGCTGAATATAACAGCAGCAAGACTCCTCAGTGGCAAAGCAATCACCTTAAAGAGCTAGGGTCACTTTTGAAAATCTTATCATCAAACAACCATTTGGAAAAGAAAAAAAAAAACACAACAGTAAAACAGCAAACAGAGAGAGCTGCTTGACTTGAAGTCTCAAAACAGAAAATGTCAAAACAGCATGGCTGAAGTGTGCTTTAATGAATGTGAATAATACAAACCACATTTCTGTAGAGATTTTTCAGCTGAATAGTCTCCTCAGTCTACTGCATTTCATTTTGTTAGCTTATCACTGACATTTTAACCAATCCTTCCCAGGGTCCATCTGGTGGTCCATCTGTCTTCAGCATCTAGAGTTCACTGTGTGATGAATGACGTAGAGACTATTAAAGAATAACAATTAGTTACAGCATTAAACATAAAGGTTACATAAATTACATATTTCTGTTAACGAAGTGTCATGCTAAGGCAGGAGAAAATTGGCAAGTCAGACTGTAAAAGCGTATTTTATTATCACTGAGCAAAACATATTTAGGTCAAATTATTTCCTGTGATTTTTTTTTTCCCCACCCCTCAGGTCTTTTTTTTTTTCCCCACCCCTCAGGTCTTTTGAATAACAGATGTTGGCTGTACAGTACTTTGGTTGTGTACAATCTCTTTCAGTACAGCAGTCTTCAACATAAAGGTCAGATTTACATGCAAAGGAAAATACTCATAGGATTCATCAACCAAATATTTGTCGTTTGCTATGCATTACTTTAGGACAGTAACCTCGAGGTAGGGAAAAATGATAGGATCCTTTTCATTTAAACAGGCTTAACAAAATTCCTGTACAGCTGCAGTGAGAGCTTAACTGCTTCTTCTTCAAAATAATCTCGTCTCATACAGGCGAGTTCTGCGTGATTTAAGTCAAAGTTGCTTGATACTAAAAGAAAAAGGAGTAAACAACTGAGCTCAGGGATGATTCCTGACTCTGCCTGCAAAGTATGAGTACATATCTACACACAGTGAGAACAAAATGTGGACAAAGGCACTCCGTGCATCAGACCAATGGTGGAGAAACCATGTAGGGTAGGCCATCAGCAAAAGGTACAAGGGCTGCTCTGAAAGTAATGCTTCCTATTTTAATATATTGGTCCCCAATGTCAGAGGCAGATGTTGGTGATATGGCAGTAGAGGTTGAACCTTCCTGCCACTATCCCATTCCATTTTGTTGTAGTGTGACAGATAGCAGCAGCGGGGCAGTCTGACAGAATGGTGTCTGACATGGAACTGTGCATGATGCAAAGGTGTGGAATCAAACTCCTCCATGCAGGAGAAAATGGCAGCCACTGACATTAATCAGTGCTCGCTGGATGTTTGTGGAGACCAAGCAGTGGATGTGAGCACATTGCAACGTGAGCAACATCTTCCTGCTGACAGTGCCATCGTAGCAGCTATGAAACTGTGGGTCACCTCTGCTGGTGCAGGTTTTTATGAGCATGGCGTGCCAACTCTTGTTCATTGCTGGTGAAAATGTGTAGGTCATGGTGGTGACTGTAGTGCAGGACTGTATTGTAGCTCATCTACAAATGTCCCATCAAATTTTGTTATTATACTCTTTGTATCTGTTGTTTCTGAGGAAAGAAATGAGGCATTACTTTTGAAGTGACCTATGAACTACAAGAAGAGTGATGACATAAGGTTGAAAAAGATGAAAAACAGGGAAAGTGACAGAAGGAAATCATTCTCACAAGGCAATCTCACATGAGTAAGGTTTAGTAACTCAGTGAGTCTCAGTTATTTTGTGCCAAAAAGTGGCATTCATCCAAACTCCCTGCATACTATCCATACATTCTAGTAGGTGTAGCTTGCCCACCCATTGGCCCATTTCAAAGGAATATTGAATGCTTACTAACTGCTTCTGACCTGGTAAAATATCTGCCACATTTTTTTTTTTCCTCATTTAGGACCCTTAAAATAATGGGGTGGTGTGAGGAAACAAAGACAGAAATGCGGACTTGATATAAGAGTCTCTGTTCTCTTCTGTCTCTGATATTCTGTCCTCTTCCTCCTTTTGCACAGCCCTGGATTCAGCTGCTGTCCCTTCACTTGCACTTCCCCTCTTCTGTAGCTCACCTAATCACCATCTTTAAGCCTCAACTTGGCACTGAATGACTTGATGTGTATGGAGAATGCTACTTACATTTAAGTACTCTGTTCTTAAAATTCACATTTCTTGAGAGGAAAGAAGAATGAATGTCTACTACTCAGAACAGAGTTTTGAAACTGAGCTTTTAAAGATGGAGCTATTGTTATTATTGCTTATGTTCTTACTAAGGAGACATATGTTTAAAAAATTCTTACCTGTTTCTGATTTATCCTTTTGGAAGTAATGGGCTTTTTCTGTACTTTTTTTCTGCTCTGGATAAAGTGAAAATAGTTGCACGCAGTAATTCATTTGTTAGTGGTCAGTGGAGTGTAGATTATTGGTGCCATGCAGTTTCTGACCCCTTCCATGTTTGGCAAACCACCCTAGATGATGTGATTATTGTTTAACTCTGCTTGTTGTGGTGGATTAATATGCCCTAAGGGAAGCACAGAAAAGACCAAGAGATATGGAGCATGTATGTTGTCTCAGAGTAATGTGTTGAGAAGCATAAAGGAGCAGTGACCTGAGGAGACTGGGTTATATACAGGTATCAGATGGGTGTTAGAGAAAAGGCTGAGAAGTACAGAAATAAGGAAGAATGTGAGGGTGTAGGAATGGGGAGGGGGATTGCAAGCTAATCACAAAACAGTTGTTCCTTTTCCTTTAGCTCAAACCAGAAGGGGCATAAGGAGAAGCCACAGACGTGCTTTGCTTCTTGCAAGAAAGTGGGGTAGGTGGACCCAGCACCTCCAGTGCTGGCTGGAGGTGGAACCGCAGAGGTAGGAAGCAATGGTGGTGGCACAGAGTGACAGCCAGAGCTGGCTGGGGAGTGCTTCTGTCACTGCCCTGCCTCTCTTCTACTTTGTGAAGCTTAACCCTTTTTCAGCTAATAATAATGTGAACATCATACTGGTAAGACAGCAACTGTGAGGAAGCAGCCAGCCCCCTAAAGGCTGTGTGTGAAAGGCTCCAGGTGTTTGACTGTCATAAAAATCTGTTCCCTTCCAATTTTTTCATCAGCAATATCATGCTATCAAGCTAGGTTCACCTGGAGCTAGGATGTTTCAGTTCTATCGGGATGCACAGAGCAGCAAGGATTACATGCATTAGCTTGTGTTGTCAGAGCTCAAAAATAGAAAGGAATGCACCCTATGCATGCTGCTTGTTGAGATCAGCTTATGTGTAGAAGGACTTAACATCATGTCCATGCATCTGGAGTAAAACATTGTGCATGCTGCAAGAATCACACTTCTAATCCAATCCTGGACAATTCTGCTACCCCTCTGAACTTGATAAGGTGACAGGACAGGAGCAGATTGCATTTGAAATTGAATGTGCAATTGAATGTTGTTTCAACAGCCGCCTGTTGCAAACATTTAGGCTATATCTGCATGGTACCAACCCCAGCCATGTCAGCAGAAGACAACTTGGTGGCTGCTCATTGTGGACAGAGCAGCAGATGCTGCTTGCTCTGTGGGCAGAGCTGTGGCTGGAAGGAAGTGGAAGAAGCAGCAGGAGGAGGTTGAGGTCCTTTTCTGGTGGGGAAATAGTGGAGCAATTCTCAGCAAGAGCAGGAATTAGCTGCAGGGGGAAAGATGTGTGCGTGGAATAGTGCTTAATGCCTTCATTGGTAGTCAGGTAGAGAGGATGAGTGGAAGGATGATGAAATTTCCTAATGTTGAGAGTTAATTTCCTAATAATTAAGTTAATTCAGAGTATGTACTGAGGGGAATTCAAAGAATGCAAATGGCACTGGCAGAGTGATGGTGACTGAATATCAGTAAGGATAGATAGGAAACTATGTAAATAAGTGGTAAAATGCATCATTCTCTTTCATAGTAGATTATCAAACATAGCTCTGTGACACAGAATGTCCAGCAGAAATACCTGTTGTCCATGGCATACAAGTGGGAAGGGAACTGTGCTCCCTTAGTAAATGTCGCTAAGACAAATATTCTAATAGGGGACTTTACTATATTAGAATTTTCCTTTATTCTTTCCTGTCCTACAATATTAGAAGGAAGAAAGATCAATACTCTTCATTGCAAACGTGGCCCCATTCTACTGGTGTGTAAAACGATCCCTGCCTTTATCTGCTTTGTGTCTGTGAAGTGTGTACACTCTCGAATCTCCTTCAGGATGCAAGGAATTCTTGAAGTACATTATTACAGTTTACCAGACTGTAGCAAAAACAGTAATTTCTAATAATTTGCAGCAGTAATAAAACTGCTATTGCCCTATTTTGAAGTTGCTAAACTGAAACAAGAAAAAGGGCAGGTGATGTTTTTGAAAATATGACCTTGGTAATTCCTATCTGCAACATGCAAAATTAACTGCAGATTCCAGGTAAACTATTAAAAGCACAGTGCATCCCATGGCTGCGTGAGTACTGAAATATTTTACTTATTCAGTTTCTGCAGCCAGTAGTTGACATAACATTTGTTTTCCTTTTGTTGATTTTCTTAACAACCTAATGCAGAGTGCCTAAATACTGCACTTAATTTATTTTTCTGCTTGAATGATGAATGCCAATTTGTCTTGAGGCAACAATTTCACTACACTATCAGCTAGTATTCCTCTCTGCAATAAATGCAGAACATTCTTGAAAGAAAATACACAGTAGCATTAAAAAAAACTACCACTTTTATTCTAAAAATTTTCTTGTACATCTTGGAAGTGTCAAAATTGCTACAGTAGTTTTTGTATGTATTTGAAAGAATTGTGCTCAAACCTCACAATTTATGATAATACTTCTCTTGAGGTGATTCTGAGAATAGAGAATAAGCATGTATCCTCTAGAACGGTTATCAGTCTTCAGTAGTAAACCAAAACAGATCTATTCTTTATCTATATTTCCCGCAATGGATCCTCCTGTGCAGACAAGTGGCATAGCTGAACTCCAGGAGCCGAGGGCCTTAATGCCATTGAGAACCAATGGCATTAAGGCCTGAACCTGGCAGGGCTTGCAGCAGGCTGCCTAGCAGCATGCAGGGTCTGTCTCTTCTGCCCTGCTGACCCCTGTGTCCCAGCCCCTGGGGACTCGGTGAGTGCTGCATGCCTGCTCTAAAAGGAGCCGTGCCCTATCTGCATTGAGGTCCTTTAAGTCAAGGTCTGAGTTACCCATGCTTACTCCAAGACCAGCCGTTGAAGAAAGCTGTTTTCTCCAGCACAGAGCAGAATTCTGTCTGTGAGATGGAATGGAGCTCTTAACCTTGGCCTTCAAGGAGGTGACAAAATACTGAAGGCTGTGATGTTTTGGGGTTGCAGTCACTCAGATGAGAGGGTCACCTAAGATGCTGAATGCATCTGACAGTGCAGTTAGAGGCAGTCTGTCCTCCCTGAGATGGGCTGAGGTCCCTGCATGCAGCTTTGCAGCTGACAGAGTATCCCTGGGATATTCTGGTTACTGTAAATTTTTGTTTGTTTCTAATGGAAATGAAAGTTTCTTTTCCTTTGTGTAGAGCAGTAATAGCCCTTTCTAAAAATTTGTTTGAGGAACAATGAAATACTCTGTAATAAATTGAAATGTGTCATCTCTGTAAGGCCAAGTACTTCAATAGTGTTAGAATATGAAGTAGAACTTTCCCAAAACTATGTATTATGGGAGGAAAACTGGAAGCGCTCCTGGTTCAGGGAATGAGGCATTGCCAGCACCTGACATAGAAAACCCCGCAGCATTGGTGGTGTTCAGCAGGGACAGTGCTTTGATGCTGGTAGGGGAGTCAAGGCTGATACTAAAGCAACAACTGTTCCTGGCCACTGCAGTTGTGAGGTAGATTGGAACTGACAAAATAAAGATGAGATGCCACAGGCTGTCATCTTTGGCACTGCCCACTGCCAGGCAGGCTGGGTGCAGGACAGCCTCTGCCTCTCAGCTCCGTGTCGCTCCTCCTCCAGTGCTTTGTGCCTTCCTGGTGACACTGCATCCGCTCCCCAGTTTGGGAGAACACTGATCTCCTTTAATGGCTTAGCACAGAATTCTGCAGCAGCTGGGTTAATCCAGCTGTCAACACCATGAGCCCAGTGTTTCCCCATGTCTTATGTTACCTTCTGGTATGTAGTTTTTGAATAAATTCAGATATTTGCTGCAGGCTCAGTGCTCCATCCTCACAGAGCTTGCTGTCACGGAGCCTTCTTTCAGGCAGCTTTCATATGCTGGCATCAGGTGGAAATACTGACCATCCGCATGGCCTCGGGTAGCACGCAGCAGTGGAGTGACAAATGAAGCAGATGTTCGTCTTTAAACAGACACAGTCATCCCAGTGGAGGTCTCCGTAGCAGAGGTATTTGTATCGGCCTGGATACAAGTACTACTGTGTAAAACTGTCCTGAAGATAGAGTTAATTTATTTTATTACTAAATACTTCCCATCACTTGAAAGCTTTTCCCTTGATGTCAGTTGATCTTGCCACTTAGCCAATTTCAGGAATGCTTGAGACAGTTTTTCCTGGATCAGCACTGACAGCACGTCTGAGCAATTTTTGAAAGCAGCAATACCAAATAAATGGCGTGGGGCTTGGTTGTTCTTCCAGGCTCAGCTTTATCCACATCTCCTCTCTAATCACATCAGAAGGCTTCTAGGTGCCTCACTTTATAACATTTCAAATGGAAAGCTCCAACTGCAGCACGTGAATGGGAACCTCACCGTAGGGACATACGTGTTATCACGTTTGGTAGGGCTGACTGAGCGCAGTGCACAGTCACTCGTGAACAGAGCCGCCAGGTCACATTATTTGCTTCCTTTAAGTATTCAGCATTATCCCGATTCTTGTGGAAGTGTCCAAAAATCCCTTACGCTTCATAGGCTGGAAATCCATCGTTGCCTTTTCCCTCTTTTCCTTCTGCTTTCAACATCACTGCATTGGTTTGCTGAATTTTCTCAGCTATGGGATCTGACCTTGAATTCCCAGAGCTGTGTTTTCACTGGGAGCACTTGTCAATATAAGAGGACAAACCCATGTTTGTCAGCTTGTTTCAAGCCTGGCAGCATGGCTGTGTAGCTACAAGGACCTGGCTCTTTGTGGTGTGTTTGTACACGGATAAACAGTGGGTCCCCAGTGAGGGCTGCAGCTTCTGGGCCTTGTAGCAGATAGCGTGAGAAATAAGAGTTGTGTGAGCGGGGCACCAAACTGGAGTGTGGCAGGGTTTCTTTTCCCTTTTTAAAGGTGCTGGAAGGCTGGCTGTGCTAATTAGCTTATCTGGCTGCTGGCATAAAGAGCAAAGCAGATTTAGCAGGGGTTTGCCCACTGGTGTTTATGACGGAGGGGTTGTTCCCTGTGCCCTTTGGAAATGCTGAATAGGGACTGTGCTATGTGTGTGTGGTACCATTGTATTTGGAAGTGAATTTAGGATAAGCTTACTTTGTATGGGCTTCACAAATCTGCCCTGATGTTGTCAGGAGTGCTGCTGTACTGGCAATGCCCTGCATAAAATCATAACTGGAAAAATATTCTGTTAGACTAATATTTGATGCATGGCTTCTATTTAGATGTAGAACAGTTAGTATTGGTAAGGCCTTCAATTTCTTTGAGACTTTCTGTCCTGGCAGAAGGGAAGGGTGCTTGAAGAGCCCAGGCTACACCTGGGTGTGCTATGGGCTTTTCAGCGAAATGGTCTGTGACTGCTGCTTTCTTGCTGTGTATGTAACCAGAAGGAAGTCTTTTCATGCCCCTATGTGATTACTTATATGGTTAAAGTTCTTAAAGGGCTGAGATTTCCATGTGTAGGGAGAAACAAAACAACATCTTTCTGTGTTGCAATGAAACTTGCCATTACTCAATTTCCTAGAAATGAAAGCCCTCATTTGAAGGCACTAGGGGGACTGAAGCCAGTTGTCTGACTTCCCTTTGCAGCACAGAACTCTGGCTGCTTGCCTGTTGGGCTAAGAGGGTGCTCAGAGCTCAGAAGGTGTTGATGAGAACGGTCCAGCCCATTTCTAAGGCCCTGGCACTTCTTGGCTTGTGAGAAACTGAGCTGATGAGACCAGGGGGTTCAGAGAGCCAACAGAACTGACTCAGTCCCTCCAAACTTTTCAGTTTTGACAAATCTTCATTTTTCAAAAGAACTGTTGCTTTAAGAAATGTACAAATGCCACTGAGGGAAGGAAAAGGAGGTAGGGAGAAAAGATTTACTTTTTTTTTCCCCCTTCTGCCTTTAAAGCAACAGGCCAGAGATGCTCTCATGGTGCAAGCAGGGATGGAGCTCTGCACTGGAACAGGCACAGTTGCAGCGGTTACCAGCTCTGCCCCCTGCCCTGAGACCTGTGGGAAGCCTGAGAAGTGAGGCTGAGCACACCAGTCCTGGCCGTGGTTGTAGCTTACCTGCTTGAGTGCAAGGCTGGGCTTTGTACTTGAGGCCAAAGATAATTTAAAAGTTTAATTGAATGAAAACATATTTCATGAACTGACTGGTTGAGAGGCGCAGCAATTTAGTAGTTAGAAGTGTAACCTGTGACAGGTCATGCACGGGACTCTTACTGATTCCAGGAAGTTACTGCCGCTGCTGATAGATCCCTAAGACCAGAAGGGACTTCCGATGCTCACCTGGTCCTGCCTGGTGACCAAGGCAAGGCAACTCACACTGAACAAGACCAGCAACTGGAAGCAGCTTCCTAAACAAGAACCTTCTCATAATCTTCAACAGTGTGGCTGAAAGCAAGTGGTTTTAGTGAGGCCAGGCTTCAATTTGTGGCCAGAGAATGAATGCCTGCAATATGTGCATTTGATGTTCTAGTGTTAACCATGGGAACTATAGGATTATAAAGACAAGATTATCAATGAAGCTGAAGCCAGCAGTAATTAATTATCGTGATGCTCAGGGTAACACTGCCTCTGCAAAAGACTTGAAGTACAGGAGGTGTTCTGTGACACACAACAAATGCTTTGTCTTTTTGACTAAAATATTTGCAAACCTCTCTGTTCCTTTTTTTCTTTCTTTTTTACTAAATTTTTCAGGAACTTCAGTTTACTACAGATGGGTGGTAACGAACCAGGTTATAAACTAAGCATGGAATTAATCTGCAAAAGCATATGGTTAATATGGGGAGTAGTGGGTGTGAAGAGAAGGGAATTTCAGCCAGCATGTGTTTATCAGGCATTTCCATTGCCAGCCACTTTAAATTCATCTTTTGCCATTTGGAAATGTTAACATTATAACTCTTAATTTTTTTTCCAGGCACAAAGAGCAAACAGATACTTTCTATATGAATTGCATTTATTTGATTAAGAGAACAACAAACCAAGCAAAAATAAGTCCCCTTGGCGAACTGCTCTGGTATGTTTTTCTTCTGATAATCTGCAGAGAGGTTTTCTGTGCTCCTTGAATAGAGAAATGGAAAGGTGCAGTGCAGAAAAAGGAGCGTGCCCTGAGGATCTTGGGGCAGAGAGCAGAGTGGGTGAGGCTCGGTGGCAGGTTCTCCTGTTAGCATTGAGGATTAAACCAAAGATGTGTTGCCTGCAGTCAGTCTTCTGTGGAAACGTGTGAATGGCAGCCCTGAGCAGGGGGCAGCAGGCAGTGAGCAAGTGGCAGTGCTGCTGAGCAGGGGGCTGGGGCCCTGTGTGGCCAGAGGGCTCTGGCAGCAGCTCTCCCTACCAAGGCATGCTTGGATCCCCCAGTGAGCAGCTCGGTGAGGATGTGCAAAACCAGAGTGGGGTTTTGGGGTTCCTGGCACAGGTCAGGGGGGTTTTGTGGCAATCAAATCAGCTTTCCATATTTTCTTCATATCTTATTTTGGGGATTATTTGTTGAAAAAAAAAAAAAAAAGTAATGTGGCAGAAATGGAGTTCTGTATATTTGCATAACAAAATGCTCTTTTCATACTTCAGCTGAATACATACCTTTATTTTCCTATATCAGACCTCAAATTAACACTATTTCCTCTACTGTTTGTATAGAAGCCTTCTCTGAAAAGAACATGGTATAATATTAATGATTATGCATAATAATTTCCAAAAGACTGCTGAGCTCTGTGCTTTGTTTTTTAAAATCACAATTCCTTAAACTAAAAGATGCAGCTACTGGGTAGTTTCATTTCTTCAGGATGAACCACATGCTGTGCTTTCCAGGGCTGGCAGCATTCTCTGGCTATGGATCAAGCCAAAAGCTGAGCTGAGTGGGAAGGGCACAGAGCAGATACCTGGGAGTTGCAGGCAGGGGCATGCAACCGCTCAGCCCTTGCAAAGGAAACAGGAGGGAGCTGCTCCTCGTTGAGCCATTTGCACTGGCATTGTGCGCCTGGCTCAAATTAAGATCCACTTATCTTCATATATGGGAAAAGGAAGAAAAAAATCAGTGCCTGGTTGGTAATTTAGCCAAAAACAGGAATGAGGTGGAAGAGGAATGTCTGATTTTAACACACCCTTTAGTGGGACTTGGCATATTCCTACTCCTGTTTATCAAATTTGCATTCATTTACATGTGTGCGGTTTGTTGTTGTTTTGTTGTTGTTTTTTTTTTTTTTTTAAAGACTCAAAACTTAAAATAGAAATGGCTTTGATAGCAGAGGTTTGTGGAAAAAGCTCACTGACTTGCATCTATTTGAGTTTATTTTTAGATCTGTAAACTATTTATTCCCTTTCTTGTCAGTGTCCATGGGATGCACCAGCTCTGGTTCCTGTTAGTTACTAGCGGTGAGGGTAGAGCATTTGAAAGGGTTTGGGTTGCGGTGCTTTGGTGTGCTGTGCTGTCATTTGGGAAGTCTGAGGGAGTCAGAGATGCTGCAAATAGGTCTCCTGTTGGAGTAAGCAACAAAGCAGTTTTCATATGCCAGGCAGATTAATGCAGCACTAGTGCTATAAGAAAACTACATCTGAGACCACATGTGCAACTTCTGAAGTGTCTGTAGGTTCTTGTTATGTCTTAGCAAAGCTAACAGAGTGTGCTCTGGATTTAGCTTGTACTAAAGTGCACTGTGTTGCTTATTGCAAGCATAGACTGTAGATGCTTTCTGAGCTGAAATAGTAATTACTTGACCAGGTAGGAAAAAATGTGGTAATTTCTCTGTTCTGACAGGATCATATGCGGTGGGCCAACATCATCTGCAACTCCTATGTACTGTAGTGATGGGTTCTTTAGAAACCCAGAGAAACAGGGTGAGATCAAAGCACACGCTTTGCCTTAGCTCTAGTTCAAAACAGAAAACAGCACACCAAGCTCACAGCCTACAGCATCGGAGTCTCTGATCTGTTTATCAGCCTCTACCTAGCAAATGGATGCACTGAGAAACAAATCCAAGTCCTGCTGCAGGCACAGGGGAAGATAGGAAGCAGAACCTTTTCCTCAGCCAAGCAGAAGGGTGGGACACTGCCAATGTACTGAGGGAATTTTTAAAAAGAATTGATTTGAGAGCTGGGGGATTCACCAGGTCTTGGCTTCTCAGCTCTCGTTCCTGCAGTGTTGAGGATGCTGTGGGTGATCAGGTGGCAGTGTAGGAACTCGGTGAGCTTTTTGGACAGCAGAGTTTGAGTCCCCAGTTCAACCAGCAAGGCTGTTCTTTGTACAACATAATTCTTCTGGCTGAAAACCTTCTGTTGACATCCAGTTTCAAGTTTATTCAGGAAACTCACATACCTTTATTCTTTTGCCAGCATCTTCTATTTTCACACTGAGATCTTCTTCCTTCTTGGTATTTATCCCTGTGATGTATTTATAGATGAAAATGAGCTTCTATCCATGCTTGGCTCTCATTTGTTAGCAGAAGCAAGTCAAGCTTCACCTGTACCCTTCATTTGAGTAAAATTATGGGCAATGTTGTAGTCAAAGCTGTTCAGTGTCCTCTATGCCCTCCAGGCATTACCTGCATGTTTTAATGAAGTAAATTTTCTGTGGTTACATCCACAGGTGTCACTGTGGCAGCTTGTTGCCTTACATTTAGATGGCATGCCTGTGTTCTTCTACAGTTATTTCTACACTGATGAGCTTCCATTCTATAGCACGAGTATTCTTAATCTGTTACGATCTGAAGTCGTATGGTACTGAATTTCATTCATTTTCTATTACTGTAATTCTTTCTAACCCTCTGTCTTCTCTGTTGCTGATACAGGCAAAATCTGTGTCACTGGCAAATTTCATTAGTATGCTATTTATGGTAAGGTCACTGATGAAAATATTTAATAAAATTGGTTGGTGTAGCTCATTGTCATCTCCTATTTATCCATTTTCTTTACTCTCTTACAATTCATTTACTAGCCTTCACCTTTTTTATCTGAGCTAATGAACTTCCATGTGGCACTCTACTGAGCTCCAGACAGATGAGATCTTTCTTTGGGTTAGAAAATCAGTTATGTTATCAAAGAAACCTAGATGTAGCCAAACTAATCTGATATGGCTTGACATTTCCTGTCCAATCTACTCAGAATCTGGAGCCAGAAATAATTGTTTTGTCTTTTCAAAGCAGTATGTTCATTTGAGCTTTATTTCTATGTAACTTCTGGTCACTTTTACATCCTAATTCCGAAGCCAATTTGCTTTGGCTTCTATATTCTTTTCAGTTTGGGCCATGCTCTATTTTCTTCTTTCTTTACTGTGTAATGTGTTTTTCAATGAACCAAATACCAAACTCTTCCTGTGATAAGTGAGTTTGTCAGCAGAATATACTTGACAGTATTTTGATATTTTATATATGTGCATATAGTCCATTATGAGGCCTCTTCCCAGTCCCCAAGGTATGTGGATAACAGACAAAGTGCTATGAACTCCCTGTCTCAGCCATGCGAGAGCAGGAATAGGACAGCAGGTCACTGCAAAAGCAGTTGTAAATCATTGAAGTGTATAGAGTTCTAAATTTCACCAGAAGTTCAAGGGTTTAGCCATAGCCAAATACACTGTTAGAGGGCTGAAGATAGGAAATACAGCTTGCTACACAATGTGGCAGGCACAGCAGCCCTCAGAATCCTCTGTCTCCCTGCTGGCCGAAGTTCTATCAGCTGTGGCCTTGGTCAGAGGCTTCAGTTGCTATACCCTCAGCATAAGCAGTGGGCATTTCAACAGACAGACAATATTTGGAAACAGCGTTAAAAAAAAAAAAATCTGGACCTTTTCCCTCTTCTTTCTCTAAAACTAGAGACTGTAATATCAAAAAGGAAAGGCAGGGGAATAATGGAAATAGATGCAAAGTTAACTACAAACAGCGGGAGTCCAGGGAGTTGGAAAGGGATGGAGAATTCAGGCTGTTAGAGTAATGCAATGCAGAGTGCCTGCTCCGTTTCTGTAGGTGCTGCTCAGGGACAAACACTGCCTCTGGGAAACCTGCCCAAGTTCTGGAAGGAGCCATAGATACACCAGGGAGCACCAGTCCTGCAGCCCTGCAAAATCCAGCGGTTTGCTGTGCCTTCCAGAATTGTTCTCAATTGTGCCAACAGCTTTTTTAAGTCAGTTTTCCTCACCTTTAATTTTTGTCTGTTAGGAGAAAGAGGATGCACTCAGCACCATGGTTGTGATGTGCCATGAGAGCCTCCACAAACAGCAGCATAAAAGTGCAGCTATTAAAGGGATTGGTGTCCCAGCCCTGAATTCTTCAGCAACTACACAATATTACTATAAAAAGGATCTCAATGAGTCTCTCACAAACACAAATGTGTAGGGCATGATTTTATCAGTTCTGCTTTTGGTGAGGTCTCCCATCTCACCTGGAATAAAGTTGACCCAAAGACTCTCAATCTTTAAATTGTTAAATACAGTTTTCTGTCTATTAAATCTTATCCAAAGTGCTGATTATAGACTGTTTGTGATACATTAGTATTGGCTCAAAAATGAGTAGTTCAGTAGTTGCTACAGAACAACCATTTCATTCGTATCCTAATGGCCATAACAGTTTCAGTTTAAAATTCCTGTTTTTGTGGTTTTATCATTTGGCTGTAAAATGTTCCATACCGAAGCGTGGCATACAACTAAGCTAGAGACTGCTTGTATTTGATTAATCTGGGAATCCTTCCTACTTCACAAATGCTAGATAATGCAAATATATATATATATATATATATTTTAAGAAGCCTTTTTTTGTCTATTATATGAATACATACACCACAGGGTATTTAAAGTAAATGTCAGATGCACTTTCTTTCTTAACAGGTTTACCACACAAAATCAAAACCTATTACATGTACTTCTTTCACAGAGTGTGGGACCCAAACATTCTGTGCCCAGCTGAGTAGCATTAAGTCAGCTGTGCTTGGCTTTTGCAGTGAAAAGCTCTTGTGGACTGCATGAGTAGATCATTCTAACTGCTCAAGAGTCTTCAGATGGCAGGGACATCAGGGAGCTTGCATGTTAACTTCAGAGCTTTACCATGTGGCTGGGCTTGGGTTCTGTGATGCCAACCTCACAGTTCTATAGAAACCTCTTGAGGCTGCAGGTTGTTGTCAGCCACTGTGCTGTCTCTGCTGCTGACAAGTGGCTTAAGCTGTCAGTGTGCAAAAATGGATTAGAGCTGTCCTTCACTTTCTTCTTCTTCTTCTTCTTCTTCTTCTTTTTTTTTTTTTTTGCATCGTTTCCAGGTTTTGTTTCATACATAGTAACAGGACAAGAGACAACTGCTAGAGTGCAGAAAACTGTTTGCAAATCAGTAAAAGCAAGATAGACTTGCCACAGAGGGCAGCAGGCCTCAACTGCAGCAGCACCCCATGCTCAGGCTCCTGAGGCAAATGGTGAGCATTTTTGTCTCTTTTTGTCCTTGGGTTAGTGCAGCATTACAGCAAAGGAGTTATTGTATTCTATCTGAATCTGTAGAGATAATTAGAAACCTAAACTATGTATGTTAATGCACGCACATTTAAGTGACTGTTTATGAATATGGATTAGCCCAGCCGATGAGTGGTAACAGTGACAAATATCTTGTTTTTCAGTGTCATTTATCAACAAGTATTCCAAAATGCATTGCAGCTATAACCTTATGATTTATATAAACTCTTTGATGTGCACAGAAGTCGCTCTCTAATTGCAGCAAAACAAAGCAGCAAATTAAGTGTTGCAATTAATGTATTCAAGCATAGTAAGAAGGTCATCTGAAAGTAACAGACTTCAGGGAGAGCAGTTGCCCATTAGAATTCAATATCTCTGTCCTAACATTTTTGTAACAAGTCAGCAACAAATAAGTCTGAGGTTTTAACGGTTAAAAACAGCCCTACGCTGATTCCAATCTCATGGAAGAATTACCTTCCAACTCCAGAATCATCCATATGGCACTCAGATATGAACTTGGCATCACCACTCTGCAAGAATTTGGTTTGCTTTGTGTGACTGGTGGTCTTTGTACTTCTGACTTGTGTGACCACATTTAACCTACTGAAGGCAACTGGGCTACAACAGGTATGCGAGAGACCACAGTGCATCCCTCTGAAAATATGTTGCCCACTGCTTTACTAGCATAACTTTCACTTTACTTCACTTGGAGGCCTCTGCCACTCAAGTACAGACCCACTTCTCTTATGGTCTGAGAAGACCATAGCTGGAGGTGGTATGGCTGTATTATGTATTTTTGTGCACTCTACTATTAAAGTGAATGATTATGAATCACTCAGGGAAAAAAAAAAAAAGAGGAAGATGCATTTTCTGCAACTAAAAAATAGAAAATTATAATGAAAATAATAGGAAGATGTAAAATTTTGTTCAACACTGTGAGTCTTTGATACAATTTTATTAAATATAGTAATTATGGTTCTTTGAGAATTGCCACGTTTACTCTGCTTTTTTGACAAACTTCTCAATTAGAAATACAGAATCACAGAACAGGAGACATGCAAAGGTCAGGAGATGGACTCTGTTTGTTATAATTATAACAATGAACTCTATTCTTATTACTTTTAATTAATATTTCTCAAGCACGGATACATACTTAAACTGAAGATAGGATAAAGAGATAAGAAATGAGGTATGAAACATAAGACCAGCAACAACAAAAAAGTCAAACCAATTAAATGGAGCTGAAGAATGCATTCCATAGTTCCAGGATCGTGTTTGTCTCATGTCTGGGTCAAAGACCATGCTGGCTGTGCTTGTGGTGATCTCAAGAACAGAGACAGAAAGAAATATGGGGCAGAGATATGTAAAAGGAACAGCTTCAAGTCAGGCTGGCTCTGCATGTGATCCATCCTCCTACATAGACCTAATAAGCCCTACTGAGAGCTTATCCACTTGGCACTGGACCACATGAATGTACTGGTTCTGGCTTCAGAACTTAGCTTTGGATTTTCTGAAGTACATTCTATTTTTCAGTGTAGGTATGCCTTAAAATAACTTCCTGGCTAGCTCTTCCATCAGCTGTAAACAATGAGGAATTGAAGGGAAGGAGACAACCATGTTGTATCACATGGAGCATATTGTGGTTACTGTGGTGTTATAGGAAATGTGCAGCTTTGGGAGCGTGATGGTTACAACTAGGGAAGAGAAAATATGTAAGTGGGGTTTGGTTCTGTTTCTTTTGTGTATGTGTGTGTGTCTGGTTTTGTTTTCTACATTCAGAAAAAAAAATTCTTAAGGAATAAGGTATTTTAAGAGTCAGATGGAAAACGTGCACTGCACATTAAATATAATGTGATTGTAGAGCTAAGACTAGGAGACGCTATGAAGTTCCACATTACAAGTCTGTGTAAGAACAAATGAGGTTGTAAATTAGAGGCAACTGGTAGAATTCAGCTAATCAGAATTTATGATTGTATACAAGATGCTTTCTGCTAAGAAGCATTAAGCTATCTTGTGTTAATTATAGACTCTTTATGTAACTGTGGTCCAGGATTTTGATCCAATACTTTGATCCAATACAAGTCTGCTGTGCTGTTACACAATTCTTTATATTCCCGTAGGTTCATCTGCTGTTATTCCACTATGTCACATTAAAAGAACATTGGCAGTAGTATGGCAAAGTCTCTAGTTTCTCCCATGCCTGTTCATTACACCGATGGCTTGATAATGCTATCACAGGAAGAGGTGGGATTGCAAGTATTTGTACTCCAGTTCTGAGCACAGCCTTTGATGGTATGAACAGAGACAGTTTGCTTCTTGTTCTTGTAAACGTTTGCATGGAACTGCCTGAAAGAAGAGATTTATTTACTAAGAGATATTCAAGGCTTCCTGTCCTCTCCTTTTCTTGTTAGGAAACACTGAAGGTGAAAGACATTCCTCCTGTGAAATGATTTAAAAAATCATTCTGTATAGGAAATGGAAGCCTGTGCCAAATTCTGATTGGTTCCAAACATCTGGGTGTTCTTGCATCAGTGTTTGTTCCCTGGTGCCAGCTCTATGCATTAGTTCTGTTCTGAGCAATTGTTGCTTATTTTTCTCATTCCTTTCACTCAGGTCCCGGTTTGACAGGTAGGGAGAGCCTTCTTTGCTGCGCTGAGGGGTAAGGAAGAAATTTAGCAATGGGGGCTGTGGTTTGGTTTTGTTTCATTAATATTTTTAATACTGTCACAACTGTCTTTTCTTTGTTGTTGTTCTCAGGATGACATAACTGGTGATGTAAACTCAAATACTGGAAAAATATGAGGTGTTTTACCTGACACAAGAAATTTGGAAAATGTCTTGCAATTAAGGTCATTAGAGATCAGATGATTTTTAAGTAGACCCAAGCTGATATATCTGGAGAAGTAATCAGTTGCAATAATGTACGTGACCTTTCCAGCAAAACAAATCTGTGCTAGCTGCAGCCAAAGACTGTAAGGTACTTTTGTGGAAAAATAGTTTTCTAAGGGCTTGTTTTTTTCCTCACTCATTACATCCTTGGAGCTCTCCATGAACATTTGAATTTGCCTACCCATACCCAACAGATTATAACTGTTATGTTTTCCATTTGATTTATAAAGTGATATCCTTTTATGAATTTGAAAGAATGCCATTTTTGAAAGTATTTTAGGGACCATGGATTAATGCAGCCAATATGGAATTTGATCCACTGGAATTTTACTCCTTTCCTTCCTTGCTTCTTTGCCAAGCTGAATATGTTCCTGGCAATTCTTGTCTGCTAGTTGATCCTCTTTGATTTGCTGAAGTCAGCTTGCAGACTTCTTTTTTGACAAAGTATGACTTTGTGAGTTGATATCTTTCTTTGTCTACAATGCGATGTTCTAGATAGAATGTTTGCTTTTGAAGTGAGTTTTTTCCTTGTGTTTTTCCAGAGGGAAAAGTAGACCATATCAGTGATAGTCAAAATCTTTGAATTATAAAGGGAAGGTTACATGTGTAATGTGTAAGGCCACCAAGATTGTGTGGTCCTGATGCATTTGTGTGGGGTATGGAGGTCTGAATATTGGATGGTCTTGTGTGAGGGCTGCTCCTACCCAGTCAGGACATGGCAATCACTACTATTTCCCCAGCACTGGTTTGGTTAGTGATTGAATTTTAAGTCAGAACTGACATAAACACTGGCTGTCACTTAGTTTTGTCAAATTAATCTTGTTGGGTATCCTTCAGATCCACTTCTAAGTGTCTTTTATGATTTCAGTAACTGAGCCAACCTTGTTAAAAGAATTTCCTGCAGACTGACTGCCCAGTAAATAAAACCTGGGATATTTTGTGGTGACATGTTTCACCTGAGACTGCTCTGTCTAGCATTTAAAAAAAAAAAAAAAAAAAAGTATTGTTTTTTCTGTCAAAGGTTACCAGAAACCTTAAGTTGGGTGAGGAATGAAGCCTTTTGAAAACCTTCTGGCGTCAGCTTATCGGATTCCTGTGCTCAGCTGGTAGAGGTGGTATTTCACTTCAGTCTCTTATCCAGCAAGGTTGGAGCATGAGCAGAGGAAATTTGGGATTATCTTTCCAAAATAGTATGCACCAAAGTTCAAAAACCAATCATAAATATCAAACTTTGTGTTGTGCATCTTCCCTCACTCACTTACTATTGAAGAATTAAATTAGAGAACTTAGCATCTCTATAACTGACTTACCAAAATAATGCACTGTGGTTTTTAAAATTGGTGGTAGAAACTAATTCTACAGTCAACAAATCTAAAGAAATGAAAATTGTGAAATGTGGTTTTCAAGTGAACTGAATGCTTTCCAGATTTCCTCAATACATCTTAAGTGAAAATTGTGCAGGACACCACTAAGTCTCTCAGCAAGACAATTCTGACAGAGCTTGAGATTGTGAGCTTTTCTGTTCAGGCAGAACAGGATAACTTTTCAAAGGTTGTCAAGGACGAAACTCAATTGATGCTGTGAGAGACCAGGAGATATTCATTCAAACTGCCTAATGTTTAGCACTTGGAAATATAAAGGCATTAAAGGCCAGATGTCATGCATATAATCACAGAGCACTGAGAAATCTTATACAAAGTCTAGGAAAGAAAGAAGAAAATCTAGCTAACATCCAGGTACCGTTTGCAGCCTATGTTCACTTGAGGTCTTGAATGTAATTGACACTGCAGTAAGAGCCACGACAATGAAAACAAAAACTCATATCCATGGATTTCATAAGACAGGACTTCACTAGGCATATGAAAACCTGCAAGCATTCAGAAAGTTAATAATTCCACCATGACAGATCAACATCAAATAAGTAAATACTGACCCGCAAGAGGATTTTCTGGCAGAAAAATAGAATGCAGCTACAAATTTTGTAGAAGCACAAAAGGTTTATCTTGTTATTACAAATATATTCAAGAGTTTCTTAAAAAGGAAAGGGAGCTAAATGAAAGGAGCAATACAGTCCAAATTTCCCAACATCCAATGAAAATTTCTCATTGTGAGAAATGTAACCACCAGATTCTTTCTTCTCTGCTCCAGCTGCTTTCCTCCCACACGTCATCAAATCCTTTTATAGATTTCATTAGCCTAGCGTCTCTTCTTTAACAATGTCAGACTCCTTTTCTGCGCTAAAGAAACACAAATGAATATTAATACATGCTTCTATTGTTCTATTTTTCTGACTTAGAGCTATAGCCAATGCAAATTTTGGGCATTGTTCTTGTATTGAATTAGAAGGCAAAAAACAACAGATTTTTTTGTAGAATTTAATAAAAACAATTTAGAAGTACAGAATAGACAAGATAGATTTCTTAGTGTATGTGTTGAGCAGCTCTGCAAATGTAAGATGATCCTAACAAAAAATTCCTTCCAAAATATGAACAGATGTGTGGTAATTTATACACAAGAGTTAAATCTGCAAGAAATCTTCTTGATAGTTAACGGGATGGTATCTCAATCCCTTTCCCATCCAGGAAACAAAAAGAAAATGCTTATATAGCACTATGTAATGCTATTCCTTCAGGTGTTTGTTTTGCATTTTGGCCGCAGCAATATGTAAAATAGGTCAATGCATCCGAGCTATGATTTTGCCTTTGTTAAGGAGGGAAAAACCATCAGCAAGAGGGAAAGGGTCCCAGCAAGAGAAGCATCTTATTTTCCTTATGTTTGGATTCTGCATTACAGTTTTTGTTGTTGTGTTGTTGTTTTCATTTTATTTACAGGTGAAAGGACTTCATTTCTGTATGTAGCATTTAGGTATCAAAGAGCTTCAAATACATTATTTTGGTTTCAAATATATTTTTGTTTTAGCAGCAGTGGTGGACTGAGGTATTGTTTTAACTGGCCTTCTCAAGGGATCTGAAGAACAAGAGCTAGTAGTCCACTTCTGAAAGTGCAGAGGAAAAGCTATGGACACAGGGGAGATGAACATTCTTTCTTTTAGTTGAGTCAAGGAATACAGGATTAGCTAAACTCTGCTTCAGTTTTTTCCATACTTTGATGATAGAAGACATTACTGGACTGAACTCATTCCATTCCCACCCCCGCAATCCTAGAGAGCACATTTGCATGTTTTACTTCCATTAGGTTGGTGCCATGTTAATTTGGAGTTCCGTGCTTCAGTTCTACCCTTTCTGTTCCTGCTGGATAGTTTTCTTTCCTTCCTAGCATAAGTAGATATTTCATTCTCTCACTTCAAACTTACCTGGGCTGTTCACAGTCTGATTTATTCCTTTAATGCTTATTCATTCTGTAGTAATGTATCTGTAGAAACTTAACTTGATAGTGCCCACAGATGTAGAAAGCTTATGTTAAGGTGAGTTCTCAATTACTAAAAGTGATCTAAATCTCGTATGTTTATACTGAAGGCCTTTCAATTTAGGGCAGTTTTAAATAAGTAGTAGGTTTTGTTTGTTTGTTTGTTTTCCTTGAGATGTGGTAAAAATTTATGTCAGAAGTCAGTAGCACACTTTGTTGTTTAGATGAAATTCACTTTGATTAGGCTTAAATTAGGAACAGCATTAAGCATTAAATTAATACTGCAGCTCCAGTACTTTAAAGTACTGTTTCTTCATGTACTGCTGAATGTTCAGTCCGCAGCTCTACCAGTGGATCAGAGCACGTTAGCACTAATCCACTTCAACCCAAAGTGCTGAGGCTTAGCTTAGGACCTATGCCCATCTCCTACAGGTTTTTTGTCACATATTATGTGTGTCCTGTGATTGAACTGAACGAACAGGGACAAATCATTTTGTCTTCACTGAGAAAATGAAGGTAGTTGAAAAAAGAATTTGATTCAATTGCTCTATTTGCTCTTGAATCCAGCCTGTAGTTCACACAAGCGGGTTAAAAGCAGAAGGCTTTTGTTTTGTCTTTTTTTTGAACACATTCATGAGCTCCACAGAGTGCCTATTGAGTCTCATCTTTGGCAGCTACACGATCATTCTTGTTTAGGGAAGCTCTATTTTATGCTGTTAGATTATTTAAAAAACATTCTGCCAAAGAGGTATATTGGAAGATCATTCAATTATCCTGACTAAAAGCATATTTGCAGATGTCATTTGGAACTTGTGTAGAAAGCTATTTCTTTTGTTAGTTAGCATTTTTCTCTTCTCCATATATGTCTATGTTCTCAGAAAGCTGAAGATTTACAACCAGAACATGCTTTCCTAGTTGGGCTGAAGGCAGCTGAAGCCTTGCTGCAGGTCTAATGGTGATCAGCAATCTGTGGATATGGACCACCTTTAACTTTTGCTTTGCATTTATATAGGTTAATTGATGATTCCAGTACAAAAGACTATCATTTTGTGCACTCCTTTTTTCTTGTTTCTGTCTGCTCATTTGAAAGTGTCAAGTCCTATGAGGAAAGGGTTAACAAAGATACATCACTGTATACCAGGGACAGATGAACTTTTCTCTTGCATCACTGCACTAAGTGATGCTATAAATCATTCATTTTACTGGGAGAGTAAGTACTTGCCTCCTTTAGTTCTGATTAAAGACTCAGATGAGGGAAGAATTTTTGAGAACCCTGAAGTAAATACTAATTCAGCATTTTGGTTATTCAGGTATTGGCCTTTTGCCAGGACTTTGGTTTGTAGCAGACAGGAATCCTGGTCTTAGTGTTTGCCTTCTAAAAATAAAAATTTGAGGATGTCCAAGGTCCCTCAAAGCACTCCTCATTTCTGGAAATGTACAGCACTTCTGAAGTGTGAGTCACGAATTAGCAACAGTGGGTTTTAGTGAGATAACATATGTTGTTAATAAGGGAAATAATGCAAATACATACAGAATGCACTGTCAATTCAGTCACTGGTTTTTGAAAATGCAAGTTGTATTCAGCAAATTATTTAGATGCAGTACTACTGGTGTTATGCTTTATACTTTTACCTGTAGGGGTTGTTAATTATACCATCACATCTGGAAAAAAAAAAATCAGCTTTGCATAAAGTAGTCATCTTTTCTGCCTGAAATGTCCATCAGAATACACCTCTGTGTTGTATTTTTTACTCTAAAATGAATTTGTTTAAGAAGTGAAACAGCACTGGATATACACTTTTCATTAAATGTCCAATTATATTCATAGCTGGAGCTGCAGTGATTACTCCCTGACCTTTAGTAGAGAAGTTGCTCTCCCAGTAATTATAATTGCTTATTAAACTATCCTAATAGTGCAGTACCAGCCCATAAAGAGCTGTTTAAACCAGAGATTCAGGTAGCTCTTTCCTCTACTGGAAAGGCTAATTGAATCACAGACACTATTCCACTCTCCTTTGAAAGGCAGTGTTCTTGGTTTGCTGGACTGCCATCTAACTGATTTGCAACAAATGCCTCTAAACCTATGGGCTGAAATCATATGCCAAATAGCAGAAAAGACTTTTAAATAGTATTATATTAAAATTTAGGAATATCAGTTCTGTCACCCAGTTGGCTAAATGTGGAATCCCTGAGGGGAGTGGGTTCAGATCATAAGAAAAAACAGAGCATTTCATTGACAAGATTGCTGCACTGGAATAACAATAAATTTAAAAAGTAAAGTGAAACTGTAATGCCAGGGAGAAGTGCAAGCTGATTTAAAATTTTTTAATTTAAAAGCAAATTATTCCTACTTTTTAGTTAAACAGTGGTCAAGAGGACTGTGTAGAGCTGTCCTAACAGATGAGCTTCCCAATAGCTGATTAAATAGAGAACAGAAATCTTAAATACCAAAAAAAAAAAAAGGAGGACTGAGTTGAATGAGTTTGGAATAGTCTCTGTGGTGTATTTTATGTATAAAGTTTTCTATTGAAAGGAACAATTTCCCATTTTTTTCCAAATTTTTTTATTTTTATTTCTGAACAGCTCAGAAAATTTAAATTTCCCATCATTTTGACAGACCCAAATTTGTATCTTTCAGAAAGTTTTTTGTTAGGTCTTCCACCAACTCAAAGTTCAAGACAAAGCACAGCTTAAAGATTACAGCCCTACTTGTACTGAACTGAAAGTTAAGAGTAAGTTCATTCAGAAGTGGCTGAGCCTGCTTTATATTTGATGATGGGCAAACTAGGGTAAGCAATTTAACAGTTCAGAATTTTTCAGCTGGCTTGCTCTACAAAGCTCTTGCTTCTGTACATGACCACCTCACATACCTGTAAAATAAGCGGAGGGAAAAAAAAAAAGAATACATCAGAAGCTGATGTTGCCTCTGATGTTGCCTCAGGGAATGGTGAAATGAGCATCCCATTCGGGGGAGGATGTGGTTTGCAGGTGGCGAAGAGGAGCTGGAACTTTGCCAGCATGAATACCAGAATGCCACTCCATTCAACTCCACCAACTTCCCAGCCAACTCCAAGTAACACATGCTGCATGCTAATAAACATCATATGGCTTTCAATCTGCACTGAGAAGGGCCAAAGCCACAATTTCCTAGATAGATTGAGTATTGCTTTGGTATGAGTGATAAATTAATTAACAAGATTCACTGTAACGGCAATGTATGGATCAACAGAGTTGTTTCAGAATTACTTCAAAGTATTCATCAACAATGTCAGGAGATAAAAGGTTTTTTTGTGGGCAGGGAAATGTGGCTAGTAAGATGTTATTGAAAGAAAATTCAAGCTAATGGTAAACAGAAGGGCCCTAAATGGTCCTCAGTTAGAAACAGTGCTGCACTGAAATGCAAGAAAATGTTTAAAATATATTGTCTGCAAGACACTTTGGATGAAGGTTTATTGGGTGGGATTATTTCGTCATTTGTTATTTCAGTGCACAGCAGCCATCAAGCAACGTAAGTTCCTTAAATCAGGTTATAGTTGATGTGATTGTATGTGCTGTCATGTTTGTCAGCCCCACTTGGTGGTGTCTGAGAGGAGGCAGACAGGGAGACCCATGGCTGGAGGCTGTAGTTTTTGGGGCTCTGCTCATCAGTAAATCTTTTTTTATCTTAATTGTCCGATTAGAATGCTTTGCCTAGTATTACTATTAGCTATGTAGTTGGAAAGTTTAAAATGTTTGCCAGAAGTGTCAACAAAGGCAATGAGACCTTACTGCAGTTGAAAAGGAACCAAACAAGTATTCAGCGTGTAACTATCGCAAGTCTTTCAACCAATCTCTTTCATTACCAGTTTTCTAGCTTCTATTCTCTGATTGCAAATAGTCTGGCACAACCAGGGAAAATTAAGGGAAAGCTTCCTACTGAAGGAAATATGTCAGTGCAGATTGTAAATGGCAGATACAAAACACAAGGGGAGAGCGTTAGGGAATGTATCGATCAGTCCTTCTGTAGGACTTCATCTTCTAGCTCTTAGAGAAGGGAAACATGGGTTGGAATCTTAGGTAGCCTGAATTGAATTATCTAGATTATCATGAGCAGAATAAATTTATACCAGCTGAAATCTTGTCCCACAGGTTTGAAACTTCACATTTTATTTTACAACATGTCAGAAAAATCCCTGTTCTTTT
Organism: Phasianus colchicus; assembly: GCF_987193195.1. Taxonomy (NCBI): domain Eukaryota; kingdom Metazoa; phylum Chordata; class Aves; order Galliformes; family Phasianidae; genus Phasianus; species Phasianus colchicus. The sequence goes on along the minus strand of NC_143445.1, from coordinate 9,447,701 downwards.
TTTCTGATTATTTCTGCAGGAAGCTCAGCTTCTCTGGGATGAGGACTGCTATTACTACTCTTTAAAAAGAAAAGAGTTTATAGCTGGCTGTCTCTTCAGAGACACTCATTTAGAATGCAGTGTAATTACCTAGCATCCAGCAATGGTCCCCGTCTAAGGACGTAATCAACTTTAGCTGAATTTAAGAAAAAGTATATGTGTTTTAGTTAGATGAGGGAAATGAAAATTCCACTTCCCAAACCATACCATATCTAGCACAGGAAGAGCACTCAAGATTTAAGAAAGAAGGAAATAGAGTAATAGAAACTATAAGGTGATGGGATCATCCAAGTTCTGCTCAATGCACAGTCAGATGATGGCTGCGTCAGTTCATATCCAAGTACCTTTGGTCAAGATGCTCAGGAATAGCCCAGTGTATATTCTTGAATAAAAGATACTTTCTTTCATCTGGTAGCTCTTCTTGTACCCAATTTCCTAGCCCTTTGGTTTCATTAGTTATCATGGAAGAGGGAAAATGTATAGAAGCTGAAGCTTTATGCTGTTCCAGTTTGGAAGGGTTTATTGTTAAAATCTTACAAAACTTTGTTATCCACTAACTCTCTGACTGGCAGTGAAAACAAGCAAGCAACCCCTGCAGAGTCATACTGTTCTAGCCTTCTGTTTTTCTAGTAACTCTAATACAGTGAGGCATGTCAGTCCAGATAGAAAACTCAGGTCTCTGAAATAAGCCCATTTAGGTCAACGTGTCAAAGAAGTTAAATGATTTTAGGTTGTGATTATTTTTGCTGAAGACCTGTTGGCAGTGAGAAAACTTCCAGTTGTCAGAGTTGAGTAGCGTGCTTGTTTAAATGTAAGGTTCTGCTGTCATGGAAATATACTGTTGTGTTTTTTTTTCCATTTTATTTAAAAACAATGTGAATGTGTTTAGTTGAGGATATAAACACAACTGTAAAGAAATTTAAAGTGATGGTTCCCACAGCAACTGTGGACAATATATTTATATTTTCCTTTAAAACTGAAAAGTCTACTGTTGTCTCTGAGCAGTTACAGATGCACAGGGAGAGTTATATGTTTTTGAAGGACCAGCGTTATTGAATTCTGAGCTTCAAGAGTTTTTCATTTTTCATCTCTAATTTTACACAAAGATGAGGTTTTGTGTCACTATTTCTGTAGAATGTGACAACAGTTCATTTTACAGGCACTTACTTTTGTAGTATTTCAAATGTGAAGATCAACTGATTAATGGATTCCATTTCAGTTCTGAAGTACTAAAGAGAACACTTCCTTAGTATGACTTTTGTAATCAAGTTTAATTAAAACAGTTTTTTGTACAGCATAAAATGAGATTCAGATATTTATTTGAATGTAACTATAGTCATTTAATTAAATCATTAGTAATCACAGAAATGACATTATTACTTCCAGCTCACTTAACATGCATTTTAGCTTCAGGCAAAGCCATGGGCTAAATCCAAGACAGGCTTCATCTTCCCCCCTTTTGTATTAAAATAAAATCTTGCAAAAGTAGCATATTATCATTGTTGTCTGAAGCATATGGAGCTCTAGCAAATTTTACCCAAGACTGGAATCCAGCATGCTGGACATGAACTTCCTGTAAAAAGAGGCTGCCACACAGAGTGAGTAATGCCAATGAAATGAAGAGTATGAAGGATCTGCTCCCAGCCCCACTCCTGGTCTCAGCACGTGTTTGGGCCATTGATGTGAGGCAGGCAGCATGCTGTGCACTGGCCCCACGGCAGCTGGGTGCCTGCCCTCTTGACTGAGCCTTAGCAGCATCATAACACAGGTTGTTTATGTGCCTTTATGTTGTTTCACTCAAACACTATCGATTGAGAAGTTTGAGTGAGCATCCGTCAGTGTAAATGTGTTGCTTTGTCAGCTTCCTTTTTTCTGTCTTTATGCAACAGATTTTTCCCCATGACTGTGCTGACACTTCCCTTGTTATTTCTGATGCAATAGAACTTAAAAATCTGGAGGTGAATTGGGAGTAAGCAGTGCTTTTGATGAGCAGAAGAGAAAACTCTCAGCCAGAGCCATTCTGAAGCTATCACTTACCAAACCTGTGTGCAGCAGAGCCTTCTGGGAGCACTGCCCAATGACCTGGGTCCCCATCCCAGCCAAGGCCCCATGTTTCTAAAGTGCCACCAAATCTGCACGTTGCAAAGAGAACCAAACAAATGGTTAATGAGAGATAGAAGAGTTTCAAGAGGGGATCCAATTTTTATATTGCCACAGTCCAACCCTAATTAGTGCTTGACAGTGCACTCTCTTTGAGGTGGGGACTGCAAAGACATTTAAGAGACAAGGAGGGGGAGGCAGAAGCCAAATTGCAAAGTCTTGGTGTGCTTATGTGGGAATGATAATGAGAAGGCTCTCATGAAAGCTGGAAGGATCTGCAGGGAGAAGCAGGACACTTGGCTGTGGAAAACTTAGGCATGAGTATAATATGCTGGCAGTTTGTTCCAATTTTCTCATTTGCAATTTATGAATAGATGAAAAGAGCAACTAAAAACAAAATACAAATGCAATTGCCTTTTTCAGTCTTCATTAGCATTCTCCTGTCAAACAGATGGGGCTTCACCAGATATTCTTATGTTAGGTTTTTTTTTCTGTTCTGAACAATATTACATTGTTTAATTATTTGCTAGACTTAAATTTATTGACAGAATATCTGAACTGTCATGAGCAAAAAGGAAGATTTCATTTTTTACTTTAGATCAGGGAGAAATGCTATCTTTCTCTCAACTTAATTCACCTGAATTTTAACTAGCTTCTGAATTTTCTTGTCAACTGGAAGCCAAAGCCATGATCAGAAAAAGGTTCCCTGTGGTTTACAGACCGTATCTACTCTGAAACCATTTTCCCTGTCAAGTTTCATTACCTGATTAAAATTTCTCATGTTTTCTGAAGTGGTTGCTGAGATTTACAGACATAAAATGTCTGCAATCTCTGCACCAGCTTTACCATCTTCAGGTGAGTGTGTAGCTGCTCTTTGTATTTTGCTGCTTTATTGGTCTGGTGGCAGCAAAGCTCAAAGATTGAAATAGATCATCAGTAAATTTTAACTCCTTTTCTTGTTCTGTCTCCTTGCAGTTATTTCCTTTCAGGTGGTATGATGTGGCTGGGGACGGACTGTTTGTGTTGTCATAACTGGTGCAGAACTGTGTAGCTTTCAAGTAAATATTTATTCTTGGGAAAAAAAAAATAATCTGGGAATCCAAAACTGTATAAATCAAATTTTGCAAATATTTTCTTGAAGAAAATGAAGTGAAAATTTTGAGATTTTAGACTCCTTTTTTCTTGACGTTCTGCAGCTGACAAAACATTTGTTTTTAACATCTGAGATGTCACATGAAATGTGATTTAAGTATTATCAGCAGGTTAATGAGGCTCTACACTCAAAAGGAGAACATAATTTTGAGTCAAACTGTTTTAGCTCTTCATTTTATTGAGAACACCTAAAATGTTTAATATTGAATACTTTTTAAATTCAGATTGTATTTTTCTTTCAGCTACCTAACAAAAGAATTGTTCTCTCATAGAGCAGATGTATGAGATAGCTATAGACTCTTAGCTGTTGGAAAGACAGAGTGAGAATGAGGCAGAAAGAAAAATGCATTTCCCTTTCTCATTTTTCTTGTTACATTTGACCTTTGTGCTTGCTGCAGCCCCGTCCTGTGGAGCAAATGGCTGTGCTGTCAGTTACTCCTAACATTAGCTTTCTTCAGAAAAAGTCCTGGTGTGATGAGCATCCGTAATTCAAAATACATGCTAAAATAAAACAAACTATTCCAATGGTATAGCTGTACAAAGATGCTTAACTGAAACTGTCCAAAGCTGATGAAGAATCTGAAAGACAGGATTTGGGACAAGGTAATAGTTGGTTGATGTTTTACTAAGTGACGTTTTCCTCTCCCCAGCAGGGAGAGAGGAGCTGAAAAGTGCTTTGGAAAGAAGACAAATCCTTTCTGGGTAGGGGCAGGCAGTGGGAAGGCAGCACGGGATCCCCATTAGGTGACATTATGTGCAGTGCCAATGTAGGTGTGCTCATCAAGCCTCTCTCTTGCTGAGAACTGAAACTTTCTCAGTTTCAGTTGCAGAGGCTAGTTTCGTTGCTCTAGTTGAGCAAGAAGCTTCAAAGGGATCAGAAATGCGTAACTTCATAGAGAAATGCTGGTAGCAGCAACATCAGACCCCTCTGGCCAGGCCATATGGGCAGAGCCACTGGGAGAGTGAGAGCAGGAGGAGAGGTGGCTCCTGTGATGGAGGAATGCTGCTGCACTTCAGCTCTTGCTAACCAAAATACCTTTCTCTTTTTGGTTTTCATTCTTTATGATCTAACTTAACATAGCATAAAGTTGGCTGTTTCCATGATCTCTCTCTCTCTTCTTTTCTTCTGCTTCAGGCTTAATATTGCCCTGTTCTACCTTTGGCATCCTTGCACCATGCAGCTCATTTTTGTTGTTTTATTTTTTGCCCACCTTTTTGCAACTAACTCAGCACAGTCGCTCACTGCACTCCTCTCTGTTTGTTCTTTAATATTTTTGAGGCTGAAAAGGGACAGGAGGTGAAGAACTAGAAAAAAACATAGGACAACATAGCAAGCAGGTAGTTAAAAACAAAAGTTGGAAAGTGGCAGACAGCTTTTACTGAGGAAAAAAAAAATGGCTGAAATGAATTATGTGATCTTATCAGTATTTATTAAAATGGACAGAAGAACAGATAGGTGAGGCCAAACAAAGTGAACCCATCCTGCTTTTCCTTAGATCCACACAGGAATTTAGCATCCATAGCACTCTTCTCCTTTTGGACTGAATCAGGATCCTTGTGCCTCTCTTTTGCACCTCTTCCCTTTTCCACTCCTATCTCTAAACGTTTAAGAGCCTGTTTTCCAGCCAGGTGCTGGGGCGATGACTTTGGTGGAAGCTGGAAGAGCAGTTGGAAAGTCAGCTCTTACAACTTCCTAAATCACTTTTTTTATCAGTCACCCTGTCAGCACGTATTCCTAGAGCACTCAACAGAACAGCTCTCTAACAAGCATGCACTTACCCCCACTGTTCTGAATCAGGTACTCCAATGGATTTTGTATGAATTTGGTCCGATTTGGTTACAGTGTGATGTTTGTTTTATCAATTTTTTGAGAAATATTTGCATGCCAAGTTCCAGTATATACCTGATATTGATGTAACTATTTAGAACAGGTTCTGTGGCTTTTAATTCCTGCATGTGTAATTTTCTAGACTAAATTTTCAGACTGCAGGTGTCACTTTAATTGAAATCTGCAATTAGAGGGAATTCAGCACTTTCTACAGTACCAAAAGGTTTGTAATTCTGTTGTTTCTACAGAAACGTATTTCTCCATACATCTATTTTAATAGAAGCTTTTTGATTGCGTATGGAGCAGTATCTGACCTGTTGGTTGTTATTTATTTATTTTGCTTTTGTCTGAAGCTCTCATTGCAGTGAGGACCCCATTGTGAGAAACTCTGTGCTGGTATAGGGGAGGAGCTATCTGTAGCTACAACACTGTAGCATCTTCTTTGAATAAGTTTTGCTTACAGGCATTTGTGATTTATTTCAGTGTTCCATGGTCCAAACTCTGTAATGTAGTATTTAAACCCTGTGCTGATTCTGGTATTGCTGTTGTTGGAAGTGAACTGCTAGGGTAGATTACTGTCACCCCAAGTGGTTTCTGAAGCTTAGGGCAAGATATGGTTCACTGTTTTTGCTGTTAATTTACTGTGTTTACGCTCTTTTTCTTGTCTGATATTTTAATGGCAGATGTCTGTTTCATGTTTCTGGAGCCTCCCTTCTGAGCTGTGCTGTTCTGGATCTGACTCCACATTTTCATTTCCCTGCCTGCCAGTGTGCGGGGTTTCTTCTTCACCTACAGCCATGTCTCTTTCCTGAAAGGCTTGGGGCCAAAACAAGTCCCCAAACTTTGGTGGTCGTGTTCCTTGTTACATTATTTATTAAACGTCAATGAGCTCATGTTCCTGAAAGGTGTTTGTGGATACCAAGGAGACTTTTAAGAATTACTGCCACCTCTATTGATCACAAATATGTTTTCAGTTTGAGGCTATGGTAGAGTTGTTTTAATTCTGGATAAAAAGTCTTTTCTGTTGGAAATCTGGTATTGGCTGCCAACAAATAAGAGAGAAATTAGGAATTCCCAGACTGTTCCTACCATATTACAAATCTGGTCTCTCCAGCTATACTCTTGGCATTCTTCCTCACCATACAAAGTGTGTGAACATCTTGTCATACTCACTAAAGTAAGACTTTGAGAAGCATACTGGAATATTCATCAAGGGAAACCATGCAACTTGAAAATACACACATCTTGAATAAATCATTTATTTTTGAAAGAGACAGAATAAGACTCTTTCATCTTTCCTAGTCACTTTATTAATATTTCTATTTTTTGCACTTCATAATGAAAGGGAGTTCTTTTCAGTTTTATGTTGCATTTAATTTACTCTATTGATTGGGGACAACATTATTGGTAGTTTAAAATATAGTTTAGACAACATTCAAAATAATATTATGTTAATAAGTGTAGCTTTCTTATGAATCTATAAACATAAATTTAAAGGGGGGCAAGCTGATCTTTTTGTCTAATTTAAACCTAGAGAAATAACACAGATACTGCTGTGGCAACAAGAAGTGAGTATTTTACCAACAATAAGATATACTCCTCCTCCTCTTTCTCTACTCTGTGGCTGTTGAAGTTCAAGTACAGGATGATTTCAGGTGAGGACTTTACAGCAAACTGAGTTTTTAAAATGTTGTCATGATTTTGCATGAGAGTGAAACAGACTCCTTCAGTGTGTTCTTTGAAAAGAGTTTTTCTTCCCTGGCTTTCCCCCTCTTCACAATCTTTTTTTACTGCTCTTTTTGGCTCAGTGATTATTTTATTTTATCATCTATCCAAAATGAAACAGTTCCAGCAGGAGAGAAAGACTCTCTAAAGCTCACTGTTAGCATTATAGCTTCCTTTTACAAAAATGCATTTTGGTTACATTCTGGTATCAAAGTGTGCTTGATCACAGGGTTGAATACCATTGGTGTGGTATTTCCTCATCTGCCAGTTCCCCATACCCTGTTCCCTGCAGTCCTCTTTGCAGAGGAGAGTGGGTTTTACTCCCATTTTTGTATGGAAATGGACCATCTAATCTGTCCTTGATCTTAATGTTGTTATGCCACCATGTCATAGACACAAGAGCCTCCACCTGGTAAGGAAAACTGTGCGAGTTGCAGAGCAAATGCTGGGTTCTGCACTGCCTCAGGTCAGGCCATGGCTCTTTGCCAGGCAAAGGCAATGATGGGAGCTCCTCATGAGTGGTTACAGCCGCCATGGGAGCAGCAGAGAGACAGCACACTTCATGAGGGTGAGGAGCAGCTGAGGTCCCTTGGTTTGTTCAGCCCAGGGCAGAGGAGCTGAGGGCAGCCCTCATGGCAGCTGCAGCTCCAGCTCCTCACAGAGAGAAGAGGGACAGCACTGAGCTCTGCTCTGTGTGACAGCAACAGGGCCCGAGGGAATGGCATGGAGCTGTTGGGGAGGGGAGCTGGGGTCAGGGAGAGGTTCTGCACCACAGGGCGGTGAGCACAGAAAAGATCCCAGGGTGGTGGGTACAGTGCTCAGCTGCTGGAGGTCAAGGGGTGTTGGGACACCACTCTCAGGAACTGGGTTTGGGTGGTCCTGTGTGGAATCGTGGAGTTGGACTTTGAGGATCCTTGTGGCCCACTTCTGGATTGGGATATTCTGTGTGCAAGATATGATCCAAACAGAGAGGAGTCTGAACCTTTCTTTTTTGTGTGGTTGTTCTCTTCACCAGGCTATTATTTAAGAGGAAAATTCTAGTTTTGGAGAGCTGGCATTTTCTAGAGGAAAATGTTCCATCAGATATTCCGTATTATTTCTCTTAGCAGTTAGCATGGAAGGCCTAATGAAAGTATTCTCTGGGTTTAAAAGAGGTTAACTAGACATTTCCCTGAAGGTTTATTTCTTTGGTGGGTTATTTTCATGAGTGGTTTTATATTTTTACTCATGTTTTCAAATCAGCTGCTGATGCAAGCCTCTTTGGACTCTTTGGGGTTCATCTTTTTGCTATAAAACTGTTGATCTTCACAGGGAAGTATATTATTAGTTTTTTATATTCCTTGTTCTGTCTATTGAGGACCTTTTCCAACTCCCATTATGTACTATTGGAAAAACTCTTAAGTGGAGGATAGCATATCCAACTCCTACAGTCTAAGCTTATTTAAGGAGTTTGTCATGTTCCCCACATTGCCTCAGCCGTTAATAGGCCCAGGGCAGGCTCTTGGCCAGCACTGTCCTTTGCAAGAAGCGTTACTGATATAGGAAGCACACAAGTTTTACATCTTAACTTCTGCACTCAAGAATCCAGCTTAAGCAATTTATGTTAGTCTGGGCAAATATCCCAAGTATCTGAGCAAAAATCTGGCCCTCTTGTTGTTCCTCAAGATGGTCTGTATTCAGCCCCAGAAAACACAGAAAGAAAATACACAGCTCCCTGATTGTCCACAAAGCTTGGTTCATTTTATCAAAGTGTTTATCAGCACAGACAGCTTTAACAAGCTAGCTGCAGGTAACCAGTCTAGCTAACTGAGAGATGTCTACTCTCTATTCTGCAAAGTAAGCATGCCCTAACACTGTCATATAGTTGTTAGCAACAGATGTCCTGTATCTGACAGCTGCTCTCTGGAGCTGCTGGAAGAAGGAAGTTCAGCTATCAGCTCTTTGTCTTTCTAGCACTCTATGGTCCCATGCTCTATTGGGAATAGAAATGTTGGTAATGAACAGTTGTAATTCACTTGTGCCTGATTTTCTGTGTTTGTCTGACTTCTAGGCAGGTGTCTGTACTATAACACTGTTGTATAAACTCTTGGTTGCTCCAGATAACACTTTTTATTGTGCCAGGTGTGTGCTCACTGTCTTCTGATCTAAATCTCTCCTCTTGCAGTTTAAAACTGTCCCACTTTGTCATAATCACTACGTACCCATGTAAAAAGTGATTTCCCTCCTGTTTGTAAGTTCAGTTTAAGTACTAGAAAGATGTAGTGAGGTCTCCCCAAAGCCTTCTGTTCTCCAAGTTGAACAAGCCCAGCTCCCTCAGCCTATCTTCAAGCAGCTTCTTCCAGCTGTCTGAGCATCTTCGTGGCCCTCCCCTGGACTGCTCCAACAGCTTCACATTTTCTTGTTCTGGGGGCCCCAAGCCTGGATGCAGAACAGATGGAGACAATCAGTTGCCATCCCTCTTCTGATGCAGCCCAGGATGCAGTTGGCAACATGCTTGTTTTTTGTTTGTTTGTTTGAACTACCTGTTTTCAGGTAGTCTTCTGCTTGACTCAGTCTAGAAAGATCATTAAAACTGTTATCATCTGAAATTTCTTTGCATGAAGAAGTGTGTGTCTTGGAGCAGTTGCACTGCATCATTTCTTGCAACACAGTTGCTTTCAGTTTGCAAGAAATCTGTGCTGCCCATTGAAGCATTAGACTTTGGAAAGGGAGTAATGCGATACCTTTAGAAGAAGAGTAACATTCTCCTCAGCACTGAGTATTCCCATTGTAGAATACAAATGAAGGTTTACAGCTGGTCATTCAGCAAAGCTTATTAGAGTGAGCTTCATTAGCTCTTTTGTATGATTTTGCTAAGGGCTAAGCACTATTCTTTGTTACTTCTTGCACATGCTTGTATGCAATCTAAATATAGGAACCTACACAGACGCAATTGGTTACAGAAGACACAGCTGTGGAGTTATTATTTACAATCACATTAGACAAGAAGAACAATTGAAGGAAACAGAGACCCCGCTAATAACTGCGGGAGCTTTCATTGGAGAACTGTTTCTTTTTTTATATCCAAATGTATCATCAAGAGAGAAACAATTTCATATGTTGGCTGTATTATTGGAGTATGAGATTATGTTGTTTCTCCATCGCCAAAATTTACTTCTATCTCTGTTGTTCACCATTTTACACAACTACAGTCTCAGATTAGCCTATTGCTTCCATTTTTGCTTGTTTTCTTTCTCTTGTAAATTGTTGGATTCCATTGTGGCACTCTAAGGAGGAAAGAATTCGAGCCCAACATCCCCCTTCCTTAATCAAAACCAAACTGCGGAGCTGGTACCATAGAAATTCAAGTAAATGTCATTTTACCAAATTAGTGATGGCATTCCATTGTGGTACTGGCTGGGGAAGAGACTCTCAGACTGCAATTGGTGCCCTTTATCTTTTCCAAAGAAATAACATGCTCTAGATGTACGCTGATTTTTTGAGACCACGTTCTTACTGTTCAAATCTGTTCAGCAAAATTCTCCCAGGTAGCTGTGCATCGCCACGTTGACTTCCTGTGCATTGTGTCACAGCATTATCGTGTAGTGCTCGTGTCCTTTAGCACCCGCCGTTCAGGTTGTATTTAACGCTCTGCTGCAACCTACTGATGCTCTGAAGAACTACATCTTAGGCAATCTCCTACCAAACTTCTTCCCTCTCCAGCCCCGCCCAAGCACGAGGTTTGAAAGAATTTAAACTGCCCCTTTTCAGCACTTGTGCAATCATTGTTTGGAGGGGAGTACTATTCTATTTTGGCATTTCTATATTTGAAAGTTTCCTATAATGCAAAGTCAGAATGAGTTGCTCTGAAAATGGCAGGCGAGCTTGATGAGCACAGCAAGATGAACAGATTGCAGTCCCTAACATGACCAATTTTTCTCTTTCAATGTTATATTCTTTTCAGATGTTCAGGAAGTCCTCTGGATTTATGCAGAATGATTAATGAAATCAGCTTTGATAACACTTACTAAGCACTCAAAGTTCAGGCTCATTTTGCTCTGTTAAGCTACTGAGAAAGTCTGCATGTGCGGAAGGCAGCAGTTCTGTACAAGGAGGCCTCAATACCAGTGCTGGGAATTTCACTATTTCTGGGATGTCAATTGCTATGTGCCCCTGTTAGAAATGTCTCTTCAAAGAGCTGTGCAAAGATGAAGCCAGAATTCTCAAAGGCACACAGCTCTTATGTCTTATTAATTTTAGTACACACTGGGGACCCAGTGCTGAGCTGGCCTGAGAGACAAGAGGACAAAAACTGATCTAGGAGTACATCTGAAAAGATGGTTGCTGAGAAAATAACTGGTAGATTTTGGGATAAGGCAAGATGTCTGTGATCCATAAGAAGAGATATACGTGGAAAAAAAAGACAACTGTGGGTTTGGCAGTCTGGACCTATGCTCATGGGTAGTTGCACTTGATGGTGTGCTTTTGACTTACCAGGTGAATGGTCCTCTACACCTTGCTACGTACTGTCTGCGTGTGGTTGGAGTGCACCTCTGAATCAAGGCTCTCTTTTGCTGATGAGGTGGAAGCAGGTGATGAGAAGGTAAACTCTGAAGTGGTGGTTGTTCAACCGGGTCCCATGACAGAAGCAGGGCCTGGCAGTAACTCATGTCTTGTGTTTCTGAAAGTCTCTTTAGATGTCAGTCTGCAAGTCACCAAGCTGGTCCTCATCCTCACTGCTATTAGGGGCAATCACACATTCCCAGGTTCAGCCTAGCACATCAGCACATTCAAAATGAGATTGTTATTATTCAGAGGATATGAAGAAGCTCAGAATCTCCCGGAAGTTCTCGTAGTGTGCTCCTCTAGGATTTTTAACTTTTAAAACAAACCAAATAATCTCAGTTCCCATGGCAAATTAATAAATGCATTTCAGAGGGGACTGTGCTTTCCAGTTCCCTGTACCTGAGCAGGAGCTGAAGGCACTGAGCGGGTATGAGGGCACCGAGCTGCTTCCAGGTTAAAGCTTATGGAAACAATCAGACCTGCAGAGGGAGCTCATAAGTACTTCAGTGATTTATTTATTTTACCATTCACATTTGAACTAAAAAAATCCCTCATTCTGGGAGCACTTCAGTAACCTAAGCTATGGGACTTTATCCCATGTCTAAGTTTCACATGCCATGTCCATCATAGCACTGTTGGGTAATGTCTTGCTTTGTGTGAAGGCCTTTGGAATACTAGAGCCATATCTGGAGCTGATTTATGATCCTACACATTCAGCACTAGTTGGAAACTGAGAATATGCTTCCATACTTTTTATAATAGACATCAAAAAAGAAACAGCAAAGAAACATTTCGAGATTTAGCCTGAAAAGAGGCTTCAGCAGTCTGCCACTGTGCTGGAGAGAATGGAGAAGTACCTCCCTCCCCTGCTCCTTATCTGCACTGCTGTTCCCTGGTTGTTTTGTCCATCAGAGGAAGGTGTTCAGCACTTCATGCAGGCCCAGCTCATCATCTCAAAACCCACTGCTCACACCCTGAGATATGTTTGCTACTAATTTGTGTTTGGCTCAAGCCATACACCAGCCTCACTGAAGATACATTACGTAACCTTACTCTTTCAAAGTAACTCAAGCCAGCACCTGTACCTGGCTGAGAAGTTGTGTTAAGAAGTTGTTTCTTTCCAGCAGTAAGTTGCAAGGTAACGTTAAGGAAGTGGTTTGTGGATCATGTACTCAAAGGGGAAACCTCATGTGATGGCAGAATTGCTGTGCCAGCCCAGGGCAGAACAGGCTTAAAAAGTCTGCACCCTGCTGCTTGCTTCCACGTCCAACCTCAAGACATTCTGTATTAGCTTTGTACCAATAATGAACCCAGAGTAAGGCATTTATTTTCCTGTTAGAACTTCTAAGTATCCATTCTACACAGAATAGTCTAGAGAATGAAAAGCTCCTGAAGAGCAATTATCTGGGAGAAGAAGTTCATTAGGCTATGGATGGCTTGGGTAAAGACAGCTAGGAGACACAAGTATGAAATACTGTATTAGTTCAGGGATATGGGAACCCATCCATGATACTCTCTGAAGGGAAGATGATGCTTTTATTTAACGCTGGCAGTGAAAGATGAATTATCTAAATACTTGGAGGAAATTGTGTGAGGAGGTGAGTTAAGAGCTATTAATCAACAGGGACTGCTAAATTGAAACAAATGCAATCCAATATACTTCAGACTGTCCTCGGCACCAGAACACTTATACAGATTGGGATCACAAGAAGATAATTTATGCTGGAGAAGTTTCAACCCAGGAGGAAATTATAAGCATGTGTTTTGGGGCAGCTGTAACCTAGAGCATTCTGGAATATGATTCTTACTAATTAATATTGCAAAAGTAAAGGCACCAGCATCTGCAGTGCTACATCTAGTATATTAGCGAATTACTTTTAGTAACAAGAGCACTCCTAGATAACAGGAGGGTTGAGTCTGATGTTAACAAATTAGTTATTGGATCAGAGAGTCCTGCTGATTAGACAAAATAGCTGAATAGAAATGGGATAGACAACATATTATGTAGATGGAAAATATAGTAAAGGAATGTAAAACATATGGAAAGCATTTTTAAGACTGTGAAGGAGGAAAATCACTGGATCAAACCATGGAATTTGAAGTAAGAAATGTACTCTGTGAAGCATGGAAATTTTGAAGCTAAAGAGAGCTTAAAATTAATGTTTTCTTCTTTTACTTATTCCTTTCTTCCTTTCTACATTACCTTAGAAAATCACAGTGCCTCTGGGAATGCCCTGGTAACAACCAGGTATGGTCACAGGGGGCTCTAAAGGCAGTAGGACTTTTCCTGCCCCTCTGTGGCAGCCCTGCATGCAGCCCGCATTGCCCAACCAGCACAACTTGCTGGCAAAATTATATGTTATTTTACCTCCAGTGAAGAGCTAAGAGAATTTAAGCTTGAGTATGGGTGGAAATTTTAGTCTGTGTAAGAAAAAAGTGTCTGGACATGGTATGTAGGAGGCAGAGCTCATAGGTAAGCCGTTTGGTAATGGCTTACACCTTCTGTAGGGATGTGCAGCAAATCTGGCACAGAAGATGGATACATTTTCCTATGCTACTGGCTCTAGATGAATGTTTCAATGTTTGCAATTCTGAAAAGGGTAATCATGGCACTACAGATTGTGGCTTCCTTCTTTTCTTTTCTCTTGAAAACAGTGTGCAAGGGATTTAAAGTCACTAGCAGTTTGAACACTAATAAGAGATAGCAGGAGCTGGCATCACCACAAAACACAGGCTAGCTCTTCCTCAATGAGCTGGTAGCCACCAGCCAGGTCTGATCACAGCAGGATTTTAAAGTTAGTTCCCAAAGAGGGATTTGCTACTCAGAATGTAAGTTGATGGCCTTCAGGTGACTGAAGTGGAAAGCTGTGATCCTGAAAACCTTGCCAAACTGCTGGCATCTAATCCCTGTAGACACCCCTGTTTTACTTGATGAAGTTTCTCAGAGCTCACACACTGCACCCTGAGAATTCCTTCAATCATTCTGCCTTTTGGTATTTTGAAATTGGATTGTTTACATAGAAAAGGGTGGGTCAGAAGTTTTCCCCCATCCTGAGTGATTTCAGACCCACATTTCCTATTTCTTGGGCTATGCAGGAGCTCCACAGACCCTCATTGAAGCCATACAAATGTTTGAAAATAATGCATTGGGTGTGAACCTGAGGAAACAAGTTACAAGTTACATTGCCATCAGTGAGATATTATCAACAGGGCTAATGTACCCCATGATATGCTGAATTTAATGCAAAATAAAGAATTGCAAACTGTAACCAGTCTTTTTCTCTCAAGAAAGTAGTGAGGTGAAATTTTAAATTATATGATATTTTTATTTGCTAAGCATGAAGAGGGAAGTGCACTTAAGCTTCTGTTTATCTCTGCCTTACTATATATTATGTTACTCTCCAAGGTTTGTGTTGCTTGTAGGCAAGAGATGTACGACTCTTGAATGTAACATCCTGTATATACATAAACACAGTGTCTGTGGAAGTGGTATACTTTTCAGCTCTGTTTTAAAATTCTTCATTTTTCAGATCTCATATAAAGGAATAGCTAAATATTGCAGTACTGTAACATGTATAAGCTCTGACGTCTGCTGTGCCTCTGCACACTGGATGGAGCTCTCTGGTAGGGTAACTGCATGGGTATTAAAACCTTATGGTGGAAAATCCACAGTCCAACAGAGCACATTCTCATGGTGGTACAGTACAGGATCACTCCTGCTTTTAAGCATGTGGGAGCTTTGTATTTGGTATCTTTCCAATGTGATTCAGAATTCTCCACTGTTAATAGAAGTTGGCTCAATCTAGATCTTTTGTTATCCTATTGCCATCATCTCTTAACAGAACTCTTTATTTATTTATTTTTTTTATTTTCATTAGAGAAATCCTCAAGAGCAGATTTAATTCCTCTGGTTTTCAGGCGTAGAAACCTTGCATCTCTGCCCCCCGAGCCCCTGATATTGGAAGCGCCATTAGGGTCAGTGTCTGGCTGCTGTCAGCCCTTCTGTGCATTCCTACTCACTGCACTGTGAGCTACCAGCTGGCTGTAAGAAAGGGTACGCAGTGCTCTCAGCAGGAGGCACGCTCAGATTTTCACTGTGAAACAGAAAGTTTTGACCTTAACAAGAAAATAACAAACCTGTATTATTTGTTCCTTGGTGCTACTCCTTAAAACTGTTCTACAAGAATTGTTTTGTCTATTGCTGTACCTCCTTTATTAGCTACTACATCACTGATTGGAGCCTGTGCCTATCCCTCTCGTTCCCCTCCAGACCTCTGCTTCCACTCTGAACCTTTACCTGCACTGTGTTGGGAGGCGTATACATCTGATGTGTGGTTTTTTTAGCATCTTGTTTCTTCTCTTGGCTTACTGTGTGGCCCAGGTTGCATAAGCAAATGCAGATTTGTTAAATAATATTTGCATTCAGACAAAGGAATTTTCTTCTGTGACAGGCTTTCTGTCCTCCCAGAGCAGGGCCATGCATAACCGATGTGAGTTGTGTTCCTAACATGCTACCATGTGACGTTCTCATGAACAGGCCTAGGCAGCATGGAGTGCAAGGAAGTCACCAGTAGCTGAGTCCACAACTGGTAGGAAACTGCCCAAAGCTTGAGCATGGATTGGTCTGCCACAACAGGAGGAAATGTAAAGAGGGTTGTCTCTGGTCTAATTGTCGTTAATATTTTCACTGGTGACACAGTCTTTGTTTTACTTCTATGTATTAACATTTGTAGATGGTACTGTGCTGTGAAGGGTTGCATTTGCTTTGATGCAGAAGATAATATTCAGAAATTTAAGAAATTATCTGAAGTTCACCACTTGAAAGAGAGAAATGGAATAAATAATGACAACTGAATTGGATTTTTAGTATTAATGAATTATTAATATTCTTTCTCTTTTAATCATCTAATTGTAGCTTAGCACTATAGGTGGGAGACCATTTATCAGAATGAAGCTCATCTCCCACCTGTGAGTAATCAGCTGGCAAAATATTAAGTGCCACCACCCCAAGTGAAATCTGGGTAGGGATAGAGCTTTGAAGAGGGACTTTACAGACTGAGCACACAGAGAAGGCAGAAACTGATAATATCCGTGCTTTTGTTTATGGCATCTGTTGTGCCTGATTTGCATGCATTGCTCTACTTTCATGTGAGTATAACATAATGAGAAGTTGGGCCTAGAAGCTTTAAGCTGTTGGGGTCCACATACAAATAACATTTACAGATATAGTCAAGGACTCCCTGCATGTTAGACTAGGAATTCAGAGAACAATAATGATTACTGCGCTATCAGTGATAAACGATTGTTCAGTCATAAGAGTAATCTTGATATTAGCCTCTAGTGCCTTTGCTAATATATCTCAAAGAAGCTATTACGTGTCATAGATCTATGTTGTCTTGTAATTGAGTGAGGAGAAAATACCTTACTTTCCAAAGACAAGTTGAAGAAATAGCCTTACGGAAGACAGAGCAGCTGAAACGCAGAGCAGCAGGCTCACTGAGATGGGCCCAGGGCACAGCTGGGGCCACATGGGAGGCTTACCATGCTGCCTGTAATATGCATGCTTTTAGACACTTCCAGTGTGTTTTTCGTGTTGCACCTTTAATGTGCAATAGCTTTCCAACTGTAGTTATTTTTTATGAATGACCGTTAATGAAAATGGCACCTTCTCAGTATCTAGGTCTGCTTTTACACTTAGGTGAGCTCTACCTGCTGATTGCATTTGCGAAACATTTTTAGTTTCCTAGTCCCACTAGCCCTCCAGATTTGGGTAGAAGGAAGCGTCTGATTTGTATTTTCATTTCTACAATCCTCTCCCCTGAGTCATTCCCAGCTGATTGCTGCCATGTAAACCACTGAGAGAAAAAGGTGCAGTAATGGAAACTCCTTTGGATCTGGATGCTACAGGGATTTAACCTGCTGGGATCATCCAATGCAGCTCATCATAAATGTTGTATTAAGAATATGGAAAAGAAAAAAAACAGAAAAAACAAGGCAGCTTATCATCATGGGTGCTGAGGGTAGAAGCTGGGCCGAAATCATTCTGCATGGCTGTTTTTGCTGTAGGAAGTAATAAGGAAAACTACCTTTGTTTTTCTGCACCTGGGGATATGAGAGAGGGGCTGTACTCTCCACTGAACAGATGGTAAATTAAAAGGTAGCGTATAGACTAAAGGAGTTGGTAATTACTGTAGAACACTTCCATAGATTGAAGGAATTGGTGATTATTATAAAAAGCTTCTCTTAAATGGTACAGCCGCATCTTTCGCACACATCAGTTTGGCTTCTGTAGGACATGACTGAGAATACACATGCATGTCTTGGGAAAGAGTTTGTCCCTCAGACTAGAAACATCTTCAATTTGAATCTTTTTGCTTATGCAGAGAATGCCAAAGTGCAATGGAAACAGTGGATTTAGTCCCATTAACCTTAAAAAGATTTGATCAGTCTTAATAATGTGATGTGTCATTATTATCAACTAAAATCAGCAGCTCCCTAAGAATCTGATGACAGCTTCCGAGTACTGTTGCTAGACAATTTCTTAACACTCTTCTCTAGTTACACTAAACAGATAGAGTTACCCTAAGCACACTATTTCTTATTCCATCTTCTTGAATGTCTTTATTTATGAGTAGAGGAAAAGGAGTGAGATGTTGGCATCTGCTGTTATTGCAACTGTGGGACAGAACTGTTGTACTGACTGACGTTAGCAGAAGTTAAATTTCAGCTTTTAGTTGGTCTCCTTGGATTGCTTTCCCTGTTAGAAGGTATGCAGCTTTGTGGTTGTCCATGCTGTCTTTTTATAACAAATAATTTCTTAGCATTATCAGTATGTTTCATACTCTTACTATATTAGTACTTCTGTATGGAGATATTATCATAGACCCCCCCAAAGATTCAAGAAATCCATCAGAAAGTAGATATTTTATTCTCCCATTTCTATCATATGAGTTAATAACTGGAGTTTGACCTCAAATTGGCTCTGTTGCTGGATAGATTAAAAAGATTTTTGTTTAAAATCTCATCTCATTTTTAATATCTAAATTTGAATCAAAAATCATCATACTGCATTTCTAGTGTCGCTGCTTGTAAATAGCAAGTGCTTGTTCAAAAATGTACAAACTTAAAATATTTATATGATCCAAGCAAATCTGACACAGAAACAGGTTCTAAACTGACAACAATTACACTAGACTCCAGATTTTACTTGTGTCAGTCAGTAATAGTCAGCTGCTAGGCAGCGTTATAGTTCCTTTGTGACCACTCAGTACAAGCAGTCTCAGTTCACTGCAATTGCTCCCATACAGCAGGGTTTCAGGGGAGCCATAGTGATGGCATGTCAATGTTTAGTGAGGATCTTTTCCCCTCTTTCTCCTGCAAATGCATCCTTGAGAGCTGCTGAGGTTCCTTATGGGAAATGGGGTGGGCTCCAGAGTTCCTCAGTGAGATTTGATCAGCCAGGAAAAACCAGATCTCTGGCTGCTTTATGGAGGGCCAGCTTACATCCATTTGCTCTCCAGAACCATCCTGAGGGTTTGACACAAACCAGTCCTCTTGGGTAGTGCTGTTCTTACAGCAGCCAGCTTGGATTCCCCAAGGCCTGAGGATGACACCTGAAACCCTTTGGTTTCAGTGGTAAAGGGAGGGGATCCTTGGTCACCCAGCTGGTTGTTGGTGTTATGCACACAGTGAAACCAACAGCAGTTTCAGTTTCACCTGGTGTGAGAAGTAGGAGGAGAAAGAGAGAACCAAGTTTACCCCCAAAACCATACCGTGTGGCCATATTTCCATTCTGAGGAGTGAGATTCACAAGCCAGTGGCTTGGCTTAGGCTGGGCTGTGCGTGGAACACAGAGGTGTGTGCTGCAGCTCAGCCATGGAGTGTAGGCTGGTGCAGTGTGCTACAGCCTCTACAGGGCACTATGAGGAGGTCCTCTCAGGGGAGCAGAGGAGAGGCCTTTGCTCATCCTAATGACAATTCCTCTAGCTGCATGGGATTTTTCAATGAGAGGGAGTGGAAAGGGAGTGGTGGTGAAGGAAACTTGCTGCATTTCTGTACTGTACTTAAGGCTGAGCAAGCTGGCGGGATGGGTTCCCCATTCACTTTTCTCCACAAATGGTGATCTGGGCTGGGCTGGTTTTTCTATTTATTTTTATACTGTAGAATTTGTGGCCTGTTCTCTGCATTTTCATAAAGAAAAATAAATTTGTGCAGTACCTGCTTGTAAAAAGGAACAAGTGGCAAAGCATCTGGTGTTCACCCAGGAGGATTACACATTGACTTATGGTGGCCCTCGTTCACTTCCACTGCAGCTTCTGATTCTTGAGATTTTGTACCTGCAAGGTAGCAGGCTAAATGCACTCCAAAATGAAATTTAGAGGTCATGAGACACATCTTACAAATCTTTTCAGGCAGGAGAAAAATCAAGCAGGCTGTGTTTAGAAGAGAAAAAGAAGCCTCCTGGAATGCAGTCCTCAATGCCAAGTACACTTTGTATAGAGTACCATGGAAAAACAGCATTTAAAAATGGAAAGGTCAGGATCTTGACCTGCTTGACTTCCACAAATGGTAAAATATGCTGACTGGGGAAGAAGAATGTATGCATGGAGGTATGGGACACGCAAGTGAGAGTTAATATCCATGAAGACAATTAATCTTGCTTTTATTGTTCTGTGTCAGTACAGTTAAAAATATGCAGGTGGAGCTCTTCCTATCATTCTCCATGTGTTCTGAATATTCCTAAATGAAGACTGATTGCATGGAATTACCTTAGGCCTCTGTTAGTTTAACTTTCCTGCCTGTTTTTATAACTACAGAGATAGTTGTAATGATGTGCACATCTCAAATGCCGTGTGATGCAGGTGTAACTCCTGCTTTAAAGGGTAAAGCCTGTTTCATCTATGACCTCATGTTTGTAAATACATGCAATTTCAGTCGTGCTAAATATGACATGGCTATGTACTTATCGTAACAAGTGACAACTGATGCAATTAAAACATTAATTTTTATCATACCAAATGCAGTGTTTCAGCTGAATGTATTTAGTAGAAATGATGATAGTGGAGAAATATTTTAAAACTGAGAACACATCAGTCATCCACCAAATGAGACAGACTTGAAATTGATTTCCCATGATTTTCCTTGCAGTTTCCATGTTAGAATTTTGAGACTTTCTAAAATGAATTTCAGCAGACAGTGGAGGAAAGATGCGAAGAGTGAAACTCTGAGGGCCATTCTGCCCAGTGCTGCCATGCCAGACAACTGGTGGGAGCCTCGCAGAGCGAAATGTGTAACCACCAGTCCTGTGTTTTCTGCACACTTATGAGCAACATTCTATATTTGAAGATGCCTGTAGCCCTGTGGGTGCCAGAGAGCTTGCAGGACATGGGTAATGCTTCTCACATTTTACATTTTGTACACCAGGTGTAATTGGGAATAACATAAATAAGTAAATGGAAGGATTTCCTTGTTTGTCTCCCACAGTAGTAAGTCTTATCTTTTAAAATAGTTCCACCTACCCCATAAGGCACTTATAGATAGACTTGGGGCAGTTGATGTATTATGTCTGTAGCTTCAAGTAGCAAGCAATTTTGCTTGCTGTATCATTTCAAGTTTATGCAGTCCTGAGTAGAATAATTCCTTTTGCTCCCAAGGGGGGATTGCTGCTCTTCATCCAATTGAGAGATCTTTTCTCTTGATTTTTGTGTACAATTTATGCCTCATTCCATTCACAATGCAAAGCCAACTTACCCAAAAGCAACTGGTTTGGATGAATCAATATTTCTTCAAGAATAAAATTGGTTTGGAGTGAGCGTATTTGTATCTCTGGGGTACAGAAGTGTGGATGAGATCCAATCTCTGTGATGTCCTCATTTTCAGACCACTGATCTGATGGTACATTCTTATCAGAGATGCAATAAACATGTAGGTATCTTTGTTCTCAATGAAGATATTCTGTCCTTGACTACTGTGGCATCCTTTCAATGAAGCAGATTTTTTTTTCTTTTCTCCTGTACTTCTTCTATTCAATACTACAAAGGTACAATAATTATAACATTATTAAATTAAATAAGAGGACAGATGTGGTATTTCATAATCAAGGGAAAATGTTCTGACCTCAGCAAGCCTCTAAAACAAGAACACAAGTTGTGTTCTACAAGCTAGTAATAAGTCTTCATAAAAAGGATGCATGTTTGCCTGGAGTTTGAGGGTTACTGCAATGCTGTCATTTGCAGTAAGTTGGATGGAGTGGCTATAACTAGATGGGAAGTGAACAGTGAGGTCTTAAAAGTTTCTGAATTGCTGGACCAATTTAAAAGGCACTTGAGTTGAAAATCACATTAAAAGCATTAACTTCCTTGTGCTAGCAATAATAATGGAGATTGCAAAATGTGGAATTTAGCAAACAGCTGCATCAGCAATCAGAGACTTCTTAGAGATAATGAATTAATGGCTCCAGGATGCCACTGAACAGGGGAATCCATTTCACCACACATGGACAGGAAGAAATTGTAAGACCAGATGAAACTCAGTGTGGATTATGTAGTATGATTGCTTCTTTGCAGCTCTGATAGTGAAACCCAGAGCAGCCAGATCCAGCCAGCTTTGCAGTCAGTATATGCTGACCAGGGGGCAGCACCAAGGCTGTAAACAGTGATGGGAGAGGCGGGAGCTGGAGAAAGATGTTCTGACAATGGAGAAAATGTCTGCATTGGTGGCTGTGTACATCAAGCAGACCTAGGGAGAGTTTTGCTGTGTTTTTTGTTTTGCTCTGCGCCCATGGGAAATGAGCATAGGGGGAGGTGATGGTTGTACTTGTGAGAGAGTGGAACTATTGTTCCATTTTAGCTAACATGCAGCTGTGAGGGAAAATTGTTTTTGTGCTGTTGCTAAAAAAGAGACAAAACTTCAGTAGTGTTACTGCTTAATGCAACTGCTCATTGAGGACTTTGCGTGCTATTAGTAATGGTTTTGAAATAAAATTGTTCCAAACATTCATCATCATTGAGGAAATGTTCAAGACCCAAAGTGGTTCTAAGTGGGAAACTCAATCCAAAAAAGTACAGCCAGCCATTATGTGTAATGCTGAAATTGTTCTCCATCAAGGATACAATTGCAGTCATTCAACTCTTAGGGCTGGTCGTAAGCAGTTGTAGGAGTTGGCTCCAACTTGTATTTTAAGAACACATTTGTGTAGCTTCAGATCTCCAGCACAAGACTTGCTGCTCAGCCAGAGATGTGACTCTGCCCTTGCTGCTATTTTTCTAATGCTAATTACATGTTTAGGAGCTGACAGGTTTTTCAGGGGGGATGATTAACAGGATGTGCAAAATATATTCTGCTGTGGCTTTTTCTTAACAGTTTGTTTGTACATTTCTGGTAGTTGCCTCATTCTTGTGATCCTGTGCATATTCATCCTTAAGCAACCAGGGCTGATGGCCCTGCCAGCACCATGCTAGGGGATGCATGGAATCGAGTGGAAAGGCTCCTGTGTAACAACTGACTGAAACCTGAGAATTAAAAAAACTTATGAATTGCAGAGGAACTACGGGACAAAGCAGAAGAATTCATCTGGCATAATAAATAATTTGGTGAACAGTTAAATTCGTGCAAAATTCTGGGTACCTGTGCTTTGTGTTGTGCAGGACAGCTTCAGAGGCAGACTCAGCTCATCTGTGACAAAGCTCCATACTGTTCCAGAATGTTTAAGGGGATGATAATCAAAGATATATGTTGTGTTTAATCCAACTGCCTTTTTGCAGGGCTGACCACAGCTGAGCAGCAGCAAAGTGCTCTGCCCAAAGCCAGGACAGCTGCAAACCTCTGGGCCTCCATTCTCATTTTCTTAAAATCATTTTCCAGGTGTGAGTGAAGTTACTGAATGAAAGCCACGGTTAACATTCATGATGATTCTTTTTCACACATGCAATGTGTTTCCTTTGCTGTCTGCAACAAATTGCAGTGAAGCATGTTGCAAAGTACATCTTTGTGTTGAGGCAGAATGCTTCCTTAGAGTCACTAGGACTGCTCTTCTTTTTCTTCTTTGCAACATCAGGCTGCAGCTTCCTGTACTGAGCCTGACGTGGACCATTTGCAAAGTGAATGAGTCTCCTTTCTTCATCTTTGAGCCACTTTTCATGACAAATATTTCTCAATAGAACAAGAAAGAAAAATCCAATCCTATACTGCTTCTTTACTGAGCTGAACGTCAGCTTTCAAACAAGGATCGTCTCTAAAATATTCAAAGGCAACACCAACAGTACGAACACCTAGACTGGTAGCTTTACTTGCTGTAAGCCTTTATGAGGGCACTTACTGCACTTCAGACGATTCTCCTCGCTGGGTAAACCCTGGTCTAGCTGTGAATGCCATAATGCCTTCACTACTGTGCTGGGTGGCTTCAGGACATGGGGATCGAGACAGGGTGACCAATGAATGGGCAGCACACTGCTGCATTTCTCTTGGCTTCATGTCAGTTATGTTACAGATAGAACGAGTGGGAAAAGGCAACACAGTTCTTGTTTGCTTTTGCGTTGTTTCAAAGAGAGGATGAGTAAATTCTTAAGCGTTCCAAAACTCACTGTTGTAACAATGGGAAGGAAGGTTTGTCACCGAGCAAAAACACAGAAGTCCTATGCTGCAGGGCCACATCCTTATGTGCTGTGTGTTGATGGGAGACCCGGTGCCAGCAGCGGCGCGCAGCCACAGCCCTGCTCCCACCCGAGCCTATCAGTGCCTATTCAGGGATTATACCCGGGGTTACTCTGGGTCAGACTGGCCCGGTGCGGACGGATGGACCCCGACGGGGTGGTCGCTCTCCAGCGTCTCCTTGTCCGCTCTATCTAACAATTCTGCATCGCGAGGAAAGCTGAAGCACCCCGTGCGAAGGAATTCCAGCGGGGCTCTAGGCACCACAGCTGCGTGTCGAGGCGTCAGTCGGCCCGGCTGGGGCTCCGAGGGCCGCCGCCGCCCCTCGCTGCTCCCGGGGGCCGTGCGGGGCCGCTCGGCGCGGAGCACATGGCCCGGGGAGGGCCGGGGGAGGCCGCCCCGCGGCGCTCGGGGGGAGCGCGCCTCGGGCGGGCGAGCGGGGAGGAGAGCTCGGGAGGGAGCGGGGCACCCCAGTTCCGCTTCCTGACGGCGCCTCGGCCCGGGCGGGGAGCGGCGGCAGCAGCGCGGGGTGCCGGCGCCCATGGCCGGAGAGCGGACGCGGCGCTTCACGCGGAGCCTGCTGCGGCCGGGACAGGCGGCGGAGCTGCGGCACAGCGCGGCCACGGCCGTCGCCACCGCCAGCGGCCGCCTTCAGCAGCGGGTGAGCGCCGGCGGCGGGGAGGGGCGGCGGGCGGCGGCCAGGTGCGAGGGGCGCGGCCGGGACGGGCAGGGCAGGGCAGGGCAGGGCAGGGCAGGGCAGGGCAGGGCAGCCCCGGCGGAATGGGGAAGGGGCCTGGAGGGCGCCGGGATGGATTCCGGCATGGCCCCGCCGAAGCCCTTGCGGGCAGCGCTGCTCAGCACGCAGCCTCGGCTTGTAGCCTCAGCCTGCAGCCCGCCGCTCGCTTGCGCGCTCTCTTCTCGTTTGAATGAGCTTTGCACGGGTACTGGACGCGAAACGCGAAAAGCTCTCTGCCAAAGTGAGCCTCGCGTGCAGCGGGGATGTGGGGCAAGCTGCTGTCACTCGTGTGGCTTCTGGTGACTCGCAGCCTGCTGCACGGCCGCCGAGCTGCGGTGCGCGGGGCTCCGGCTGGCACGCGGCGCTGCGCGCTGCCTGGCCTCGTGCGGCCGCCCCGCTCTGCGCGAGGCTGCGGCTCCATCGGCGGAGCGGCACCGGCGGCCGCTGCGGTTCTCCGGTGTTGGCTCTCGGAGCCCAGCTGGACGGTAAATCGCTCGGGTTCGCAAGCAAGCGTGCTCAGCCTTTGTGAATTATCAGCCGTTTGTTAGGCGTTTACCAGCCGTTCTTGTGTTAAGGTCCTTTTGGACTTTCTTAAAGAAACGTGTTCTGAGAGATAAATGACCAGTTCCCGGATGATTAAGCACATCACGATGTCTGTGATTTGCGTAACTCAAATATTTTCCTTTTCTAATTTTTCAGGCCAGACAGCTCATTACGTAGCCTAAAAAGTGGAAAGAGAGAAAGTTGTAAGTGAAATGTCATCACTCATCAAAGTTCGTGGCACGCAGTGCCTAAACACAAAGCTTTCTATCTCACTCTGTGGAAAGTGAGAGCTGATTCCCTGTTCATGTAACTCAGCGCGTATTGCCCACTGCTCCTACAGAGCTTTGCCAAAACTGTGTGTCCTGCATGTCTGTACACCAAGTTCAAGTTGTTTTCTTTACATCACTGGGCCTGCAGCGCTTTTGCAGGCATCTCGGACTGTATTTGTAAAGCTTTTCCATGCTTCAGACTTGTGAAAACTTGTCTCTGACACAGTTCAGTGTGCCATGAACTCATGTCATTATCCCAAGGTGTCTGTGCAGCCATAGGGCTGCAAACTGTGCTTCGTCGACTCTGTGGGCACCTCAGGATTAGGATTTGGCCCACGGTCAGATAGAACATTCAGTGCTGATAAAGTGTTGTGGAGGAACCATCCTAGTAGGGCTGGGCTCTGCCTAAGCACTGTGCTGAGTTGTCAGCCCTGGAGCATGTGTTTGAATTCATGTTCCAGTTAAACTGCTGAGTTTTCTGGTTGCTTGAGGGATTTGGGATGAAGTTCTGTTAGGGGTGCTTTTTGTTCTGCCACATCTCTACTGCAAGGATACGAGAAAAATGATGAGATGGGTGAAGCAGATCTGAATACAATGGTCTGAGTCCCTTGAGGAGAGGATTGATATGGGCTCATTGGTTTGTTTGTTGGTTTGTTTTGGTGTTTTTTTGGGGGAGACTCAGGGTACAAAGCTATTAAGCTGTTATCTTCAGGGATAAGTCCCTTCTAGCTGTGTGAGCTCACTCGGGACCAGCAGAGTTGGCCACTGCACCTTCCTGACAGTGCTGGGATGGGGGTGCTGGGAGAGATGCTGCAGCAATGGTTGCTGTGTGGCTGTTGGAGCAAAGCTCCACAGGCCTTGGGTGTTCTGGCTGAACTTATACTGAATTCTTGCATCAGAAGTACAACTTCTCCTAGAAGAGAAAAGCCTGGTGCATTGCACAAGGCATGTTGTTGCTCCCTGCTTCTTGCTCATGGTGCATCAGCACCTCGTGTACTGTGAATCTGACTTGGAGCATACTGATGGCTGGAGGTGTGTGAATAAATGTCTGCTGGGAAGTGGGGAAGGAAGATGGGGGCAGGAGGCCTTCTGGCATGGCCCTTGTGCCTGTGGGGAATGACAGCCGGGCCTCTGCCAGCGGGGTTTGCATCAGGGGCCAGGTGGGGCCCAGCAATCTGGTGAGAGCCCAAATGCCTCCTGCATGCACTGTCTCAGAGTAGAGCTGTGAGTTGCATCTTCTAGCTTTTTACTGTCTTCAAAAGTATTTTTCTTCTGTGTGCTTTCCCTTCCTTTTGTTCATATTTATTTGCTTGACGTGGAAAAAACAGTTGCATGTATTCAGCTCAGAATTCTGTTTCTAGAGAGGAAGAAATGTCCAAGCAATCAGGGGAAGGAGGTGGGAGGAGCGAAGATGCCTTTATCACTTGGTGTTGTGGTGTGTAAGAGAGGAACTTCTTCGGTGCCCTGAAAGACAGAACGTGAGAGCAGGGGCTGAGGGTGAACCTGACCATGTTGGGTCTGGTTGTGCATCCTTTGCTTGTTATGCAGCCAGGTCAGGTCAGACTTCCGTGCTCAGAATCAGGCTAACACATGAAATAGCCCTCACAGTAAGATCAGGATTTGTTTAGAAGGTACAGTGTTAACTGAGCTGTTCCAGGGACAGAAGTACTTTGGAAACTGGGCTGTGAAAGGGCCCTTTCTTCTGGGGATAGTCTGATGTCTACTGTTTGTCCAGCACAAACTGAAGTAAGGCATTTATACAGGCAGTGAATGTACCGTGTTGTTACAGATAAAATAGGCCGTGTGTGTTTGTACATACGTGTACATGCCCAGTCCTCACAGGCCATCTATTGATCTATTTCTCTGTAAACTTCTTAATGTATTGACTTGTTCCTATTTTCCCTTTTTCTTTGGTTAATGCTGGGATGATAGCCTTGTGGAATAATCCTGGAAGCACATGCATTGAGTGAGAGTTTCCTGCCCATTTTGGTGCTTGAGGAGAGGGCTTTTTCATTTCATGGGTGTAAGGAAATGTTATCTGCAATCTCCCTTCAGTGAAGGTTTTGCTTCTAGGTTTCTTTGCACTTGAGGTGTTGAGGTCTGCTCAGTGTGGGCAGCTTGTCAGGTGTATTCAGAGTTTGCAGCCTTCTGTGAATGCAGTGCAACACTGAACTTTTAAACAACTTGTTTAGAAACTTGCTTACACGTCTGTATTCCAAAATTTATCTTTAATATCCTTTGCAGCATTCTTTACTTCTTCAAAGACAAACCGTTACTTATAAGCAGTTTCCTTTACTAGTATCTATTTTTTCCAGTTTTGGAGTGCCCGATGACTACTTCTGTAGCTGCTCTGCAGCTGGGGTGTCCCAAGGACACTCGGAGCGGTGTGGAGCTGACAGTGATCTGATCCTTTTCAGTCGGCTCTGGAGCCCAGATGTAAGAGTGAGCCGAGCAAAGGGCACAGACAAGAATGCGCTGTTTGCACATTTTGCAGCTGCTGCACTCCCTCCTCTACAGGCAGACAAAGGGGCCTGATTCTTCTCCTGGGTAATTCTAGGAACTGCGTCTGAGGCTTGCAGTGAGGATCAAGTTGATGCAGAAATGAGGAAAGGGAGATAAGGGAAGAAAGCCTTGGAGAGGGTGGAGAGAGAAGACGGAAGAAACTCATCTAGAAAGAGTTTATCAAGTGTTCTTCTCACTGGAAAAAATGGGGGAAAAGAGGAAAGACTTTGTAGGGAAGGAGAGGCTGAAGAAGACAATCAAACGGAGGAAAGAAATGAAGAGAGCTGCGAGAAAGATCAATCAGGTTGGTGAATAACTTGTGCAAATAAGCCCTGATCATGGAATCCTCGAGCAGTTGTCAGAAGGTAGCAAAACCTGGGCACTGTGGTCTAAACCTACGTGTTTCTCTGCAGTCTTGAAGCGGTCACTTGACTAACACATTTTAGATTCATGGGAAGTGAGTCAGCTTGAGTAACTCTAGATGATGAGTGTATAGAAGCCGCAATAGCTTCTTTTCTCTGCTTAGGAGGTCAGATAAGGGGTTTGGAGAGGGATGGCAGTAGGAAGGAGGAGAACCAGAGGAACAAAGCCTGGTGCTGCGTTGGGGGAAAGTGGCCGTGTTTGGGACTGTGGCTTCCAGCCGCCATTCAGCAGTGCCTGTGTCAGTCCCAGAAGTCAAAACATGTTTGTGACTTTCCTAGCACAAGGTCAGAAGGCTCTGAAGTAGTGACATGTGGTTATTACACAAACAACAAAGGCTTACTAACTGTCTGTAATGCTTTCCACTTTAGCATTGCCAGTTTCACAAAGCTTAACAGTACTTTTCTGAAGCGAGATGAGTTTTTTTTTTTATCTGTTTTACACCAACTGTGTATTCTTATGTTAGTGAGTGCTGACTTCATCCCTGTCTTGTTGATAAGGGAAGCAAAACACAGAGATAAGTGTCCAAGCTCGCACAGTGAATGGGCAGTGAGCCTCAGCACAGCTGTCCCAGCACCCATTCCTGTGGTGGGCTCCCCAGCCAAGGGCTGCTCTGCAACCTGCCCTCTGCCCTCATTGCTGTAGGTGCAGCTTTCCCTCTCCTCTGACCAGTAGGAAGCCAAGAGCTGCCTCCCTTTGTGAGTGTGTTCCTCTGGGAGCAGAGAGCAGCGCTGCAGTAGGAGTGCTGAATGGCAATGCGTGCGGGTGAGGCCTTCCAGAGCCTGCCTCCTACGGAGCTTTGGGCTGTTTGTTTCTACCCCTCCACTCTCTTTTCTATTTTAGATTGGGCTCATAACACAAGGTTATTTTTCCCCCTCTGCCACTGATACATAATGACAACCTTAACACATGGCAGAAGTGCAGTTTAGTAGACTGCTTGTTACCTCTGGCACCTTTGTTTATTTATTTCTCTGCTGATGATACAAGTTGGCAAGAGTCACCTCTCTGCAGAAGGGCTCAGAAACTAGGAAGGAAAAAGAACAACGCTACTGCATGTTGAATTGCCATTCATTCACTGTTAATGAGTGCTTTACTCTATTTCCTTCCCACTGGGGCTGTTGAGCAGTTGGTTTATGTGTAGTACAGAAACTTAGCGAGCTGTCAACGAGACACCAACTTTCTTAATTCCAAGCATAGCTCTCCGCTTCTGCGCTTGTGTTGTGTGGAGGAAGAACAAGGAGATCCATTGCTGCCTCTGAAATCAGCTTGCTTGCTCTTCAGTTTTGAGAGTAACTTCAGCCGACTTAAAGCAAACATGATTCTTGGTTACTTTGACATGTTGACCTAAATTAAATGATGTAGATATAATGAAGTTTAATGGGTGCAGTGGGGCTGTGTACACCAGAGGAGAGAAAAAGCATTTTCTTTTGTGTTACTATTTACGAACAAGGATAGTACAGAAATGTCTCTCTCTGAAACTGGAATGACTAGATATGTTTAGCACAGGAAGAAATAAATTATTTTCAGTTCTGGTTAATTTGTTTGTTTATTGTTTTTTTGGTTGTTTTTTTTTTTTTTTTTTTTTTAATTGACATTTAAATGCATTGTGTACCCATATGTATTTTCTGCTGGATGAACCTGCTTTTATTGCTGTGAGTAAGCTGATGTCTGTCCCCTGACTGATGAATGCTTGTGATCTATAGGCATAGATCTGAGTTAAAGGCTCACCGAGTGGCAAGCACAGTGGCAGAGGTGGGACATTTCCTTGTTTATTTTATCTAAGTGATACCCAAAGCCCTTTCGCTGTGTGTGAAATGTTGATGCTTCGATGCAAGTTCCTCCATGAGCTTTACTTCTGTGTTTTTTATTTGCTAGAATGTAGGCTATCCCCTAATCTGGGTTAGTGGGTTGCTGTCCTGTATGTGCTGGGCACAAATCCTGCACTACTTGTGCCTAGGCACAGTGTGGAGAGTAGGAAGAGGTTAAGGGAAGGCAGGGGGACAGTCTTCCACTTCTCTGCCCTTTGGAAGCAAATGCAGCACTCCTCTGTGCACTCTGAGCAGGCATAGGAGGAAGTATTCCCAATTTGAGTCTTTCAGAGTGAAAGGGATAGGCTGGACTCTGCCTGGAGTGTGCTGATGGATCTAACAGCTTGTCCCTTGGGTCTGTCCTGGGCTTTCCACACTGCTGTGAGAGTGCCACGGCATGTATTGACCTAGGTGACTTTTGTTAGGAATGCCTCCATCTTGTTTCACAGGCCATACATAACACATGGTGTTTGTAACAATATCTGTACATTTGTATAGACCTTTGTTTCTCTTTGTGCACTTGTATCTTTTTTTATCTGTTCTTATTTACAAGAGCCTCAGAGTAGTCTCAGGTCTTAAAAGGGGTTTAGGGAACACAGTTTGGCCATCCTTAGGAAGGAGCTGTTTCTTGCCTTCAAAATTCTAAGCCGTGCTGAGCAAATACAGGAAGGTGCCACAGAGCAGAGCCATGCTGACAGTCAGAGACCTTGGGAAAACAGTCTTGGGTCCCACCCCCAGCACAATGATTCCACGTGCAGGGAGAAAGGCAGTTATGAGTAAGTATTAAAGCTGGTAATGAGCGGACTTTGATATTTATTCCAGAATATGATGTGGTCTGTATCTTTTGTATTCGCATACTTGCAGTGCGTACTAAGGTGTGCTGAGCTATCGTGCCTCCATTGTCAGTATATAGGCACACTTTTTTTCTTCCATTCACGTGTACTTCCACTAGCAATTGCAATAACAAAGCAAAGTGAAATATCAAAACAGTTGTTATTTGAAAATAAGTTACTAAAATGCATCAACCAGTTTCAAAGCTCACAGCTCATCTTAGGCATTGGTTGCCTTTTACATGAGTGTAGCGGAAATGCAAAGTCACGGCTTGAAGCAGTGATTGAGCACCTGGTGGGCAGGCAGGGCCAACCCAGGGGAGCTCAGGTGTATGCAATGTACCTGAGTGACCAGCAGGGGTAGAGTCAGGATCCATCCCTTCCCAGACCTCGTTGAAGGGCTGGCAGTGGAGACAAGGGGATCTTGCTGGAGATCCCTGCCTACCTGAGGCATTCCAGAGATAAGCAAATTTTCTTCCTTTGTTTCTGTGTCCATTACTGCAGTGTTTGGGCTTGTTCTTATTTGCTGCAGCCAAAGGATTTAGCCACCTTGCTGTTATTGCTGTACTTCCCATCATGTTATAGCATTATAATATTATACACGAGTAACATCTGTTTTTCTGTTTGAGCTGTGTCACTGTGTGGTGGTTCTGTTCTGCTGATGCTGTGTCATCAGATGGCTTGTGCTAGGATCAATGCTTGATATTAAGTCATAAGCGGAGTTGCTGCGTGGATTTATCCTTATAGCTCTCTCAGAGTTAATGGGAACTGTATTTGAGGTTAGTTAGGAGAATTCACTGAACTGAAAATAAAAAAAATACATGAGCAGAAATTTAGTTTATCCTCTTTCCTAGTCAAATAACAAACTGTGATTTAACAGTAATGCTAGGAATTCCCTAATATATACAAAAAGTTGCAGTCTAGGTAGGTGGTAACATTTCTACAGGTGTATCTCTCAGAAATGTCCTGCTACTTATTTCAAATCTGTGCCTGACTGTTCAGGTGTTTCTGTAGGCTTTGAAAATTATTTATTGCGTTTTACAAGCTCCAATCTCATGTTTCAAGCCTGTTCACTTTAGAACAGGAAAAAAAATGGGTTGGTTTTTCTGTAGGAACACTACCCTGGCCTACTGTATTGCGTGCAGTCACTGCCTCTCTCTTGATTTCCCCATTCTTGCATCTTCCCACTCCCTGCTTCTCTGCCCTCACTCTTTCCAGCCCTCGGTGCTCACTGCTCTTTGTGCCTTTCTCCCACTTGTCTCTGAGCCTACATGTGTGCAGGGCACAGTGTGTCTTTGTATGGTGGGCATCTATGTGTGCTCACCACCCGCGCCGTCTCAAAATCTGCTGCTTCCAGGAGCTCTGCTTGCAGGATCCAGCACAGCTGCCTCCCTGTTTCTCTCCTCTCTGCGCAGCTCTGTTAGTGTCAGCAATACTCCCTCACCTCCATACTGTCAACGTAAAGTCTTTGGGTTTGGAAACATGCCTCCCTCCTAGCTTTAGTATAGGGCTTTACATTAAACAAATGCTTTTGTGTAGATAATTGCTATTTGAATGGCTGTTGCTTAGATAAAAGATGATTCAAATAATAGGTAGTGACTCCTCTTCCAAGAATACCTCTGCCATGTCTGCTCACTTAACGTGTTTCTGTATCAGTGGCTCCCTGTTCAGTGCACATGCAGTATATACAGATGATTACATATGCAGTGGCACACGGTGCAATGTCTCAACACATCTGTATCAAGCCTATTTCAAAAATACTTAAATCATTTAAGTAAATAGGTAGCTGCCATGGCTGCCTTCTGTTTCCATGGAGTAACGTGTCATGTAAAGATTTTGGGAGTATGAGCAGAGATATCTGTGCCAATGGATACTGCAGTGTGCTAGAACAGGCCTGCTGTACATGTTCCTGGAGCTCTGGTGCTTGTGGGGTTTCTTTTTCCCACCACTATTTCCCAGTGTGTATTTCAAAAGACCCCAACTCCAGATGCTAAAGAATCTGGCCAGGGATCCAGATTGAAAAATGTGGGTTTCTGTAATGTTTGGGAAGTCTGTGTAATTGGAGATGGGAGGTGGCAAAGGACTGTTGCAGCTGGAGTTGGAAAAGCTGGGTGACACAACCTCTGGGCCGTTTTTGGATGCGGTGGCTCTCGCTGCTGTGGCTGCAGGAATGGGAAGTGGGCTGTGTGTGGGCACGCAGGGCCTGCTGTTCTTGGGAGCGTGCTGGTGGAAGTCAGCCCCTCTCTGGGCTCTCTTGTGCTGGCAGTATCACTTCTGATAAGCTATGCTTGTGCTGCCTGCAGTGGGAGCAGGGCTGCCGTGGTGCAAGAGGGGACTGCAGGATGGTTTTCGTGGAAAAGCGCAGCACTGGGGTTTGCCTGATCAAACAGCTGCAGCTGCACAAATGGTCACGTATCAGCAGACTGTTGGTAGTTAAAAGGATGAAACTTAAAAACAAGAAGTCCTTATGTGTGTGGTACAAGAATTACAGGAATTAAAACTGAAGAAATTAAAAGAACTTCAAATCTTTCCCCTCACGTGTTTCCTTCCCTCTTCTTTTTTTTTTCCCCTCCTCCTTCCCTTCTGTTTGCTTGGAGGCTTAATGGAAGTGGAAAAACAGTGGAACTTCAGACATTTTCATGTAGTGCTGCAGTATTTAGGTGTACTAAATGGCTGTATTTAGGGTGAAGAAGGTCATCTCTTGTCTTTTAGATATGGCTTCTCAGGGTGAGCCTTCTGCTTACCAGTATCTGTTGCTGCCTGAAAATGTTTGGACACCGTCCTCCTCTCACTCTTGGAGATGAGTTCCTTTCTTGAAGAAAAATACACAGAAGCACTGGGCAGCTTACTGTTGTGTTTAACTAGCTGCAAAAAGAAGGTGGCAAAGTGGCGATGGGCGCCTGGTTTCTCCTGTGACTAGTGTGCTGAGCGTGTCCTGCTGCTAGAACTACAGAGTACATTTTACTGAAATGCTTTCCCATGTCTTCAGGATGCAAAAATAGCAAAGTGAACCATGACTAGTGAGGAGTAATGCTTTCTAGTTGCTGCTATCATGGCCTTAGCTTAGCAGGTATTTTTCTTTTTTTTTAATCTGTAAGATAACTGTAATGAAAACTAATGAAGGGTAAGTGCTGACAGTATGACTATTTTTAGACAACTTGACAGGAAGCGTTTACTTTTTCCTGTTCTGTTTGATGTTCTGTTGATTTTCTCATAAATATTAACCTAGCTGGGGCATTGGTGTCTGTTATTACAGTGGGATGGTGATGACAATAACAAAAGTCAATGTCAGTAGTAGCTGAATTTAAATATCTTCTGTTGCTTTAAATAGATCAAGTGGATTCTGGTTGAAAAAGCATAGAATTTCCTATCAATTCTTCTGGTTGCATGGGAGTGCCTTCAGATTTCTAGCTGCATAGTTGGTTTGGAAAGCGGGTTTGGCTTTACCCATAAGATACAGGCTCACACCAGTGCTCTTCTGGATCAGATTAGAGCTTCCAGCACTCCTGTCCATAGGTGGATGTTGGGTTTCTCTGTGCTCCCCAGTGCAGTGATATTGTGTGGTTTGATTATGTTCTTCCTGCATCCCAACTAAATTCCTTTGTGGAATGGGATGCTGGATCCATTTTCTCCATTACTTTGTTAAGTGATTTATACTTTCATCTCCTGAAAGCCCCTGCAAGTGCTGCCAACAGCCCAGGGGCAGCAGCAATAGCAAGGCGGAGGTGAAACTCTGTTGTAAGCCTTCACCTCTCACCATGCCTGATTCCTATGGCTCACTGTCATGTGAACGCTGGCTCTGCAGGATGCTTAGGGCAGTACCTTCTGTCAGGGTGCAGCACACTTCTAGCGATGATATCTGAGGTTTGCATTTCCCCTTCGGATCGGATGCTGTTGTGTGAGGTCTGAAAGGCAGAAGGTGCCGCTGTGCAGAGTGGGAGAGCTCTCACCAAGGGCTTCTCACGAGGTGCTGTGGCTTCCCTTTCCTGGCGCTTCTGAATGCTGCAGAAAGCCTGCCCCAGTGTTATCCTACTTGAATCTCGTCTTTTATGACGAGTGATCTTTTTGCATTTAGCATTGCTATGCCCGTGGCAAGACTGAGTGACTGTCACCATCCCTGACCTTCTGCCTGGCAGCCTGTCTTCAATTCTGCCTGCGTTCCTTTATTTAGACATAACTGTTCCCAACTTACTCATCTGCTTGACAAAAGCAGAAATGACAGCAAGGTGAGAGCTGTTGTGTTGGCTGCCACTCTGTGTTGCCTTCAAGTCATCATCGCATTACATACAGAGTGATAGATGATAATTAATGTCTGACTAGAATCTAAGTAGAGTCGTAATTATATGTCGGGGTACGTTTTGGCAGAAATGAACAATTGCTATCCCTGCATCTTAATTTCTGCCACAATTTTAAGTGAAAGCAGAGTCTGAAGTTTCCCAGAGTCTGCAGAAAGGGATATGTTTGAAGGAAATCTGTTTTTCCATACATTCACTTGGATGTCACCAGTTCTAGTGAAAGCTTTGGCAGCATAGACAACAAGAGTGTTTATTTCCTTAAAAAATAACCAAAAAAATGTTAGGGTTAAAGCTCCAGCATGTAGTCTGTAGCATTTAAATTATTTACAAATGCAGTTGCACTTTCCCAGCTGGAGGTACTTAAGAGCATAAGGCTCTATGGAATGCCTGGCTGCTGACAGAAAGAGTGACTGGTCCAGGAAGCTGGTCATCTATTTTAAAGCACAATTGCATGTTCAGCACAATTAGAAAACTGATCTCTTCCCTAAAATAAATCAATACGTTTGCTAGCATAAATAATTAAGACTTCTTGAAAAGCAGCATCGGGTTGGTTTTGTTCTTTGTTTTCTATTTGGGTGGGGAAGTCTTGGAAGACTAAACAGAAGGCGTCAACATTTAGGTACTACCTAAAATAATTACGGATCCCTTGGTAGTTGGTTTGAGATCTGTCATAACAAAATAGAGAATGACATCACTTCTATGCTAAATTGTTGTCTTTTTTTGTAATGTTCTGAGAGATTTGTGAGGACAGGATTTATTTTTTTTTTTAAACGTGAGTTAATAAAGAATACTAACAACAGATATGATTAAAACTTTAATAGTAACAGCAAATAATTTGCAACCAGACTTTTAAGTCAGTAAGAAGGAAAACTGCTTGCACATATGTGTAGTTAGCTTGTAATTTCTATTCATATTTTAATCTCCTTTGGAGTTCAGTATTAATCTTTCAAAACACACATGTTACTAATCAAAATATTACTCTTCTAAAGATTTTTGCCTGAAATACCCACCAGAAGACATATGTTTTTAGAGAATGTGTTACAGCTTAACAAATATAGACCAAACGACTTACATTTGGGTTGGTTTTGCTAATTTTTTTATGTAGTTGAATGAAGAGCCTTGTGGATGTGAGTGTTAATTGGTACCAGCAACACAGGTTCATTAGCTTTGGTTTTTGTATGATTTTGTTCTCTTCTGGAGTTCAAGTAAAAGAAAGGGAGTGAAACCCTGTCAGGAGATGTGAAATGAAAAACACATGTTGCACAGAAAAGCTGTCCAGGGTACGGAGCACCACAGTGCAGCTCATTAGATGCTAAAATAACTGTTACTCCATTTGATATTGTGAGCACATTCTTGTGCCATGAAAGAACAAAGCAAGATCACTTCTGAAAAGTGCAGAATGTTTTCTGTTGGGGCTGTTTTTTCTGGCTGGGGTAGTGGGAGGGGAGTGCAAGCCTCCCTGAGCTGAGGTTCCAGATCCACCAGCAGAAAACCTGGGGCTGATTGGCACGTGCTGTAAGGAAAAGGATGACTCCTGTTGTATGGCAGTAGGGAGCACTATGTATCTACAGCTCCCATCCCTGGAGGCTGCTGTTTGTGCAAGTGTGGATTTCTGGGAAGAAATTCATCATTTGCCCCATGTCTTGAGCCCTAAACATGTCACGGTTGGGATAAACATGGCCTGATGAAAAGGGGAGAAGGGTTGCTTGGTTTGCCCTGCTAGGACCCACCAGGCTTGGGGCTTTTTGAGTACCATTAAATAAATAAATACATAAAACTTCCTTAGTATTTACATCCTGCCGAAATTCCAGAGTCTTATGATTTGCAATCTCTTCATTTCAGGGGGAAAACTACCACTGGGTTTTTGGATTCAAGATAAAAAGGATTTTATGCCACTGCTAGTGGAAATAATTTGTATTCTTGTGGGATCTTTGCTGTCAGAACAAATGACACGTTTGCAGCTGCTCTGTTTGGGGCTGTGAGATGATGGGGCATCAGCACCTGAGACAACACCAGTTTTGCTGGGCCCTGCGTGTACACATTTTACTTTGCATTCCCCTTTCTTCCTTTATCTGCATTTGTGTGCCTCATTTACTAGCTGTAAAAGGTTATGCTCAGAAATTGAATGAGAATGTTCATTTTGGTTCCTTGCTTCTGGCTGAACTGTTTGTATATGGAGACTGTCTCAAAGTGAAATTGCCTTGAAATAATAAGCAAGGATTGTACAGCTGACTTTGAGCTGAAAGAAGCCTGATTGGGAGCTTTTGCTCCTTCCCATGCGAGGCTGAAAACAGCCCTCTGCAAAGTGAAATTGTGTGCTCTGAATGGTCAGTTTCCAGCCACTTGTTCCTGCCTTTGTGTTAGGCATTGGCTTGAGCAGCTCTTCCGCTTTGCTGTCAGGGCACAAATCTGGGCTCAGTTTTGCTGGGTTGAATGAGCCACGTTCTGGCAGTCCTGGAATAATGCAGTTTGGAAGGAACTTCTGGAGAGGATCCAGTCCAGCTCGCAGCCCATCCAGCTAAATCAGGCTTCTGGGGCCTTGGCAGGACAAACACTCAGTCTGTGATGATGGGGAGCCCACGGGCCGGTAGTGTCTGTGCCAGCACTTGGCCATCTTGTGGGGAAGCATTCCTGTTGTGCACCCCTGGGTTTCCCCTTGTCATGGCTTCTGTGTGGTGCAGCTCATCTCCTGGCCATTCTGCTGTGGCTTCTTTGTCCAACACTCACATCCTGTGTGTGAGCCCAGCCTTAGTTGGTACTTCTGATGGAAGTTCTTTCCAGAGTTTCTCTCCATGCATGTTTATTTGTAGTGCTGTCAGACACTGCAGAGCTTCCGTATTATACTTTTCATCAGATGTCAGTGTGAAAGAGGAGAAAAGAAACCAGTGTTGAGGCACTAGCACGTGCAGTGCCAGGCAGCATTCCTGTGGTCACTGTGCCTCTGTCCTCCCAGCTGTGATGAGAAATGCCTGCTGCTCATCAGTGGTCGACAAGGCTTTACACACACGGTCATTTATTTCATCTGCATAGCTCTTATTATCCAGCCAGAGAGCAAAGGGTCTGGTGGTGAATCTGTCTTTCGTGTGCTCTTCCCTAGAGGGTGCCATCGTCCCGCGCTGTGCAGCCAGTGCTCTGCAGCCAGGAAGTGTGCAGCCCTGCCAGGTGTGCTGCCAGCACCTGCTAACACCAGGAGAAGCGGGGTGGCTGAATGGGGTGCGCCTCTCCTGTAGCCACAGACATATACTGCTCTATGGGACGCTGTGCTTGCTCTGAACGCTGCACTTAGTACTGCTTGTGTCAGTCAGAGATAGTTTCAGCAGGAGGAAATGTGGTTTTGAAATGAGGTTGTACATCATTCAGAAATTGCACTGACCGTTTAGCAGGGTGAATGCTTCCTCCCCAGTTTGCTAAGCAGTCACTGGAGGATGAAAACTGAAGAAATGCAGAACTCTGTGTCCTTCTGACCCTATATTGCCTTGGGAAGGCCCCTCGGCCAGGTTTGAGGTCGCAGTGCTTCTGGCATTTAACTGTTTTGAAGCAGCACTTTGAAACACTGTTTTTGAAATACGATGTTTTTAAATGACTGTAAGCCCTCAGATAGAGAGTGTTGAGGAGGAGAAGGCACTGAGGTTATTCATGGCTTTAGCAATCAGCACATATCCTTTCTCTGAAATGAGAGTGTGATCCCTGTGCATGTGCTTGAAGCTCTCTTCCTCAGTGTGCTTGCAGGGGTTCAGACCAGCACAACACAGCATCCTGTCTGGGCTGGGGAAAGTGCTGGGATGTGGTGGTATTGGAGGAGAGGACAGGGGAGCTTCTGAGGAGGGATCCACGCACACCCCTGTCCTTCTCTTGCAGCCTGGGACAGTAGATGGGGGCAGGGAAACAGTGGAAACAGTACTGGAAATAGTGCCGTGAGGTTCTGCTCAGTGTGGTGTGTGCTGCAATCTGATGCTTGCTTTAGAGACCTGGTCACTGCAAAAAGCTTGAAAGCTTTCAGTTCATATTGTTCAGGCATAAAACCTGACTGGAAAGGAGACGTGTTGATGATGAGTTTATTTCATCGAGCAGGCTGCCGTGAAGACTGCATCTTGGTATACTTTGTAGGCTTGGGTGCTGATTCCTTGGGAGCTGGTGAGGATTCCGTGGTTGTTTTGAAGCAGCCAAGCATGAAGAGAGCCTTTCAGAGCTGTGTACATATTTTCCCTCCATTTTCCTTGCTAATGCCTGCAAGCCTCTAAGAAAACAAATACTGACTGCAGACAAGGACCTTTGATGTGTCTGAGGAAAATTCCCTTTGCTAAAAGATAATGTGTCAGCTCTCTTGTTGTGGAAGCGTGAGGTGGGTGATAAATTGTAAGGTGCTGAGAGGTGACAGTAGCTCACCAAAATTTCAGTGACCTTCATCTGCATCAAGGTAGAGTGATACGTTTGCTGTTGTAACTTGCTTGAAATGCTTGCCTGCTCCTGCTATGAATGAGGCCTTTCCTGCAGTTTTTCTGTAACTGAGTCTCTGCTGCCTTTAGTTCTTAATGGCTTCAGGGAGCCAGCCTGAGCAGACTGCCATCAGCACAATAGAGGCGTTCACCTAACACTGCTGTGCAGGGATCTTCAAGCTTCAAAGGCTTCTGCAGAACTTCTCAATGCGCGTCATGTAGACATAGAGGGGCTGTTGTTTTCCATAGAACTTAAATAACTAAAATATGCATGCCATCTTCATGGCTGATCAGCTACAGGCAGAGGGCTCTCTTTGCTG
The DNA here is from genome assembly GCF_987193195.1 of Phasianus colchicus. Taxonomy (NCBI): domain Eukaryota; kingdom Metazoa; phylum Chordata; class Aves; order Galliformes; family Phasianidae; genus Phasianus; species Phasianus colchicus. Next base: position 9,407,505 of record NC_143445.1, on the reverse strand, counting down.
TGGAGAGAGTCAGTGTTTCCTTCGGGAAGAATCTCCTCCACGAGGTATCTTCTGATTAAAGCTCTCAGCTGATGGCCAGCATACTGATATGCTATCTCCTTTTCTTTCATTCAAATGACATAAATTCAAATTACATAAAGAGAGGAAAAAAATTTAAAAAGCTTTTGGAAAGGAAACAAATGTGGGGTGCTAAAGAGATATGTAATAGAACTCTAAGGAAATATTTGATAGTATCTTTAGAAAGTCTCTCTTCCTGTAGGAGCTGAAGAGCAGGAGTACTGCAGAAGAGAAGGAAGCCAGAGTTTGGAAGGTGAGGGGTTTACACCTTGCTGCAGGACTCCTGCCAAAGTCAGTGTACCTGTGGCATCTCTTCCATGTGGAAGCTGAGGCTGGATGACGGATAGCTGCTAGCTCAAGAATGCAGATGCCTTTGGACTCTGCTTTCTTATCACAGACTTAATGAGACATGGCAAGCGTGACCCACTTCTGCCACTGCACAGCTTTGCTGCTGCACAGACCCAGCCCTTGGAGCTGCTGAGGACTGGGTCACTGAAATCATCTGGGTTAAAAGAACTATCTTGCCTCTCCGTGTTTCAAACTATTTCAAATGGTGATGCCTTTAGTGGTCTGCTTCCCAGCCTGTTCTGTGGGCTGTCATGGGGGGGTTACTGCTGCTTGAGCATTGCCAGTGTGAGTGGTGGTGAAGAGTGGAGGGAGAATGGGCAGTGGATGGCTTTGAATGGGGGTTTTCCTGAACTAGCCTTGTTCTGAGAGTTTTCAGAATGGGGAATTGAGGCATTACTTGCACAAATGAGGATTTTGCTTCCCAAAGGGTTTCAGTGAATTTAGCTTCTGGATTAAAGTGCTAATTGTCACAAAACAGCGCTTGATGTTTCACTGTAAGAGTAACTAGCACCGTTAATGGTGTGTAAACATAATGTATGTTAATGAGACCCCTACATCTAAAAAATAAGTCTACGTGGGAGGTGGGCTCCAGGCATTTTTCATGGGCTGGAAAGTTTCCTTTCAAAAGGTAGGTCATGTTTCTGTGAGATTTCCTTCAAAAGCATTTAGATTTTTTGTTTCTTTAGTTCCTCAGAAGCTGGTGGAGTTTTGTTTGTTGTTGTTTTTCTGTGTGCTGTAGCTGTTTTTTCAGTTCATGAGTTTTGATCAGGCCTGGAAAGCCAGTTTTAGCTGCCTTGGGCTTGTGCAGTTTACTTGGTTTTGGACTAAGCCTTGTTTTAATTTGGTATAAGATGCCGTGCCAAGATTATGTCATTCCTACTTGTATCTAATAATATCTTAATCCACAAATAATTGTAAGGAAGTCACTTAGACCACTGTCAGAGAAGAATTTCAACCAAAGACTGAAATGAATGGGATTCTTCTCTGAGAATAATGCAAAGCTTTGGGTCAGGCCCCAGGGTGCTATCCCATGTGCGTGTCATTTGTGCTATGGAAACCCAGTGTCACAGAAATCCCTGCCAGCCCTCCCAGCTGAGCACTGGGGAGTAAAGACATCTTACAGTCGGACGTGAGATGTGCCCCAAGGTAGCAGAGCAGTTGCCATAACAGCCAGCAGCAGACATTATGCAGAAGTTATCCAAGCCCATATTGATGCTGCTGGAATTAGGGCAGGAATTTAGCTCTCCCAAGTTGCTGCCAAGTGCATCTTCTGTGTGGCCGAGGTGTCAGGCTCAGTTCTGGAGTAGCAGGGAACTGATGGCAGTGTGAACAATAGCAGCAGGCAGGGCTGCTGGTTTTGTGCAGAACTTGTGCAGCTGTGCCACTGTGCTCATATAATCACATTAGATGAGTCAAACTACCAAGCATGCCACACAGCCTGCTCTGTGGGGTACGCCTGTAGAGGTGGGCATGTCAGTGTGAGTGTGAGGGCTGAGCTGGGTAGGTCTGAGGGCAGGCGAGCCTGATAGCTGGGTGGGTTGTGCTGCTAACTGTTCTAATGCACTCAAAGCCATTAACTCTAAAGAAAGGCAAGAAATAATGGTAATGAGTGTATTACTTTTAAAGAACATATTTGTTTTTTTTTTTTTTTCTGGCAAAGGCTTTAATTACAATTATGTCTTTTGCCAGGTTTCTAAGCAATTAAACTCTAATCAAACCCAGAAGAAAATACTTCCACAGAGTGCTTTCAGTGCAGTTCCTGCCCAGGGTTGTAAGAAGGAGCATTACTTACAGGGAGCACAACAACACCATTACAAGGCTGCATGGAAATTGATGACAAACCTTCATTAGGAGTCAAAACCTTTCGATGTACAGCAAATACACTTTTGGATGCACATATAATCAGGTTATACATATGAGCTTAAAAGCCACTTCTCTGGAAGCCCTATAGGAAATTCTTAGTTTTCACAACGTGTAGGAGAGATCCATTTCTGTGTATGTATTTAGCGTTAACTTCCTCTCCAGTGCTGTTGCCTTACACTGCACACCATTAGCCTGTGCTGTTTCCAGGTTGGTCATGTGGTTTCTAAGCATCCCTGGCTGCTTTCTGACCGACTTGTCGGGCAGGGGCTGCTCCTGCTGGCTGCCTGCAGCTGCCTGGATCCCCATGGATGGGGCACAAACACACTTTGCTCTTAGCACTCCTGGAAGGTTGCTGGTGGTTTTTCACTGTGAGACCCTGTTAGCAGAGACCCTCCTCAACACAAGCCTCCTGTGTGGATGTAAAAATTGTTACTCTGCAGAACAAATGCATGTGTGGGAACACACAACAGCTATGCTATTGAAAGGCATTTTGGAGCTGAACACTGCTGGCTCTCATACAGCCACGGCTATTTTAACATGAGCTGGATGAGCCAGTCCAGATTTTTTTTTTTTCCCCTTGTTACATTTACAACTCAAATGAGCTTGCTGTGCTTCGGAAAACTGCAAGAAGTGAAAAGATTACCGTCCAAATCCCTCAGTGAGCTTTAGCATTTTCAGTGTTAAAACACCCAGTATTTTACAGACAGCATGCTGATAATGAGAGCTAATAACTTTCCAGATGTTTGCTGTTGTTGTGCTACACATGACTCTTTTTTTAAAGGTATGCAAAGGGATCCTACCAGTTGTTGGTGTGTGTGCAGCAAACAGCTGGTTTGTTTGAACTCGGAATTTTAATACTTTCAGTTCCATGAAAGTGGGATGGGAGGAGGAGGCTCACTGTACAAGAGAGAGAGTGCATTTTCTCGTGTGAATTCAGAAGCAGAGAGGGAGGGAGAGGGTGGAAAGGATCATAATACTGCGTGTTCTTCAGTTTCAGTGGATCAAATCTTTCCTCTGTCTGCATCCAAGCTATTCGGTTGTGATCAGATGATCAGAACTGAAGGAAGCGATTGGAGAGCAAGCTGGCTGCAGCTGCACTGTAGGCTGTTTTCAGGGACAAGGAGCCACTGTTTTTCAAACATAGCGTAAACATAGAAGTTATATTGTAGGCTTCAGGATGCAGATATGGGTTGTGCTGCCAGCATTGTTCTGCTTCAAGCCTTTCGTTCTGTGGTACAGAGGAACTGTCCACATATTTGTAGACGACGACGGCGAGAGGAGTTGTCACATGAAATCCTGCCACTGGACAGCGATGAGGAAATGAGCAGACCCAGGACTCTCATCATCATGGTACAGTATACTTTAATCAGCAGAGAGAGTTTGCAGAATTATTATTACAGATGCTATCTGATTTGTTTTCTTTAACTGTGCAATTGGAGAAAGCTTGACAGGCTGTTTGCAGCTGTGGATCATTCTGCTGTGGGTTTGCTGTCTGTTCACAAGCACAGCTGAGTTGTTACTTTAATCTCAAACTGAAGCTGTGAGCTGTGCATAGGCTGTATGTAAAGGTTGTGCTTGGTTAATTTGTGGATGCGTTTTGTTGATGTTTGTAGGAAGAGCAGTGTTGGAGCCCATGGTGTGGTTGTGTTTTATCTCAGGCTTGAAATTCCAAACAACAGACAGCTTAGAAAACATTTACTAAGTCTGCTCATCATAATAACAAAAACAAAGTCAGAAGATAGGCAGAGAAAACTTTACTTTCCCCCAGGATGTGGCTGGAATTTATATCAAGTTGTTTGCAGATAAGCTCCCGTATTTCTTTGCTGCAAACTGTTTTCAGCAAGATCGTATTTGCAGGCTCACTCCTTCCTGGTTGGGTGAGTTCCCTTGACTCAGTAAGGAGTCTTGCTGTCTTGGGGTGTTGTTTTCTCTTGTGATTGAATGGGGTTCATTTTTATTTTGTGGCTGGAATATAAAGAACGCTATAGCTTTTTTTAGGAGTAAATGACGAGGTTGTTCTCATTACAAGTCATTGTTTCAGAAAGGAGAATACATTGACCCCAGTTACTGCTCCTTGCTGAACGCAGGTGTAACAAGCATCACCAGGCCCTGAAGTGGCTCGGGTCTGACATGGCAGTGATTTTGTGCTGTGTGTCTCTCACGTGATGACAATATTACAAAGATACCATAGATGGTATTTGTCAGCTTACCAGAGCAATCGTGTACTATTTGAGCTTCTGAAATTGTTTGGATTTGTTCTTTTTTCTGTAAAGGATGTTATAATGAAGTCCAAATTACATCCCCTGACACCTCACTGTACTACACAGGGCAGTAACTTGAGTGGGTGACGGTAACATCAGGGAGCTTAATAGCTGTCATGAGGTCTGGCAGTGGTTTGGGTAGAGCCTTGCTGCCTGTGGAGGTGTGTATTGCAGTCATGGCAACTATAGCAGCTAGGATCTGATCCAAGTGTGCTTAACTATCAGCTGAGGGTATTGCCCAGTGCCTGGGTTGTAGCTACTGGTCACATGGAAGGAGGCAGCAGGTTTCATCATTGTGAAGCTGATGTTCAGCTGTCCTCTGCCTCAAAATCTAGTACCTACAAAACAAACTTTACCATTCCCCCACTTAATAGTGAAATAAGCAATCGCAACCACATTTAAACAAATAGTTGCCTCCCTCCCAGTGGTGATTTCAAGAATAGTGAGTTCAGAAAGGTGTGGAAGAAATTGCAGCATGTCAGAGTATGAACCATCTATGCAACTTGCTTCAGCCCTTCCAAGAAAAGGGCAGGTTGGGGTTGTGGCAGAAAGCAATACCCCAGTACCTGAATGTGGGCTGTCTGCAGCCTGAGGAGCTCCCATGTAAGTCCTTGGCAGGGGCTCTGAGCAGCCAGCCCTCACTGTGAGGAGAAGGGGCTCCCTGCGGGGCTGGGGGTATTCAAGGGTCTGTTACTCATTGCCTCTGGTCACAGATACGCCTGCCTGTTGTAATAATGGCACAAGGAAATGGCGGCGGCTTCAGCAACTGCTAATGCACTGGTGTTCCTCCTGCCCAAGTTCTGCCCTTTCCCAGGAGGTCTGTGTAGGCTCCTTTCCTCCCACAGCTTGCTTGGAGAAGGGAAGGATGAGCAGCCCGGGGGGCTGGGGCTGTCTGAGGCGGTGTGTCAGGGCAGAGCTGCTGGCTTCAGAGCGCTTCTGCAGTAGAAATAAGTGGTCCCGTTTCCACTGAAATTCATGTGTGACTTGAAAGAGCAGCATGATAAAGAGGACTGGAGGCTACTGCATCTTAATAAAGCATGCGTTATACTCCTAACCATTTTTCCCCTTGGTCTGTTGTAGATCATGGAAGTTTATGTCTGGAAAATACAGTGAGACAATTATGTAGGCAAGCAGAAGAGTGTTTAGTTCAAAATGTCATTATTCACATTGTGCAGGTGCCAGAACCTAAGCTGATCCTAATTGAGATTACTGAGTTTGCAGGTCTGAGGGCAGAAAGGCAGAAGATCCTGGAGTGCAATACCTGAGGTGCCCTGAGGCACCCAGCTCTCTGCGGGCTCCTGGTGTTCCCATGGAGCCAGGAGTTGGACTTGGTGGTCCTTGTGGGTCCCTTCCAACTTGGGATGCTCTGATTATATGAGGAGCTGGCACTTCTGCCTTTCCAGGCTTCAGATGAGATGGCTTGTCACTTAGTAGCTGGTGTGTGCCTTCTACTGTGTGTTAGTGTGTAGTTTCAATTTTGGATGATTAATGGTGTCCTGTTTATGAATGGCATTTTTTAAGTCCCCAGCTCTGCTGCATGTTCTCATAAGTTTGCACGCCCTGTAAAACAAAAGAAAAATCCAAATGTTGCCGTGATGCAGAAAGCAATCCTGAGGAACAGAGAACAGCGGTTTAAGCTAAAATACTTGGAGTGAGTGTATGGCACTGGAGGTACAATGGGTGACAAAAGGAGAAGACCCCAAACAAATTTCAGCTGTTGCTGGTCAACCACCCAGTAAGCACTGCCTGAAAGTTGCAGGTATCACAACAGGTATTTCTAGCATTCTAGTCCTTATTGAAAAGGGTGAATGATGTCTTTGTCCACTGACATTTTTCTTTTGCAGTTTGTGAGTTTAGAAAACTGGTATTTCTTCTTGGGCAAGATGATACTGTTTTAAATCCTGACTGGATCCACGAAGCAGGGAAAAGATGTTAAAAAGATAAAGATAATTGTAAGTCCTCTGTCATTGACTATGGTGTGCCATCTTGGACAGAATCCTGGGAGCTACCAGAGACACATAAAATAAGCATCCAAACAGCTGCTAACTAGATGTATAAGTTGAATTGATCTACATTTAACAGACCACCTTGTTATTTTCTATACTGTTAAGAATATGTCAATAAGAGCTGGTTTTCAAAAGAAGTCTTCAAGGTAGTGAGGCTTCAGATATTAAAAACTTATGCAGACTGAATGCAAATGACTGTATATACTGTTTCTGAGAGGGAGAAAAAAAGGAGGAGGGAAAGGGAAGGTGCCTGAGGAAATAAAATACAGTGCTTAGGGCTTTGTGGTACTGTTTGCAAATAGAGTACTAACACTTAGTATGACACTTTGCATTTGGAACTTGTGAATGGAAAAGAAGTTGAGCTTTATTTAGTAGGTCATTTATTGTTTTCTTTACACATTATTTATTATGAACGTTGGCAGCTGAGATTTGTGCGGAAGATAAGAGCAAAGCATGAATTTTCCTCTCCTCCCTTGGTACCCAGCTACACAAACACATGGTAAAATGTTTTGCATTTTGAACAAGATGTTTCAACTTGAAGTGACATGCTAGCTTGAAGTCAGCAACAGCAAGGTGACAGTATTACTCTTTGTGTTCAATTTTTCATTTCTGAAGAGAGTCAACCTGCAGAGATTTTCTCTGTTCCAGTAGTGGAAGCATAAGAACTTCTCCTGTTGCACAAATGCAGGCTAGCTTCTCTGCTGTCAGAGCTCCTTCTCATGTCACTTTGTGAGTGGAAGGTTAGTCTTGCAGACTAGCAATAGAAAAGATGAAAGTACAGCTTTTCTTTCTTGACAACTGAATAGTGAAAGTTGTGCCGTGTACCTACTGCCGTATGCCACCAATAAATGGCAACTCTATAAATCCTTTAGAGATCCCATTCACAGCTAATTGATTTTATAGGAGTCGGACTGGTGTGCACCCAAATGGAGAGGTCAGTCTTAGGTTTACTTCTTCTGTGAGGAGAAGGGCCTTCTCTTACTCTGATGGCTTAAAGGAGGAGTATCATTGGAGAGCCACATTACTCAGGGTTGGAAAGTTCAAAAGAAATATTTAAAATAATTCTACCTTCCAACTCAAGTCAGAAGCTTCAACGTGAAATAATTTTGTTGTCATTTAAAAATGTATTTGTCTTTATTTGCCCTAAATCAACTTCCACTTTGACTTTTGCCCTCAGTAGGAACAAATACAGACCTGCGCTTGAATAACATTAGAGTGTAAAAAGAGGAATAGCATGAAGTGATGCACAAAAAGCAGTTCAACTTCAAAAATGCGTTTTTGCAATGGTTCTTCTTATCTTTGTGACTTCATTCTTGTGTCTAGTGCTCTTCAGGCCTGCTGGTAAGTCCGTAGCCATGAACTCTCCCTTTCAGTGGGTGCACTCCAGTGGCAGTCAGTGGGGCTCAATGCTATGGGGATTGTGTCTTCCTCACTTCTTCAGAGCAGTGTGTGTCTTTCTGGGCTATAATGTTTGATTCTGGCTTTTACCAGTTTGAGCAGCAGATACAGCTCTGGATGTAGTTTCTTGAGTACAGACAGGAATGAGCCCAAAATGGGGATTTGTTTTCATTCTTGAGAGCAATGCAGTAACGTTTAAAGTATCCACATAATTGAAAAAGTGATGGCATAGTACCAGCCTTTTTCCACTGAGCAAGTCTTCTTCATTTGACTTCAATACTGATTAGATCTCTGACTTGAGGAATGATATTTCATATTGTTCACTTCTTATTAATGTTGCAGTGATGTGTTTAGCATTGTAATACATGGAATTAAATATGGGTGTGTTAACTGTGTTCTTATGGCAGCTTGTGAAGTGCATGGATTCAAAATAATAAAGTAGGTGATGAAAGCATTCTTTTACAGAAGAGGATATATTTTTTTCCCTTTTTGTGAAAGAAGCAATCTATTTGTAAGCAATGCCTCCCAGAAAGAGAAGGGTAGGGTATAACTTAAACGTATATGGAAAAGTCTCTGCCAGTAGCACTCATTGGGAGTACTTCATGAAGGCTTTGTGGCTTTATGAAGTTGAGATATGTGCTCAGAATGCTTCCTGGGAGAGGTTACCTATAGGAAGCTGACTTGATGAAAGCCAAGAGAATAAAGAGGAGAGAAAAGAAAAAGGAAAAAATAAAAAACAACCTAAAGCCTTTGGCCATCAGCAGTTGCGATGTGTTCGTAAGCCAGCAGGACGTGGCAGCAGCCCCGTGGTGCTTCGTGCACTCAGCCAGCACAGCTCAGGGGTTTACACTGTGGTACCTGCGAGCATCTGCAGCTGGAGGGGCTGAGGCCTGGAGGTGAGCAGCAGTGTGGGGCAGTGGGGCTTTTGTTTTCTGTGCAGTGCTGTCCTGGGGCCAGGCTTTGATGAGCTGGGTACAATAAGCTGCAGTTGATTCAAAAATAGTTTAAACTTCTGCGTCCAGAAGCCGTACCAGTGTCCATCCTTGCTCCATGTCTCCTGATGACATTAACCACTGATGGCTGTGGCACTGAAAGCTGCCTTGGCTTTATTTCTGCACAATCATATAGACAATCTCACGAGTACAGCTGATCTGGATCTAAATGCATATAGCTGTCCAGTATCTATTTCCAGGCCTTTGGCTACAAATGTGGGGATATTGATCCACCTGGGAGCAGCTGTGCTGAGTGAGCAGGGCTGGTGCAGGGTGGGTGGCCCTGCTGAGGGACAGGCACGTAGCAGGGAAAGCTGTCATGGCAAAGGGTGTGTGTGGGGGGGAATGACTTGAAGATGAGAAAGAAACCTAGCGGAAAATGCTGCTCCTCCCCACCTGAAATGAGTTAGGCATGCTGCTGTTGAACTTGGGTAAGATTTGATTTTTGAGGGCAAGTAACTGCAATATGTTGACGTAGCAAAGTATTCCTACTGACAGTCCTTTTTCCTCCCTGCTTGTTGTTACCAAGATTTTGCTTTGCAGTAAGTGTTAGTCCTTCTAGCAATGTTCGTTCTCTCTCCCTTCCACACCCCCTCCTCCCCCAGGCACTTTCTTCCAAAGCAAGAGAAGTCTTCAGCTTTGACTTCTAGATAAATGCCTCGTGCAGATAGCCTTCGCGATCTTCTTTTCCATCACATCCCAGGAGAGTTGTCACCTGATTTCTAAAAACTCTCAAGAGATTCTGTCTTCTAGATTCCATTTCCCATATCACACAAGCTTCTAGTGAAAGGCATGGCTGCTTTTTGACTGTTAGGCAACTACTGTCAGTCCATTGGTACGTGCCATTGAGCTCCAGGTTGCAGTATCTCCAGTAGCTTGAATAAACGGACAAACATAGGTGGTTTTAAGGTGCCTTAACCAAAGAAATGTCCGTAAATGCAAAACCCGGGGTTTCATTTCTAAGGCTAAGCAGCCTTTCAGCACATTTGATCCTATCAGCTAGCACTACCTGGCAGCGCTGCTTTTGTCAGTGTGTGAAATAAGAAATTAACTCTGCTAAGGTTCTCAGGTAACTGAATTCTTGCATGCTGCAGTGCTGCTGTTTCAGGAACACAGAAATGATCACAGTGTCATCGCAGTGTCTAGAGCTAAGAAAAGCAGAGTGCCCAGGAAATGCAGGAACCATTCCTTGTCTTCTGGGTTTTGAATTGCTTACTAGAATAACCAAGTCTTATGTCCTGAAGTAGTGAGTGGAGTGAAACATGCCATGGGACAGGAAGGACTGGCATTCAGTATCAAAAGCCATGTCACTATTTACTATTTGAGAGTTTTCTGGGAGGCAAGGCTCTGATATTGTGGGTCACTATTCCATATCTGGTCCACCGTAAGTTGGCTCAGATGGTGCCCAGCACCTCCTCCACTGAGCAAACTGCATGTATGGACATATCCTCAGTCAGAAGGAAGCTTGGCACATCAATTCCATTGTTCTTTTGCAGGCTATTTATTTTAGACTCAGGAACCTATATAAGTAAGTATGTATTATTTTGAAAACAACAACAACAAAATGAAAAACGCCCTGTACCTTTTTCTTCCTGTTAATTTGGTGCCTCTTCAGAACAAAATGTTATGTTCTGTCTGAATAGGAAGAATTTGAATGCAATATCTTGCTTTTACAGTTGCAGTCTGTTAATAATTATTGCCAATTTGTGGTTAGCTTAAAACGTAATAGCCTCTGTGTGTGGTTTTCAATGAAAAATAGCCATTGTAATGTTTGTCAGACATCTTTATGCCTAGGGCATTACTCTGAATGCAGTGCATAGAACCAATTGAATAGAATACTTCATGTCTTGGTGTTTGTTTTTCCTTACTTCTCATCTGTCAACTGCTGTGCTCATTTTCTTTTTATTACTACTGATACTTGAGGATGAGACAGCCAAATTCACTTATCAGTTTAACATGTGTAAATCCAGCAGGACACATTTCTGACTCAATGCAGTAAAACAGATTAAGTGTGCTGCTTGCATGTTCCTTTTTTTATAAAGGCATCGTGAAATGGAAAATGTGTGTGGCCTTGCTGGGTCAGTGAGTGATTAGCTATGAAACTGGTGTGTTGGGAGTTGAACTTCTTGGCGTCATCACTGACAACTTTCCTTTGGCATCTCAACGTGGTTTTGGTGCTATAATGTTGTTTTCAACAGGTGGTGAATTATGCTAAAATTAGATCCTTCAGAGGGGAAACCGTAACAGTAAAGAGATGAGTTACTGAATCATGAATTCCTGGAACCAGATGCCCCTCCTCCTTTTGAGAGGCTCCTTCCATCAGTAAGCACTGCACAATTGTGTACCTACAGCTCCTTCTGTAGCAAATCTGGTCTTAATGGGTTTATGGAGGAGGACCGTTTCTTAGAAGAAACATTGCCTGAAATTGGGCCCCTGTTTTATCCAAACATCAATCTTTGTTCCAGTTACCAGTTTGCACCAGTACCGAGAATATACATAATATTTTTAAGCAGCTGCAAGCTTTTGCACGCGGAAAGTGCTTGTCAATTTTCCTTTTTAATACAAAAATCAAGGGCAATTTTAAGTTATATGAGCCTGCAGGAAGAATCTGAATTGGGGGCTGAATGTCGCTTTTTGTAAAATGCGTTGAAAAGACAACTGTATTTCTTGGAAATGTTTTCACAAAGGATTTGCTCCTAGAGTCAGACCATGTCTGCAGTGTTTCAAGCAGAACAAGGAACCAAGTGAGGAAGAGCTGCAGCAAACTCTGCTTTATTTCCCATCCACATCCTTTTCTGGCACTTATAATGCCTGGCTGTACTGTGTATTTGTAGGGAGTCAGAAGTTAACCTCTTAGCTTCTGATTTTTCTGACCAAATCTTTTGTATCTAGCACAAGCAGTGCATGGAGTCGGGATTTTCCAGATATTTTGATGGAAAGAGAGAAGTATTTGGACTTTCCAGGATTTCCAAAATACAAAAAAGTCCCACAAACTTGATGCAGAGTGAGGTTGTCAGTGGTCCTTGGAGGTCTCTGGTGGTTAGGCAAGAGTGAAGGTCTAAGGACTTGCATGTTGGATGCAAAGAGCTAGGCGTGGGAGTGGGGAGAAACATAAGAGAAGTACTGGCAGACATTCATCCTCTTAGAGAAAACCATTCCGAGAAGGCAAAAGAGGAGGACACTCTGCCTTGCAGCAGCTGAGATCTGAAAGCCTAGAACAGTTTTGCTGTGTTAAGAATGATATAGCTCTGGTTTTTTGCTCACTCAAAAAATCATAAATTATTTTTTTTAATCTGTTCTAGAGGAGTTCTATATTAGCTTCATGCAAGGGCTTTAATACCATGCACTATTTATAACACATGGACCAGAACTGGAAAATTACAAAGAGAGGAGGGTCAGCAAAGGTAGACTATGAGTGCATAGACATGGTTTGGACCTGAACTGACCTGAAAAATGACTATGAGGGGACATGGTGAAAGTTGAGAAAAACAAGAATGGTGTCAGACAAGTCAACCTTACTTGTGGTTCCTCCTGTCAAGAATTCGGTGTCATCAACTGAAACTAGTGGAAGGCAAGTTTGGAAAGGAAAAAGAGAGTGGAGAGCAAAAAAAATTTGTTTGACAGAACAACTATTTGAGCTGTGTCTTTCCTTTCTACAAAACATTTACCATCCTTAATGTCTGCGTAGATTTAATGGATTGTTTTGGGTTGTTGTAGTTTGCTGCTGTGCATGGGCCTCCCCCTGTGAGCTAGGTGATGCTGGCAGCATGTCCATGCATCTGTACCTTGCACATCCATTGGCTGCTGCTTGCTGTGAAGGTGGGCTAAGTGGGGGAACAGAACTTAGTGGATTATATTTCTTTTTGCTGAGGTTGAGGCTATATTTACTTTTAATTATACAGGCTTTCACAAACCACAATGCTTGTTCTGGGATCCCAACCACTGCCCCTTCTGTTTTTTTTCCCAGAATTTTTATTTTCTTATTTTGGTAGGACTGAGGATTGCAAGTTTGTTAGGATTAGCAGTTCTTAGCTTAGAAACTAGAAACGGAGACTGAAAAGTGAACCATTTCTCCAGAAGTACAGAAAGTTGTGTCAATGTGAGAAATACCTTCTCAGATGTTGGCAGTGTTAGAATTCACTGTTTCACTTTGTGTTGCAAGAAATTGGGTAAGACAGAGGGAATTTGAAAGGATGCAAGATGTCTCTTTCCCACTGCCAAACTAAACCAATGCAGATGTGACTTGCAGGATTTTCTTCCTTTCTTTTTTTTTTCTGAAGTAAAATAATCATGGCGATCTGTTCTTTGAAGTTTGTCTGCTTTTTTTCTCTCTTCCAAAGTGCCATTATTTACTTTTCAACTATAGGACCCAAATACTGAAATAATGTTTTCTTAGTTGCTTAAGATAGCACTATAAGATAGGATAGCATACAGGAGTTCATAATACTGAATTTATGCTACAACTATGTAATATCAAATAGAATAATAGTTGTACTGACAGCTTCCATACATACAGAAAGCAGAGTATTTTAGTACTTAGAAAAAACAATGAAGAGAAACTAAGGATATTTTATTGTTTTATATACAGTATGTACGTGTACGTATGTATATATGCATTGTATGTTTGTGTCAATGCAGATGGTGATTCTGACCTTGACTAAATGAGCTTCCTGACCTCTTTTTGCTTCAACTATTCCAGCTGGAAAATTGGGTGAAAATGTGGATTATTTGTAAACCAGATGTTGTTGAAGTTGAGCTTTTCTTTGTAAATAGACTGAAAAAAGAATGATCATTTCTGCAATGTAGCATAGACAGAAATAGCAAATATTAGAATTACAATCAGAAAAGCATGCAATGGAAGCCAGAAAATATGGCAGCAGCAACATGTCTGGAGATAGTAAATTTAGATGATTAAATTATTTAATGGCTTTTTATGGCCCTTTATCGCTATGTGTTTTGTTTTCAAGGGCTGATTGAAGTCCAAGTAGATGAAAACAAAAGGGTAATGCTTGTTTGGAATTTCCCAGTGCATCAAGCTAAAGAAGAAATATAAAGTAATTGCATATCTTGTTTTTGTACACATCAGCAGGATGACATTGCTAATGAAAGGTTTATTCTTCCATCCTGATTGCTGATGTGAAAAGAAGCATTTTGTTTGGTAAAGTAAGAATAGCCCAGTTTCTATTCAACCTGAGCAAAGATACCTGGAGCAGAGGCCCGTGGTTAGAGCTGTCAGCTGTGCAGCATACAGTCTGTGGCTCACTGTGCTCCAGGGACTCAGGTTTGCAACAAGGGCGATTGGCAGCACTGTGGCACATGGCTCTCCTGGCTTTGCCAAGGACTGCTTTCTCAAGTGTGGAACAGGTGTGAAAGGAGTGGCCGTAGGGATGAGATTTTGGTCCTAGCTTTCTGCTAGGCCAGGGGATTTTCCAGCTTGGAAAGCTGCTGAAGCCATTCTCCTGTTAGGAATGCCTTCTTGGGGGTTAGGAACATTGTCATAAAGTGGAAGGACTAAATACGCACACGTTGCCACAGAGTTTTTGGAGGCTTTTTCTAAATACAGAAGCTTAAACTCACAAGTTTGTTCTGTGTGAAGTGCATTGATATCTGGGCCATGAGGTGAAAGTAAAGGGTACAGAGGAATGCTGAGATCAGTGCTCTGTCTGCCCAGAAGGGCAGAAATGGATTGACATAGGTGCAGCTGCTGGTATCAGGCTCTGTTTTCTGGAAAGGTTTGTTAGCAGAGCTCTGACAAATAGAAGAGGCTTCTTCTCATGTTTATGATGTTTATGAAGGGATGTTGCCACCCTGCCTTGGAGAGCTCACCTTGTGTGCTGATGTCATTTTTTCCACGATAGATTCCCAGCCCTTTGTCTGCTAAGGGCTGTCTGTGTGGATGTGTAGGCAGAACTCAAGTATCAGCTGCTTCAGCAACTTCACAAAGCATATGCAGGGGTTGATGTTTCAGCTTGTTATTAGACTGTACCTGGAGTTACATTTCTCAGAAAACAATGTAACTCTCTTCCAGCTGACTTGCAAAAAGGTTGCTTCGTGTGTTGCTTCGTGTGTAGTTTTACCATTATAAATTTGGAAGAAAAAAGAAGTCTATCATTAAAAAAAAAAAAAAAAAAAAAAAAAAAGAACAAAAAAACAAAACAAACAAACAAAACCACAAAAAAACAACTTATTTCTGATCCCACTGCCGTAATCTACTTTACCTGTGCAATGTGAAGCTTTTAGGAAGTGCAGTTTTTACATGCCTTCACAAACCCATACAGATTACATCCTGTCCTTGACTCCTGGAAGATGCGGATGAGGTGAATGTGTAGTGTACTGTCACTGACACCAAATTTTCTGTTTCCCTGCTAGGGGCTGTGTGTCACCCTTTGGTTTTCTTCAGTGGTTTTTCTCCTGTGGTTCTACCAGGAACTCTTGACATGCTGGGATTTCCACAGCCATTCAGAGGAGGTGGGCTGCTCTGGAAAGATGGATGAGCAGGTTTTAGCAAAACAAGCAAAAAAGCGAGTGGGCAAGACAGATAATTCTGTAGGCTGTTGTAGTGGATGTTAATTATTTGCAGTAAATGTTGCTCGTATTTCTGTAGACTGCTTTACAGATGGTACAGAGTTTAGGCTGACACAGATTTCTCTGTTATTTTGAAACTTACGCCAGAGTGCTTGTAGACTTGAGGCAAAGAGTACCTATAGATAGCTGCTGTGGGGGTGGTGAAGTCTTTTCCCCTCCATAATGGACCTTGATGCATGCTCGAGTGCCTGAGGCTGCTCAAGCATGACCTCTTGTTGCTTAGTACCTGCTCTTCTGTATTTGTTTTCTTGCTTTCTTATTCTGAGCTCTACTGTGTTTCTTTCTTGGAGGTTGTCCCATCTGATTTGATTCTCCTGCGTGCCTGTTTTAGTGATGTAATTGTAGTATTGACAAAACTGAGTCTGCAGTACTACCATGAAAGTGACTGTGGGTGTGCAGTTATTATTTATGTATACATGAGCATAAGTCAAGACTGTGCTTTTGACTTGCACTGTGTTTGTGCATGTCAGCATTTCTCCTGGACAGAAACCCTAAGCCAAAGGGAACTATTCATTCCCTGAAACTTGCTATGAGTTTGGTCTTTGCATGAACTGATGCTTTATTTTGATCCTTCTTGGTGGGAGAAGGAGATTAGATTACTTAAGAGGGCAGTATTGTAAATTCAGTATTTGCAAGTAGAATATTCAGCAAATCAAATATCTTGCCTTTTTAGAAATGCCTTCTATGTTAGTTGAAGACGCGTACTTTCAGAGCTGAATTTTCATATGCTTATAGGGCTGCTTGATAAGCTTCAGTTAATTTTGTTTTCCAGCAAGTGAATGGCATACTGTAGCAGTGGATTAGTTTGTCCAGCAGTACATTTCTATGTATCACTCACTGTGTATCAAGCTGAAGTCAATGAAGCATTCTGGTGCATAGATTTAAAAGAGAAATAAATTAAAGAGGGCGAAAGATATAGAAGCAATGTAGGAAAGCAGAAGAAATGAATTTTTAGAGAATTTGTGACTCCTTGTCAAAAAAACTGAATGCTAATGGCTATGCTGTTAAAATTTGCTTTGCACTTCTGCTACAGAACGAAGCATTATTAGATGGCTGGGGATGTTGTTCCCTATTACAAGTGCAGAGGGATATGCTTTCAAAACACATCTAAGAAAGTGATGCCTTTATTTGTAGTTGTTCACTGTTAATTCTGTTATATCGCTGTGTGAATACGATAGCTTATTTGTTATTTCATTGCTTCAACCTTTAAATGCCATGGTGTTGAGAAATTACTGTATGCATGTAAATCTTGTGCTTGGCTGAACTGAGCAGCAGTAGTTTGCAGGCCTTGTGCAGGCTGCAGGAGCTGGCTGAGCAGGGAACCATCTTCCCTTTTGGGCAGCCTGGCACCGTGCTGCACAGTTTGGGGTTAAGGGACCATCTTTGCCAGGTTCCCTCACCAAGTGGTGTCCGTTGTCCTGTGTGCAGGCAGTGCTGCAGGAGGAGGAAAGGAGAGCTGGAGATTGCGGTGTGTGCTCGAATTACAGAAAGGAGTCGATATTCTACGGAGCCTCTGAGAGGAGTTGATATCTGCTTTAAGTTAAGTCAGCAGGGCTGATGGATCCGGCACTAAATTTAACTTCTGGCAAGGACCTTTTATCTTGGCAGCTGCGTTCACTACGTTAGATGAGAGGCACTTGGGACTTGGTAAAGATAGTGTGGTGGCTGGGAAGAAAACAAGGGTGATTCCAACTTGGTTAGTGTTGTGGTTCTATATTGGTAGCCTCTTGAAATGTCTGCATACCTTGGCAAAGGACTTCTGCTGTCTTTTCTGTTTTCTAGTGCCAAACATGGATGCTTTTCACTGCTAAGTAGGAGCACAGTGAAATCTGTCTTTACCAGCCTGCTGTATGACTGCTGAAATTCAGTTTCAAGGAGATGATGATCTCAAACACAAAGCTGAGAGGTGAAGATAATGTTGGTGTATCTTTTTAATTCATGGAATTTGTGCACTGTACTTTAAATTTAGAAGCAATCATGGAACGGATACGTTTATGTAGTGCTCAGGTTATATATGCTGTGCTCAGTATGTCCAGGTCCCTGGCATTCTGCCTGTGGAACAACCATGTGGAAATTTTGCAGAGGTCTGTTACCACGGATCAAATGTTAAAATGCCTGAAAGAGTTACTGGAATTCCCAACTATTTGCTCAAAGAGGGGAAAAAAAAACAACAACAACAACAAAAAAAAAAAAGACAGTACTCAGGGCAGTGTTGCAGATCTCTGAATACTTAACTAAAATTAGTTATGAAAAAGATGCTTATAGCTTAATATGTGAAATATCTGGAATGAAAAAGTAGAAAAATGGTTTATTCTCTTGGTTACACAGACTAAGATTAACTGAACATAAGACTAGTGGACATCCCACAGAGATGGTCTGCAGAGGGAAATACAGCTCTGCTACCCCAGCTGGCTGAGCCCTCTTCTGAACAAAGGAGAATAGAAAGGGCCGTGTGTGCACGTGCACGTGTGTGGGCACTGAGGAGGTTTGTTTGGTTGTCTAAGACCTTTATGCATTGTCAGCCTGCAGACAGCTGACCTTGGGCAGCCCCATCTCAGCAGCAGCAGGCAGGCTGTCCTGTTCCATGCAGGGCAGGGGGGCACGTAGCTGTCTTGAGGGACCTGCACTGATGGCTCCTGGGTACTGCAGTGTTGGTTCCACCAGGCAGATACACGGTGAGCTGTCCTTTTGGCAGGTGACTACAAAACCGGGTTTTACAGGTCAAAATATATTTTGAACTTCGCCCCATTTTTTTTTCATTTTGCAGCTGTCTGCGGATGCATAAGTTTGCAGAGTGCTTCCTCGTACTGGTATTTGCACTGATTTGAAAGGGGAACTGTTACCTTGATACAAAGGAAGGCAGATCCCAGGCCTGAGCAGCACCTACGTGCTCTGCCAGGCCTGTGTTCATGGCCTGCTTACCTGCACTGCAACAGATCACCATTTAATGAGGAGCTTCTTTGCATGGAGGCGTACGTGTGCATGAAAGAAGAATGCAGCCATTTTGACTTTCGAATCAGGGAGGAGAAAGGATGTAATGGTTTTTGAGGTAGAGGCAGACATTCAGTTGCAAGCTTTTTTCCTACAACTTCCTATTTTGATTTGCATAAGAGCCAGGGGGGTGTGGGGAGGGTGTATTTATGGTTTAATGAGACACTGTTGCCTTAGTAGAACATTATTCACAGGAAGAAATGAGTTATTGCAGGCTTTCTTCTTTCTGTTCAGTTTCTGTGGATACAGCGTGTAAGTTTTAGCCATACTTCCCCATCGAGTGGTATCAGTAGCTTTCATTTGTTGCACTGAAGCTGCTGAAGCACAGAGGTTACAGGGGCGCAGTTTTTTAAGAGCAATTTGTTTGCTGCTTGAATTCCTACTGATACAATGAGCTTTCGAGGACGGGTTTTCAGAAGGGAGCCCAGTGAGCTGCGGAAGAAGAGAAAGACCATTAGGCGAGTGAATCGAGGAGAAATGCAAAGGCTGAGCTGTGTGAGTATTCCTCTGTCTTCCATCTCTACTACAAAACTGTTATGAGATTACAGGTCAAATATAAATAGGGGAGAGCAGGACTTATTCCTTGGTGTGTATAGAGGATGACTGATTCTCATCAGTCTGTAGGATGAGGTACATGGTAGAATGATTTTTTCTTACTTTTAAGACTGAAGCATGCAGAGTTCAGGGAGTTACATCAGAAAAATGAGGTAGCATCGTGTTTTTCTTCTTGGAAAGAGTGTTGAGGCACTGGCACAGGCTGCCCAGGGAGGTGGCAGAGTCACCGTCCCTGGAAGTGCTCAAGAACCATGGAGATGTGGTACTGAGAAACAGGGTTTAGTAGGCAATACTGGCTGTAGGTGAACTGTTGGACTAGATGAACTTAGAGGTCTTTTCCAACATAATGATCCTGTGTTGTTGATCAGGCAGATGCTGACAGCAGCGTAATGTGATGATGTCTCTATGCCCGGTAACAAATGCTTGGCAGTTCTGTGAAAATCCATAATGGTGCCTCTGGAGTAGAAAGTTCTTCTGTGTGATTTCAGGGTCATTTCACACTTTGTAGTTTGCTTTGTGTAATTTGTGCCTTTGGAGACCAGGAGCGGGAGAAAGCCACCATCCTTCTGAAGCGAGCAATAGGGGAAAGCTCCAGTGCCTTTGGTGGAAAGCTGCAGCAAAGTTCTGCCCCATCAAGGCAAGCAGTGGCACTGAGTTAAGACTGCACGTTCTGAAACCCAAGGTGTGGCACGCATTAATTATTTTGTGCCTGAACTTTCTCAACTAAAAGTGAAACTATCGGAAAGTTAAGTAAAACACAGAGAACCCTGCTGTGAGACAATTTAAGCAAGCACTGTTTTTCAGAGTATTCTCTTAACTTGAGGCATTACTTCAGATTTCAGATGTTTATTAGTTTCCCTGATGATGATTTGGAGGCAGTGGATCCTTTTCTTTGTAAGAGCTGTTCAATTTTCTTCTGCAGATTTGTGTAACAAATTAGATTGTGTTTCTGTGCAAGCTGAGGGATTTTTGGAGGCTATTCTTCATGCTAATGTAACAAAGAATCAGTGATAATACACCAAAGATGATTATTCTCATTAGCTTTCTTAAGAAGGAAAGTATATATGCAATTGTAGCATTTAGTAGCAGGTAAGTTGGGATGGTCTGTGGTTCATCTAGTAGTAAAGTACTTGTGTTTTGCTTGTGACCATCTGCCATTTTGGATTTGTATTTTATATGGAAGTGGATCTTTCAGACACAGCTACTTTACTGTAGTTCCTGCTGTCACACAGTTGGAGACGCCAAGGGCTAGAGAGGTTTTGAAGTTAACTCTCAAATATTGCTAGATCTTCAGAAGTTCGATAGTTCCCAAATAACTGATGGGATTTTCCAAAGAGTTAAGTGTGTCAGTCTTCTGGACTGAAAACACTGCAGCTGAGTGGTTACTGCTGAAAACTTACCTTACGATGTCAAGGTGTCTGAGTCTGCTCTTGTTTCCTTGAACCTGACTCCAAAGTTTGGTAGAATCAGGATTACATACCTGAAAAGCATAACGTTCTCGAGAGTTTGTTGTTAACAACAACAAAAAGCCATCCTTGTGTACTTTAAAGGTATTTGATATTTTAGGAAGTTTCATGACTAAGCTTTTAAGGAGGCCTATTTTCCCTTGATAATAATAATTACTTGCTTTTGGCATGATAAATTGAGTTAAATCATGAGCTTTTTCATTGGTTAGTCCTTACCAGTCTACCTGTTTTGTTTAATAAAATAGAAAATTGTACTTCGTAGTCTCAATCTCTGAGAATGAAGGTTGATGCTGCTGGTGAAACCATCTAACCCTGGCAGCTCACAAGACTTGTTAGGACATAGGCAGTGCCCCTTGACTTATACTGATAAATCCTGGTTGTTTTGTTGTTATTGTACAGATCCTGATTTTATGTGATTAGTGCTCCCTAGAAGAGGTTGAAGGCTTGCAGGAAAGCACGGTTAGAAATAAAACAAAGCCCAGATAGCAGCAATAAATCAGTAGCCTGCCTGTAGGCAGTGCACTGCACTTCTGCAAAGTGTCTGGCTGTTATAATACGTGAGATATAAGTCGGATTTTCAGGGAAATCTGTTTGTTTTTATTTCTTTTCAGACAGAAAATAGACTGAGATGGGGTCACTGTGTCATTCTGTGGATGGATTTCTCAATAGCATGTTTTGCCCCTGGGAAACACAAGCATACTTGGCTTTACTCTTGTGGTTTGTGACCCGTGTCATTCTACCCAATATTTCATAATTGGAGCATGTTAAATTGTTGGCCTATGGGTACTCCTTGTTACCAAGCCAGGAGCTTTTCTCTCCTGTATTCATCAGCAGTTGTACCAGCAGTGCTGCAGGTCATACAGTGCTGTTAACACCCGTGACCTCTGGATGGGGGTCCTTGTTCAAAGACAGTGTTTCTTCCTACAGCATAGCTAAACCTGTGTTTTCTGTAGGTGGACTTGTATTATTTGCTGGAAAAATTCTTTTGTAAGACTAATTATAATCTGATTAGTTTTTATTGATTATAGATTGCTGATGGAGCCTAATGTGGTTGAGCAGATCATGTTTTCATTTATGTTGTGCATGTGAGTGATTTGGTTGCTAATTGATTGGGAGGGTGATTGATGTCAGTGAAATGATTATAAATTCACGTCAGTGGGAGGGCTGAGTTTATGGTGATTGTGCATGAATGATACTGTTGTTTATGGATGACTCCTCAGTGGAAATACGAATGTGATTATTTGGCAGATAGGTAGCATGAAAATATCTATAACTCCTGAAGAGGTAAATAACCAGAGTGTAGTTAGACAAAGGGAGATATTTACTAACTATAAAGAAGGAGGGCAGCATATATGAGGTCTGTTATATAGGATGTTGTCTTATTGCAAAGTTCACTCTAGAAATCAAATGTTATTTTTGAAAAGTTTATTTAGAGCTAATGCAAACATTTTTAAGATTTGTTTTTTGAGTGAGGGATTTTTGGAGTCTTTGAGCACCCTTCAACAATGATGTTTGCTCAGTCTCCAAGTCTGGGACTTCACAGATCTAAATTTTAGTATTTAGGTGAAACTGGCCAATGTAGTTGACCATTGTGCACTGCCTTGCAATTTCATCATGCAGTTCACAGCAGCGATCAAAGCCTTTAGTGTCAGAGTGTGTTCTCATGAATGGACATTAGAGCTTTCTTTTGGGTTCTAAATACTCACTGCAGAACAGAGCAACAACAACAACCAAGTCTTATGCATGCCTTAAAAAGTCAACTAAAAAGAAACCTTCACTTTTGAAGTAAATAAAAATGATTTTGACAGGTAGCTCAGTGCTGTGCACTGTGTTCTGTAGCTTGCACAGCTGCTCTAGCATCAGGATTGTGCCAGATATGGCTGGTGGAGGATAACCTTGCAGCCTCATTGCTTGCATCTTCTTTCCTCAATTTCCCCTGAACCTGTACACAGACAAGTAAGTACTTGTGTATCACTGCATCTCCCTCACTTGTCCAGGTCGGACTGAAGGAAGGAACTGTTTTGGTGTGATTTCTGTTACTGTAGCCAGTGCTCTTATCACTGTGAACGTGCTGTGGCTGTCAAAGCTGGTTTTCCATGTTTACTATGAGGGTCATTTGATTGGCACTGAAGTGCAAAAATTGGAAGCATCTTTTTTCCATGTACATTTTCTATGGACTACAGTGTTTGAATGTCTTTCTCAGCACACGTGTAGCATTGCTTGCATAAAGATTAGAAGCTTTGCTCAAACCCATTATGTACAGGCTGCAGGATGGTTTCTTTTATGTTCCTCTTTGCAATCGTGAGTCTGTTCAACTGAGATCATCCTAGAAAAAGCAAACATGACTGGCAAGTGCTGTTTACAGAGCAGCATCCCCTTTGTGCTGCCCAAGCAGGACAGCTCACATCTCCTTCCCCATTCCATGTGCTCCAGCTCCTGGGGGTTCCCCACATCCCCCCCCTCTCCCATCCCACCTTCCCAAGCTCACTGCACAGCGTCATACCCGTTTGATGCCTTTGTCTTTCTTTAAGAATAGATTCAGCTTTGAAGAAAACCATTTGCTGCTCTGTGCTGTTTTTCTGACTAAGGTCAGGTAAGGGGAATGAAGTGGCCAAGTAGCGCCAAGTTAAAGGGCTGCATAAATCAAATGTAAAAACAACTTTAAGGTGTTTTCTATGTATTTCTTGTTTTTCCCCTGAAATGACCTGCAGACAAATATTTGGTCTAGGCTTTAGAAGTATTTGCTATTTAGAAATGGTCGTTTTTGACATTTTCAAGAAATGTGGCAGTTAGCTTGGAGGCAGTGTTGTTAGTGGCATGGTAGTGATACTCTCCTTCCTACAAAGGGTTTTCAGCTGCTGCACAAGAACAGGAGGCAAGTCTGCTTCTTTCTTGTGACCTTATATATTTTGCAGACTATAGTGGTAGCTTTATTTAACCTTTCAAATGCTAATCATTGAAAATGCGCCCATGTATGTACTGCCTGGATTCCGAAATTTCTGCAGCAAGCAAGCACTCATGGTTGAAAAACAGAATTCAGGAAATGCTTACAAGTAAGTGGAGCAGCGCATGAAGTGTCCCAGCCCCCACGGATGCTTTGCTGCACTAACAGTGCTGTGTGGCTTCCAGGTTTGTATGGTAGCTCTAGTAGGCCCGGTGCTCTCAGAATTCATAATGAAAGCAACAATTAATTGTAATTTGAGAAGTAACAGGCGTTGCAAGAAGTTGGTCACTGATGTGTCTGAGAAACGGGTCCTTGTGGTTTGGGGTGCCTCTGCAGCAGGGCTCACCGGTCAGCCCCTCAGAGCAGATACCTGTGTGTGCCACTGAGGCTGCAGCAGTCAGAGCAGCCGTGGCCATGCTTAGCTCTCAATAGGGAAGTTTCCATTTTTCAAATGCACTCTGCGTTCTCTTACAGTAACTTTTATGGCTGGAAAACAGGCACAGTGGAGCCTTATAGATTTTGATCCATAAGCGATCATAATTTCTAAAGTTTAGAATTCATCCCATCCAAAGCTATACTTGAACAGGATAAGTCAGATTGAGTCAGGCAAATCCCCTGATTGGTGTCAGTCTGAATTTTCTTTGAATAAAGAAGTCGGTGAAAGAAAATCACTTTTCACTTTCTTTCTTCTCACCAGCGTCTTCTTAGGTTTCCCTGCTTTTGTGTTCCTTAAACTAATAAATACTATAGCATTTTGGAAACTAACTTCTGAATTGCTGAGAATTTAGGGGAGTTGGATCTTTGTATTTCTTTGCAGTTTATTCTGTAGCAGAATTGTGTGGGAACTGACAATTCCTTTAATGAAATTTACTGGCTTGTCAGCCTCACCACGGCCACTGAAGAGTATATCAGTTATGCTGTGCAGCTCTGAAAAGCTGACTGGATTCCTTCCAAGTACAGTTCTCCAAGTTTTGGTGAAAGACATTGCAAATCAAACATTTTGGACCTGACAAGTGAACTTCTTGGAGAGTAGGAGGGAGGAGTTGTAACTTAAGTTTGTCTTTGTAGAGCTGATCTTAACAAATTTGTTGACTGTGGATCACATACTGAGCCAGTTGTAGCCTTTGTGACGTGACCAGAGAATTTGCTGACTGCAAGTAGTTGCATACTAGGCCAAACAACCGTAAAAATTGTGAGCTCTGCTATAAAAGGAAGGACTGTCTGTCTCTTAGTTCTGGCTGTGCTTTCCTGGCATCTCCCTGCTTACCTTTTGCATACCCTGAATTTCTTCTCCCGTGCTTGAAATGCAGTACTTATTTTCCATAAAGGTTTAATAACTCCATAGCAAGATGTGGGGTGAGCTGGGAGCAGAGTGAGGGCAGGTTGAGCTGGGGGGACCTGTCCCTGCAGCTGAGCAGCCTGCAGGCACTGAATGTCCATCCAGTGGGGAAGTGCATGCACAGTGTGTCACCCATGTCACTGCTGTACTTTCCAATGGCACTTTGGTACAAATATTGCTCCAACAAAATCTGTTTTTGGTGACTCCATAAAACATGTGTGGTCATCTAGTCTCAACTGCAGCTCTGTGAATATTCAGGTACTTGTGGCTCAAATTCATCAGAGCTTTTGTGTAGCCTGCATTGTCAGCAAGTCTGAAGGCAGGGTTTAATTTAGCCCATAACCTGCACCTTCTTCAAAAGTCATGAAGTCCTGGCTCTTATTTAGCTTTGGTTCTAGCAGCTTGGCCAGGAAATGTTTAATTTAAATTAGCCCACCCTGGTGGAATAAAATTAACTGCATATATATATGTATCACCTACATAAAAATTTTAAGTTGTGTTCAGTGCCAGATATGGCATGTAACTTGGTACAGGAAGGGAAGAACAAAAGTCTGAGAACCAGTTTACATTGATGCCATTTCAGGAATTAATTTAATTTACTGCTCTGAGTTTTAGTAGGATTGGACTTGGTTAACAACACTATTGAAAAGTCTATTAAAAAAAACCAAAACAAAACAGTGCTGTTATTTCAGTACGTGGCCCTTTTGTCTTTTAAGCCTGTCCTTTTCAGCATCTCAAAGGTATACTGAAGTGAACTGTGGTTTTAGACAACCATAACTTGGGTGAAATACAAAATCAATTCTGTCTGACCTTGGCCAATCTCGCCATCACAATTCTTCTGAATTTTTAAGAACACACAGAGGATCCTCCTGTCATGAATGTATATTTGTTCAGGTAACCAGCTTAAATTCTTTACCTTCTCTTTAGTTGTGTCTTTCATTTGCTTCTTTCTTTTGTGAGGACTTTAACAGAAGAAATTTATTTAGACATCCGTAATAAATTCTGAACCTTTAGATACTCAGAATTTGGTGTCTGGGAAGCAGACACCAAATCTTAAAGCATTAGAAAAATCTTAGCATTTGGCGTAGTTTATTTTTAGAATGGGGAAGTGCTTGGGATGACTATCCATAGACTGCTGGTCTCAATTGCATCATTTCCTCCTTTAATGAGTGTTCACAGAAATATGACTTCAGGAGGATGATACTTAAGTCATTTTATCCTATAATTATGATGACAAGGTGTGCACTAGCATCAGCACATAATGTCTTTGCAGCTGGAGGCAAGCCATGTGCTGTGTCTGTTTATGTAAAATGATATGTGGATATGTTGGATCATTATTGATGAGAAAATAGTTCTGTTGTATCTGGATCAGAAGATTATGACGTGGGCCTCGTTTGAGAAGGTGGATTTGTACAGTGCTGATCAAACAACACATCACTGGTGAAGTTCTGAGCTGCTCCGCTTGTGCGAAGTGAAGTGGTGCCTAACTGGTGCTTCTTAGACGACCATTCCTGAGGATTTTAGAAAAGCTGGCTCAGCAACACGTGGAGGTATGCTCCACAAATCTGTTGGTGTGTAAAGGAAGTGGTTCTGTTGTGGCTGAGGAGTTGGAGAGTGCCTTTCACTACATGTAGTCACAGCCATTTCAGTACAGCAAAAATAATTCATTACTCGCTTGAGATAGAGAATATAAAAAGCACTATAAAAATCCAAGCCAGCATAATTTGATCTTGGCACACAGATTGCTTGGTTGGTCTGTTTCCAAAAGGAGCAGACAAGTTAAATTGAGGAGAGGCAGCTCTCCGGTTATTAAAGCTTTAAATCAGCCCTACTCATTTACAAATCTCTGCTAGCACTTGCAGGGCGAAATCTGCTAATCCCCACATCACCGCTTCTGTCTGCCTGTGACAAGCAAACTGAACGGTTATTCCGTGTCTTTGAGAGCAACTGCTAACTGGAACAGCTGCTGCTTCCCATCACAAGTGCAGCGCTGAGAGCTGTAGTGCCCATCTCTGCCAAAGCCAAAGGATGGGCTCTGCAAAGGACAGGGGGTGTACACAGTGCTTAGTGTTAGGATCTATAGGAAGATGTAGGATTCCTATGTTTCAGCAAGTAGAAACTTCTAAAGAGGGGTCTCATGTTTATGATGTTATCGTGCTTGGTGTCAGCGGTGGATGGACGAGGTTATCCCTGCAATCAGTGCACTGAACAGATTAGGTTATTACCTGCATCTCTGATTTATGAGACTTGAAATAATTGAATATTGCCCTTTATGCAGGATTTTGCTGTAGAGTTGTGGAAGGAATAATGACATTTGTCACTGCATCAGCATCACCATAAATGCCGAAGTGCTTCACCGAAAAGTTTTGAACTAATTTGGATAATGTCATACCTACTTACATTTAGTTGCATTCTGGCTGTGTAATCTTTCTCATAGGGCTTCTCTGTTAACTTCTGTTAAAATGTTTATAGCAGCTCGTGTGCTCTGCAGCACTGCGAGCAAGAGAATTAGTACTGTGGGAATAGTGATGTTTATACGCTCTGTTTCTCTGCCTCAGGGTTTTCTCGAGTTTCATTCTTGCCTCGCACAGATGACCTTGCAACTGTCGAGGAGACATTTGGCCCTGGAGACTTTCAGGCATCTATCAGGGGCAGCTTTCTGAGTGCTCTGTGTTTCTGAGGAGAAAAGAGGGGCCAAGGCAGCATGGCTTGCCCTGCCCCCACCCGCATCTCACTGTCAGTGTCACCGGGTCTGCGGGACATGTAGCAGTACCCATCCTTGCAGGGATTTCCAGGGGGAAGAAAAAATACCTCTTCATTCTCTCAGCCCCAGCAAAAAGGGTAGTTCCAATCTGTGTAGAGAACCTGCAAGTGCTGTGTGCGTTTTTATGGGAATCCCCCCATATTTGATGAGAGTCCAAAAATCGGTGGGATTTCCCAGCTCTATCTTAGTCTGTAACTTTAGTAGTTACCAACTTCTATTGTTTGTTGTTTTTTTTTTTAATTGCCTTGTGTGTTTTTAAAAGATTCTTGAAAGGTACTGTTGATGAAGTTTCTCTAAAGTGCAAGATCTGTATTAATACTGTCTTACCACCTCTGTTTTTGGAGGGTGGGTGTTCATGGTTACAGAGGCATGCATGGCTTACTAAAACCTGAGACTGCTACAAAGACATCACTACTGTGGTATCTGGTTTTAGAATGGCGGGTGCTAGGTGTAGTTAAAGTTGTGAACTTTCTGCAAAAAATGTATGTGTTTTAGTGAAACCACTACACAGTAAACATGCCTTCGTGAAACACTTGTACCTCAGAAATGTCAGTGCATGAGTTTTTTCATTTTACTTTGGGTTTCCTTGCAAGTGGTTGCTCTAAGGCTTCCTACTGAAGATAACAGTAATTCTACAAATTTGCTTTTTTCAAAATGTAGAGAAAATAAACTTTAGTTTTCAGACCTGGGCATCATTAGTGGTGCACTCAGCATTTGTCTGTGGTGTTTTCTTTTCATGTTTAACTCCTTGATACTTAAGTCTCTTTTGCAATATTTAATACAGATATAGCTAGATTTAATTGAAGAGGGTCTAAAACTTGTGGCTAAAGAATGCTGCAGTGACTTAACTTGAAAGGAAGAAAGAAAGAACTGTGTGGGGCAGTGATTAGATGAGCCCGTCGTGTTCCTGTGGGGAACTGCTCTAGGTAGATGGCAGACTTAAACAGTGTGCTAAAGAATACTGCTTGTACTTCAACCTGAGAGTTTCTTGAGCAGGGCTGGATATTAACCTGCCAGCTCTTACTGTCCAGGGCCCACTTCTGGCTTGTGACAGTCTGAGGTGACGTGGCTGGGGTGATGTGAAGTCTCAAGTGTTCTGTTAAGTTGCTTCTTCTTATCTGAACATCACTCCCTGGTGTATAGTCCTGTCACAGAATGTAAATTAAATTTTCAAGCTGTTTCTTTTCTTTAGGGCCTTTTGTTTTACAATGTCCTTTCTTTAGATAAGGTGTTTTTGGCTCTTTCCCTTTAAAACAGTCCCAAGTTTCATTTCTAATTCATCATCCCTTTCATAAATCCGAAGAACTGTCCTTGCCTCCAGGTTCATCCAGGGGGGAATCTAGCATTATTTCAGTGTGGTGGAATCTTTTTGTTTTTTATCTTCAAATAGTTAGCTCTTACATGGGCTTCCTGGTGTTGTAGTTACACGTATTTAAGTTAGACCAAGTATTGTTTCTCTTCCCTCTCTTTCCTTCACATCCTAAAGCAATATTCATGAACCAGTTTCCTTGTGAAAGAGCTCTCAAAGTTCTCACTGTTAGGTGTGCATCTTCTGTATCTTTTATAAGTCTTTAATGTCTCTGTCACTAGATATTGCCTTTGTCCTCCATATGCTAAGTACTACTGACTGTTAGAACTTCATTAACTTTTAAGCCGACAAACGTGACTTAGTTAATAGACTGAAAAGAGAGCCAATAGAAATGAACAGTTGAAGGAACAGCTCCAACTTTTAAAATTGCATCTCCATCCTTGGAGGTTTTCAAGATTCATCCAGACAAGTTCCCAAGCAGCCTGATTCCAGTTGCCCTGCTCTGAGCAGGGAATGGTCTGGATAGCCTGCTGGGAGGCCCTTGGCTATTCACAAGCTGGTCAGAGCAGCTGGTCGCTGTTTTAATCTATTTCATGTGGCTATATTGGTGATGTTTAATAAAACTTTTTGTGGATCCATTTGATACCAAAGGAGGACTTGAACTTAATGTGCAAAAAAAGTGTACTCATGAGCTAGGGAGAAATCTTGAGATGACTGTAATTATTGAAAGAAACAAGAACTCTCAAGAACAAAGCTAAAAGAGGTAGCTGACTGATAGCTTTGGACCATCACGTGTAATGTACCACATATGTATAATCTATATAACACTATATGGTGGACAGTCATCAGATTGTCCATTGGAGAAATGAGTTTTATGGAGATGTGCAAGCTTTCTTTTTTGATACACCATGGTTTTGCTCTAGGTAAGAGGGAGGGGAAGCTTTATATTTTTCTGAACTTCATATTATTCTAAGCTTTATATTATTCATCACAGTGCAAGAACAGCAGGTAAAATACAGCTTAATGATTGTTACTGTGTAAAGCAGAAAAAATGTTCTGTAGAATTGTTTGTGCATTTGCTTTGCTCTGGGAATCCTCTATTCTCTCTGTCTTACCCATTTTCCATTCCTTCTCCTACTTCTCTTGCTCTTTCTCATTTACTATTTCTGATGCTGCAGAATCCTTGAATTAAGCAAATGTTGCTACTCTAATACATCTTAATAATGTATTCTTGATGCTATGATTCTGGCATGTCCACCGGGCTTCCCTTTTTCTGTCTCTCTATTTCAAGATTGTGTGAATTTACTTTTGTCTTGCTGTTCCTGTGAGAGTTTCTTACTTTCACTGTCTTCACCAATAATTGCACTATTGTAATTAAGCTAACTAGGTTCTGACAAGAAAAACCATGAGAATGGATGCCAGGTAATTTATTCCAAGAGAGTAATTTAGGGTTATTACCAAGTAAAACACCATGATGGCACAAACTATCAGCAGGTAAAGGGTTGGGTCTGTGCATGAGGATGAAGAAATTAGCTCATGGTAATGGAATCAAGTGGTGGTACAGTAGGTTATTTTTTCTACAACACATTAACTCAAAGTAGTATCTGTGTTCAGTTCAAACTGTGCCCATCTATTTGTCTGCATGTATTTGCAGAGAATGAGAGGGTTTCTGAGGCTGACAGACAAGTTAACGTGGTCAGTTTAGTCTTCATAGTGAGCTGACAAATTGCCTTTGAATTAGCAGGTTGAGAATAAATACCACAACTGGCTCAGATGCCTCATTTCCACTTCTCTTAATCAGTTCTTTTACAGCGAGCTAGGAAGTTGGAGGGAGGTAGGGGGAGAAATCATTCATACTGACATGCAAAAAATGTAAAAAATGAAGATGATGTCATTTTATGGAGGGGGGGAAAGAAAGCTTTGAGTAGAGCTATTACCTGATCTCTTTTTTTTTTCTCTACAGCAGGAAAAACCAAAACTCTTGGAGCCTTTGGATTACGAAGCTGTTATCACAGAGATTGAGAAAAATATTGGAGATAGCCTGTTTAAAGATCTGATATTGTTCCCTGAGGATGACTTTTCAGTAAGTGCAAATCAAATGTGTGTTGTTTTTTCTCTTAATTTTGTTCATTTTATCCTCACTGCTAACAGGAGAGATGGAAGTGTTTCCAGGGCTCTCTAAGACTTTTCTTGATTTATTCATAGCTCCTCATTCCTCTCCTACCAAATTTCACTTGTGTGTGTGTGTGACATCTGTATATAAGTGAACTTGCAGTTCTGTAATAAGTACAAGGTGAAGCCTTGGTTTTTCCAGAATATATTTCAGGAACTCAACACAGGTTATTCCATAACATGTACTTACTGGTTCACTCAACACAGTGGTTGTTTAACCTGTGTTGGAATTTCTCCCCACTTTTATAATCTAACATAATTACACTTCAGTAACTTACTTACAGTCTATCTGATCCTATTCTGTTTGATGTATTTGGCCAGCATGGCTCTTGACTTTCTGCTCTGTCAGACTTTTTAGATGGTAGCTGTAACACGCGTCTAAGCTGTGCCATTTACCAGCATTAGTTTGCACAAGAAGAGTACATCTGAATAGACTTGATTTTGTTTAGTTTTGGAGCTATCTCAATTGTGGATGGAGATCTGCCAAGCTGTCCCCGAGTGCTGGGGATGTAGTCTCCAGTGCCAAGGCAGCCCCTGTAGTAGGGTGCTAACAGGCTGTGGGTACTGGAGCCCACTGCCATGGGGCTGTCCAACCTCATTTGTGGTTTCCCAGCATTGGTCCTGGGAAGCTGCAAAGAATTTAAGCATCTGGAAGCCTGGGACAGCTCAGGAGGACAAGGGCTGGCTGCAGGGTGGTTTGGGAGACATGTTGACAGGCAAGTAAGCTGGCAGATTACCTGCACCTTACAGCAACTTCTTCAAAATCAACCAGTCTTTGTAAAAGATTTAGGTTTTGATGAATAGGCATTCTCTAATGGAAATACATTTCAGTCTGTGACCGACTAACTGCTGTGTGAGAGCCTTTCCCATCAGCTCATGGCACTGCCTCTGTCCTGTGGGGCTGGGTTAATCTAATAGACTGCTTTGTTTTCCTAAATGGCTCTATTTCCTTGGTGGCATTAACTGAGTTAATGTGCTCATGGGATTGAGGAAGAACTAAACAGAATACATTTTGCCATCACTGTTAATTCCTTTATCCATTTTACACATTTGTGAACTTATGAAATTGAAAATTAGCATTATAAAGCTGACTACACTTGCTTGTGTGCTGCCATGAGGCCCTTGAGCTCCTGGATTTAGAATAACTGAGCCCAAATCAGTGGAGCAAAACAAGCTGATTTTTCTCAGCAAAAGGAGAATCATGTCCTACTACTCAAGACCTCTGCCTGTCAAACCATGTTTTCATATCCTTATTTTCATTTCATTTTTAGCTGTTGCAGCCTGACCTTAGTAGCAACTTCAATTTTGTTTTCTCTGTATTGTTTTGCAATTATACCTCATAGTGAACTGCTTGCGTACTAAAGATGACCTACACTCACAAAAGAGCAGAGGCAGTGACATTTGGGGTCTATAGCCTTGCAATAAAAATCTTTTTTTTTGTTGTTATCTTCAACTGCAGTAGCAAGAGCTTATGTCACCAGGCAGGGCTGCAGAGCTTCCCTAGCAGATGGGTTTTTCAGCTGCAGAGCATCTATTTATAGCTCTGCTCCTTCCTGCTGAAATATCACCTGTGCACAGCAGTCTGGGTCAGCCATTTGAGTAGAAAGAGATCCAGGTCTGACTGAATTAGGAGATGCTCAGGCTGGCTCTGATTGTTATTTAATGCGATGATGCCTTAGGAAATTGAGGGTCTTACTGTTAAACAATAACCATTAGAGCTGTTTCAGACTTTGTGGCTGAGGGATGATGCAGCCCCACTTAGGGCCTCTTCAGAGTGAAAGCCAACCAATGTGCTAGGTGAGGAAGTGAGCATAAAAGAAAATCCTGTTTTTAATGATGATTGTCCATTTCTGGATCTGTAATATTCACTGTGTACGTCATCTATGGGCCAATTATCTACATAGCTGCAGTACTGTCTGATCTTCTCTTTGATCTCCAAATTCCTTTCTCTCTTTGAAAGCGATTCTAAGAGAAGACACGTTTTCTTACAAGACCTTTTTAGGTCACTTCTAGCACCTTGCCATAAGTCTACAGGGCAGTAAAGAATTCCTGATATTAATCTGAGCTTGATACTCTTCTGTTTCCCTGTTTCAACAGAGGAATACAAGGCATACATGTTACAAAGATGCATTCTGTGTCTTAACTCCAGCTAGGAAAAAGGCTTCCTTTTTTTGTGATTGTGCATAATAATTCTTTAAAAAGAAATAATAACCACTAATCTTTGTTTGCTAACTCTCCTCCTGCCTGCCCAAAGTCCTTGTGGTTATAGAAGTGAATTATTGTCCTCATTTTACCTTCTGTTCTCCCAGACTGGGAGATCAGATTTTCCTCTGGAAGAACTGGACCATTGTCTGCCATTCCAATTTCTGACTTTCCTCCTATGTGCTTTCTGGAAAGGTGATTGTGATAGAAGTGTGACAGCTTCATTCAGATCTGTCTCCCTCTCAGTAGTGCCCTTCCTTAGTGACAGCAGGCTCAGGATCACGCTGACACCATGCTTGTGTTGAGGTTTAATGAAAATACGTGTTACCTTTATGTTGATTTATAGATGTTAGTTATCATAAAAAGCCAATTGAAAGTGTTTAATAGGTACTTTGATTTGGTATAGTAAAAGATTGTGTTAAACTCTGTGATGGTGAACGAATGCTGGAGAAATAGTTGTAAATGAGGGAGTGAGAGCCTCCTTGGAAATAGCCCAGTAAACCCCACTATCATTTTTGACATCAGAAGAGTTACTGTGGTGGATTACCAGGTTGTTTTCAATAGCACCTGGCTTATCCAACACTTTCCCATGTGGTAGGCAGTATCTTGTCATCAAAGAAGAACTGAAATTCAGTCCATTACTCATGACTAAACATGATGTCAGATCTTTCACGTGCAAGTTCACGTCAGCTGGAAATAGCAGATAGATGAGGGGCAGCTAGACTGAGAAGGATATGTTTCACCTATTTAAAAAGAGAGGGCTAAAGCAGCAAACACTGTGTGGGTATGGCCACTCACACTGAGCATGGTCCTATGAGGAATGGGACACACTGAAGCTGTCCCCTTAAACACAGTGCTTGCTTTCCTGTCCCTTTGCCCCTGCGTTCACCTCTCCGTGGCAAGGCTAGGGCTAACAGCAGCCCACAGAGTTCCACCTTGGCCTTCCTTTGTGATCTGGCAGACTAACTCGGTACCATTTTCACTAACATTAAGTAAACCTGCTTACTTAGATTCAGTCTTTCAAGCTGCTTAGACTCCTTTTCACCTCAGCTTTAACACAAATGAATGTTTCTGCCTGCGTGTGGTTAGCTCTCTTAGGAGTGCTGCCTTTTCCAGAAGTAAATGTAATCTTTTTTGGCGCATCTGTCTAAAAATTTAACCACTGGCCACATGCTTTCAGACTAAGAGCTGTTTGAATAGAGTCAGAGTGAGAATGTTCAAAATAGCAAACAGAGTTTGAACTCCATTTTCAAGTCCTACGCTTGCCGTGTCAGTGGGAAGTGGATACTGCCTGAAAACATTATTCCTTATTGGTCACTGATAAGGAGTAACATTAGCCTGTGCTTTTCACTGTAGAAATAGTCTTCAGTGAATGTTGCAAAAGGACACTTAACTAAATCGCACCTTGTATCTAATCAGACACCTGAGCCATCAGTTCGTGCTAATGGGACACTGCCTGAGTGCCTGAAATCATTGTTGGATATAGGGTATTTATATGAAATGGATATCCAGAAGTTTTTGTAGAATGTCAGGTTTTAGGTATAAATATAAATATCTGTGCTATTTGATTCTCAGAGTCTCAGCATGCACAATCCAGAAGATGCTCTTTTGACGTTTGACTTGAGTATGCAGCTGCTATGAGTGCCTAAACAGAGAACTAGATTGTATTCAAAGCACAGCGACGTGCTGAATTCTGCCAGTGACAGCTTGCAATTTTTCGGCATGTATTCTGGTATTGAACTTCAGTTGTTTTTTGAAGTTAAAAAAAAAAGTTCTGCTTGAAAAATGCTATGGAAGATATACCTTAAAGGCCATTGAGCTTTGGAAGTAACCGCTCTGAACAGGAAGGCGTTTTTGTGGCCAGACTTGTGCAGAGAAGTGGTTGATCATAACTAATTCTCAGAAGGGAAGTGCTTTGTAGTTTTTAAAGCCAAGGTTAAATATAACAATACACAAGATTTGCCATGTCCCAATTCTATGTAAATAAACCTATGATATTTTTTGGCCAAGTCCACAAATGCAACCAGCCCCATGTTACCCAGTTTTTCAGCTTTGCACAGCTCCGTTTTCTTCTCTCAAGTGCAGTCTTGCTGAGGAGAAGAGGTGTGGGTGAGTGCTGTGTGTGCAGCAGTGGGTTGGAGTTCCGTTTCTTGTTCTGCCACAGTCTTGTTGCTTCTCACATAAACTCTGTGAGGGAAGGGAGGCATGACAACTACCATGGGAAAGCATTCAGCTGTCTCAGTCAGTGTGTTGCTGTCTTTGACAAGAAGCGTTGAATTAGGTATAAATTATATATATCAATATATGATTTAACTAAATAATGAAAAATGTCTTTTGCATTGTTTGCAAGGCAAATAAATGTTATTGTAGTCAATCAGAAGAGGCTGTTGGTCTCTGCAGCAAAGTCACCATCTGGGCAGAGCGGGTGCGCGGTGCAGAGTGCATCACACGTATCCTTTCTGTGCCTCTGCTCTGCCTTGCATCTGGAAATCTGGTCTCTGGTAGCAGTGACCTCATGGAAGGGCAGCCTACGTGTTTTGTGGCTTCTGCTGCTGGCAGCCAGGCCCCAGCCTGAAGAGGAGCTCCTGCAGTGTGATGTCTGGGGGTTTTCAGCTGTTCTCAGGGATAGCATCCTCTCAGGATTGCTTAAAATGTCATCTATGTGTGAAATAATTAAGGAAACATTTTCCAGACACTATGAGTACTGCTGGGAAGTCCCTAAGCAACCAAGGATTCAATCATTTTCACTATTACTAAATGTGGTCTGAAAATCCATATTTCTCCATCTGTTGTTTCTTTTACTCGTTGACTAGATGATTGTGTAAATCTTCTCTGCACATAGGCTTTGGTAATACAAAAGAGGAGAGCCCTGAAATCCATGTTTATGAGGGGTCATCATTATTTGTTGGAGCCAAAGTATTTTTACCATGTTGTATCCTAAACTATCCAGATGAAACGGGAAAAAGTTGGGAATCCCATATAATTTGCATCCACCTGTGTGGTGCATGCCTTTCTTTTAGAATTGCTCACATAAAAAGTCATAGGGAGAAGCAGCATGTTGAATGTAGGCTGTAAAGAAAAATGCAGTCGATAATAGCCAGCTGATTGCCACATACAGCCTGGGTGCTTCAATCTGTGGAGAAAAAAGTTCACTGTTTAGTTGGAGACTGAGGATATGAAACATCCTCATGGGCTGCCAGCCGTGGATGCTGCAGGCTGCTTCATCCTTGAAGAAAGCAGTGATTTGTCGTACTAACCTGGTCAGATGCTGTGGGTCTTCCTGTGGAAATCATGTGCCATTCTGTAAGGGGAAAAACAACAAGGTGTGAGATGACGTTTGTCTTGGTGTCAGTCCGCGTTATCTTCAGTTGAGTTATTCCACTGTAACTGAGAGTAGTCTGATCTGCTGGAGTGTGGTGATGGTTGGTTGCTTTCTGCAGAGAAAATGAGTGGTCCTGATCTCATAGTATCACAGAATGACTTGAGTTGGAAGGGAACTCAAAGACCATCTAGTTCCCAACCTCTTGCTGGTGACGGAGTTGCCAGTTGCTAAATCAGGCTGCCCAGGGCTCTGTCTAACCTGGCCTTGAACACCGCTAGGGAGAGAGGATTGTATTAACCTGAGAATTAACTCCAGGTACCCCCAGACGTCCTCTTGTGGGTTTTTGCTGACTTGCCAGAGCTCTGCAGTGAGCAGGTCGGCCTGGCCTCTCGCTGGCCTGGTGCAAACTGGAGATGTCAGACTGTTGGATCTTCTGGAGACCCGCTTCTCTTTGTGGCTTCCTGCTCAGTCCTGACAAGCCAGCTCAGCCAGGAGCTGCTCTTTCAAAAAGAAAGAAAAGATAAATAAAATTGGTGCAGTGTCCAGTGATCTGAGAGGGGATTGCTGGACTCAAGCTTAGAACAAGCTTGTTCCCAAAAATCTGTTTGAATAGTACTTTTGCTTGTAATTAACGCTTTAGCTGTTAATAACGTATGAGGGAGGGAGTTGGGTTGTTCCTGTGCATGTGTATTGCTGCATGAAAAACTGAGAAATGCAAGCACCAATAATCCTGTTTCTTTTGCCTTCGTGAGACAAAACTGCTGTTTTTTGTCATCCTGGCTAATTTGTTTTTCTTTCTTTTTATTGCCAGATAGATACAATTTCACTGGAAATCAGGACGCTCTATCCTTCTGTACCTGAAGATGCAGAACAAAAAGCAGAAAATCTATTTGTTAAAGAGGTAAAGGTCTGAAGTGTGTATCCTCTTTGTTTTAGTATCGTTGAAGTGATTTTTGAAGCAGGTTTGAATTTTGGATGAGGAAAGATTAATAACGTGGCTGTAGGTGCTTTGATAGCTGTATCTAAAGAAATTGCAAAGGCACCGAGTTCATTCCTCATTGTACTGTTCTCCAACTTCATTTCCTGTCACTGCCAGTCCATTGGTATTGGTATTTTCACATAAATGTTACCACTGGTGCCCTGAATGGTTAGAGCTTAAATATTGATACCTTTTCAAAAAATACAAATATTTGACATGATTTCAAACTGTTATTACAATGTATGTATTGTAACCTTATTTGAGGTGTATATTTGAGGTGTCTAGAAGCTTGTATTTATTGTCAGTATGCAGAAGCTGTTCTACCTTTCCATTATAAACTCAAGGAAACTTCTTCCACAGCAGTTAGAACCCCACTAGATGGGATTACTTGCTATCACTTTTTAAAAAATGTAGTTATGTTGGTTCCATACCTTGGCTCAGATCAAAAGAAAATAGTCTGTTTGCTCTCTTGCTACCTCAGAGATATTTTGGATTGTCACTGATTTTGTTACTTTGAAGGACATGGAAGATATTGGTTGCACCGTTCAAAGGAATTTACCTCAGCCACTGTTCGGAACCTTCTCCTTCTTTCACTATAAATGTGAAGTATAGCCCATCCTTTGTATTAGCAGAACAGATGTATAGAATCAAATTTTCAGCCCTTCTTCTATAAAGAATCTAATTGCAAAC
The DNA here is from genome assembly GCF_987193195.1 of Phasianus colchicus. Classification (NCBI taxonomy): domain Eukaryota; kingdom Metazoa; phylum Chordata; class Aves; order Galliformes; family Phasianidae; genus Phasianus; species Phasianus colchicus. The sequence continues at coordinate 9,369,262 of NC_143445.1, read as the reverse complement.
ACTTGATAATTAGCCAGTAATGTATGTGTTTGCCTTTTTTCACAGGTGGGTTTTTGCGTAACTGGGTTTCTACTTTGAATAAGTGTGGGCTATTTCATATGTAGTATAGCTTGCAAGATAACTTACAGAGAAAAAGGCAGTAGGAGAGAAGCACAGTGGGTTAGAAAAAAGAATATTAGAAATATAGCTGCTGAATTCTATTCAACATGACATTTTACAGGCTCTATTTCTCCCCAGCAGCAGCTCTAGAAAAAGCAGTAACAACTTAATGCCAGCTCAAATAGCCTGAACCTCACCATCTTTTGTAATGACAGGAGAGCTAAAAGATAACACAGCTTATGGAATTATATATCTTTCCTGAATTCTCTCTGCCCTTTCAACACTTTAGGGGCTGCTTTTTATTTTAAGGTTCTTCAAGTAGCAAGTCCAGCACTGTCCTCATTGCTTTACAGAGAAAGTGGTGTATCTAAAAATGGAACATTATTGCACAAAACCTGGGAATCATTACAGCTGAGTACTCCAAGGGGATGTTAATGATAGCCTGGTAAAATACATACTGAGCAGCTCTGTTACCTTTCTCTGCAATATCAGTAAGCCAAACTTGAGGGCAGATAGTGGAAAAAACAGTACTAAAGGGCTAAGACTGTATGGAAAATAGCAGGATAAGAACTTGTGTGGAAGTAGAAATGTGTATGTTCCACTTTGTCACAAAGCCAAAGGCAATGCATAAAACAAATTAAGCTCCAGGCTTCCAGTCCAAAACTAAGTAAAACTGAGCATGGGGTGCCATGAAGATCTATGATTGTAGTCTGCCTCAGTGATTGCAGCAATCTGTACTGACACAGCAGCACACTCTGTTCCACCTGGTGCTCAGCAGCTCTGGGTAGCTGTGCAGGACTGGAGTTTGTGACCTTCACTTCTCTTTTTAGAGCTATGAAAGAGCAAACACTTTGCTTAGTAAAGGAAGTATCTCCTTCACATGTACTATGGTCTCGTGAACCTGGAATTAAAGGGCTATCCATCTGTAACAGAAAGTTTTTGCCACTGTTTGGCTAGTTCATTGCAGTAGAGGGTTTAAATCCCTCAGTAAAACAAAACAAAACAAAAAACCCAACGAACTCTTGCATGGTAAATCATTTTGAGTGATAATGACTGTTTTGATTATTCACAGCTGTATCACTTCTTAGTTAATCTGCAGCATTTTGAGTTTACTTGGACTTTAAGTGCTTCTAAAATTCCTGTTACAACAGTATTGTCATATCTCATCTGGAAAAGAGGCAGAAGTACATCAGACCTCCTGTAGGGCATCATTTTAGGGGCAGCAGATACTCAGGTATCTGGCTCGCGGGAGATGTTGCAGGTCTGTGCAGGAGTGAGAAGGTCCTTAGGAGCTGCCCCAGACAGTTTCTCAGAGCCCAGACCGCTGCCATGGGTTCGTTGCTTCTGCTAGGCAGCAGTGCCCCATTGCTGATGCTGTGTTCGCTGACAGTGCTGCACACGAACATATTTAAGGGTGTGGGTGTTCACATAAAATGCTAAAATGTTTTGTCACTCCCATCCCTTAACCAAACTTCAAGGAAGCCCGTGCCAATTCTGCTATGTACAATTCTCATCAGGGAGACAAAAAACTTGTAGATGATTTCAGGAACGTTCAGGTGTTGTGGTAATGAGCAAGACATAAGGATGCGCTGTAAATAAGTTGTGTTACATTCTCCTTTTTGCTGAAACTGCAATATGAAGATTTAAAAAAAAACAGAAGAACAACTAATAACATCTTTTGAGAACTAAATATTTTCTGTAGGATGCAAGGAGAATATTTTACATTTTGATCGATTAACATCTGGGTACCTTTATTTATTTACACTCCTTAGTACATTCTAAAAAAAAATCCTTTAAGAATCTATTGTTCCTATAGCTGAAATGCTCTTAGGATATTTTCCTTATGGCTTTTTCCACCTTTTGTAGGCAGGAGGAACTTGAGTAACAAAGGCTCCAGGAAAAGTTAAGTTTATGGAGTTCTTAAAGCCAAATAAAATTGTCTTCAGCACTTGTTTTCTAAGTACTCTTAACTTCCCTGAATGTTTTACTGTACCATTCTGTTTATTCCTGAATTTGGAATTTACTCACTCCTCACAGGATCTGTTACGTGCATTCATGCCAGCCAGCATTACCTGCATCGTCTGTAATTTCATTCACTCCATCAGAAATAATATAATTATTTTTCTTTATAGATGATGAGAATAAGCCTAATATAGTCTTTCCAGACTTTTGTTTTTCTGAATATGCAGAGGTAACAGACTTCCATGGTGAGTTGCTGGGGATCAGAAGAGCTTTTCTGCACACCAGAACTTGCTGTTTCTCAGTTGTGGGTGTAATTGTAGCCCTCACGCTTCATCCTTGGAGTGGGGGGACAGTGCTGGCTGAAAAGCACAGCATCACAATGAAATAATAGTGTAATAATACTGAAATTTCATTTCCTGTAGATTTTCTAGGTACAAAAGTTGGAGTTGTCAGTTGTGTGAAGTTTTTTAGCACCCCTGTCATTCACCTGGCAGCTCTTTTTATTTCAGATTTTGTGGTTTTTCTCTACAGGATTTGTAAGTCATTATTAAACATGAGGTTTATTAATCATGGTGTTAAAAGAGCCACAGCCTTCCTTATACATACTGAAAGTGGTGTGTGTCAGTGCAGTCATTTTCTCAGGCTTATAATTCAGTCTTGTGCCCGTTGTGCTGATATGTTTCAAAGCCAAATTAACATGGAAGCTCCTGGTGGTAAATGTCACAAACAGTTTAATTGTCACTGGACAAAACGCTGTCCCTCAGGTCACTGCAGCAGGGGCCACAGGAGGGGCGGTGGGGACAGCACTGGGAGCAGCACTGCATGTCACTGATCACGGGGCAGGGTGCAGTGTGTGCCCTGCAGCTTCCCTTTCCCTTTCAGCCCTGTGGCTGCTTCCAGCTCTGGAGTCTTTCTGCTTTCAGTTTCCAAGCCCTTCCTCTTTGACATCTCCTGCTTCTTGCTTCACTTTGCAGAGTGTGAGGAGGCAGAAGGGCACTTGGCATGCAGTTTCTCTGCAGTTGTTCCCTAAACAGCTGTTGTCATAGATGTGGCTGCACACCTAGATCTTAGGGAGAATGTAAGCTGCAGAGGAAAGGAACTCCAGTTGCTTTCAAAAGTACCAAGATGCTTGCTTCAGTTCTATTTCTCTCATTTCCCTTTTTCTTTTCTTTTTCAAAATGTTCATTGGCATTGCAGGGCAAGTCTTTATTAAGTTGCTCTTTCACTGTGGTGGCCATCCTGTTGTCCTCACCAGAACCAGAGCTAATAAGGCACAGGTGAAAAAAGTTTGCAGGGTGGTCAGGCTCTGTAAGGAAAAAATTGGACTAGCTGGGCAAGGAGAAAACCAAAACAATAGAAAAGAAGAAATGGATAGGTCCCTTGGGAATGGGTTGGGCAGCCTGCCTGGTCAACAGCAGAATAGGAAAATTCATGCAGACATGTGCCAGCCCTCCCACGTCCCAAAGCTTCCATTTCTCTGCCTGTATTTTTCCTCCCCCGCAGTCCCCTTGAGCTGAACAGCTGTACAGTGGTGCCTCTGCTGTTTGCCAAGAGCAGTGGGATCCTCAGTGAAATCTCTGCCTCCAGAAGGGTTTTTCTTGCTCCTTACAGGTATTTTTCCTCACTATTAAAATTAGATTTACAGTAATTTTCAGTAAAAAAAATCTTTAAATGTCAGTGCAGACTGCAGAATTTGCAGAACTGATTTTTCAGTTGGGATACTCTGAATAGAAAATGCTGTGATCTTGTATTAATATATTTCTTTTTAAAACCTAGATTTACTTTATAATGGCCAGCCACAACAAGCAAGTTACAGAACCATGGTAGCTGTTGCACTGGATTGACTTGCCTTCTGTGCATTTTCTAAATGATATTTGAATACATTTCTTGTCCCCTTTGATTTTTATCTTGATTAGCTTTTTCTTGGAGAAGCACAGTAAGCCTTCATGGTTATGAGCTAAAACACTGTGACCTGCTCTATATGGTATTCCCAACTATGTTTTGAACACATCAGCCTGTAATGTTTGCAGTAAAAGACTGTGGTGAGAATGCTCTGCGGGCATTAATTGCATTTGCTCAGTAGAATACTTAGTGCTGAAAGTACCACAGGGAAAAAGATGCCCTTTCTATAGAAGACTTGATTATTTCACGCTTACCAAGCAGAAAGAGGATGAAGTGTGAGCTGAAGAGTCCGTGCTCCTCCTCACAAGGCTCAATGAATGAGTTTTTCATTGGCTCTTATATAGCAGAGTACATGTTGCCCTTGTAAGAGTATTCTTGCAACCCAGGTGAATAGCAAGTAGTTTAAATGAAAACTTTGGTCATGCAAACAGAAGAGTGACAAAGGCATTTCATGGAGAGTCATAAGAAAAAGTGTTTTTTTAATATTTAAAGCCTGAGCTGTATAGGAACATGATTGTCACGTGTAGGCTGCAGGCTTTGCTCTGTAAGGTGCGCAGTCAGCTGATTACAGTACCAGAATAGTAAGTTCATTGTTGGATAGTCAGTAATTTTGTTTTATTTTATACTGTTTAGTGGTCACACTTTATTCTGCATCTCATGTCTGAAAAAAAAATGAAGGCTATGTCAGATCAAGGAGATCTTAGTTTCAGATGGAATCCCTTTACTGCAGAATGCATGTGGCTGTGTTGAAATATTCTGTTCCATTTTAGTGCCTAGAGAACTGCCTACTACTGTGCATCCACTTCTTCACCTTCTTTTTCATATGCTAAAACAAAGAAAGATGCTGCAGAAGACTGCTCACACCTGAGATCATTTCCTAAATTCATCTGTGACTACATATCTGTATGCTTTACACAGGATTTAAAAGGAGGCTTGGCAAGCCAGCACTGAGTAATTAAAAAAACACAATTTTTAGGCTTTCAGCTCATCTCAGACTGCAGTAGCAGTCTCACAATCCCCTCTCTGTCCTTCTGGGGCAAAGACCCCACTGTGCAAGCAGTGATTCCCATGGGAACATCAGGAGAGACAGGCAAGAAAGACGGAATACTCCCAGCTGGAGTGACCCATCTTGTCCCTTTATTGCCTCTTCTCCCACTTTTTCTGCTTAGCTTTTTGTGTTCTAGTCTCTTTGATCTATTCTTTATTCTACTCTTTTCCTCCTGCGGCTTCATCCTTCCCATGCCTTTTAGTGAGACCCTTTCCTGCTCTCACCTGAGATTAAATTATCTTTTATGTTGCTGTTTCTTTCTCTACTATAGATACCCACATTTTCATTCTTGACTTGTCTCTTCCCTGTCAACTTCAGCAGTGGTTTCTGTTGAAAGGTTTTAGGCCTCTTTTTTCCTTCCGTCCATCTTATGTGTGCTGATGCAAATGTTCAAGTGAAGAAAATAATATGATATTAGGGGAAATTCTTCAGCATATAGTGTGGTTACCTATTTTCATTTTATATTCTGTAGTGAGGACTGCTGGAAATTCTGACATGGGGTTATTTTTCTTGTTATCAATGTGTACGTTATCAATAAACATATATTTCATGCATCTTGTTTCATCTAATTGTTGTGTTTAATTGCACTGATAAAAGTTCTGTATTGAGTAAATCACAGAGTTAATCCGATTTATTTGACAGCATAGCGAAACTCTTCACTTATAGTCTTTGTGCAGGTCTGCTTTCTTTATTTGAGGGAGATTTGTATATTAAGAACAATTTCAGATGAGATGCAAAACCAGCTAAAAGATTTTCTTAGAAAATAAAAGCTGCAGGGAGATGATGAGATGACTGAGCAAATCCAGTGTGATGGGAAAAATGAGACCCTGGTGATAAATAATAATCCTGTTAATATATTCCTGAACGTTAAGAGAATGAAGATCAGTCCCTAGGGCCAGAACAAGAAGTAGAGGGCTAGTGCTACAACAGCAGGGAATAAAAAGAGTGAGGCAAATGCATTTACAAATGGAAGACTTAGACAGTGAAACAGGTACAGATGAATGTGTGATGTCCATGGAGCAAGTCAGGCGTAAACTGCATGGTGTCTCTTGAGGGTCTGGTGATATAAATTAATGATGTCTACAGAATAGGTGATGAGAACTGGGAAAGCATGTTCAGGTGTTTTCAGCCTCCCCCCACTCCATCTTGTATGATTCAATGCATTTGACTTAGAAGAGAAGTTGTGCTTCCAAATGTGGGAATGTGACACTCACTCTCTTTCGAGAACTCTGCACTCTTCTATAAAACAGAGGAATAGGTTCTTCTTTTATCTTTTCTTTAGCCTTTTCTGAGCCTAAACAGTTATAGTAGAATTAGAGTCACAGAATACCTTGAGTTGGAGAAGACTTGCAAGAATAATTGAGTGCAACTCCTGGCTCCACAATCATTACTAATCATAAAGAATTTGACATTTTAAGGCAGTCTGGGGACAAGACAATATAAAAAGCCACTTACCTGTCTGAATCTTCACTCTGTAGTTTAGATGTGAACTGATCATTCACTGTAAATATATGTCCATTTTCTATTTCTTTTGATTTGGGCTCTTTTGTGAGAACATGTTGTGCTGGTTTGCCACATGCAAGGGACTGTAGGGCTCTGACCAGTTCTCTTTCAGGGATATTAGTTTCTTATTTAATTAATTCTTGTTATTTTCTCTTTAGGCTTGTAAATATTACAGTTCTCAGTGGCATGTTGTGAACTACAAATATGAACAGTATTCAGAAGACTTTCGACATTTACCACAGTAAGATCTAGCATAAGTTCTTCTTTATTTTTCCTGTTAGGGTTGTGTCCTTATTTGTGCTTTCCTTTGTCTCATATTCTGTACTTGTTTTACTGAATTTATAGAGGCTTGCATTTTTAAAAAGGGGAAGAAGAGGTCTTTTAGCAAAAGTTCAAGGCTCTGCAGAATTCAGTAGTATCAACAAACTCTGTTAGTGCTGATTCAAACCTTAAGAGCGTATTTGCATATTCAAAGCACAGTTGATACAGAAAGCTAGCTTCTGTTTTCCTTAATAATGCATAAATGTCATTCACCTTTAACTGGGATTAATTCTCCTTTTAGCTGCCCTGTGTGCCAGAGGAGTAGGATTTCGCTTAGGGTTTATAGCTGCACAGTGCAGAAGGTCTGTGTGCAGTGAGTACGTGTGCTGGTACAATGCATGGGACATGGCTGCAGAAATGTGCAGCTGTCTGGGTAAGCAAATGTCCTGTCCGTGCTTGGATGTAGTACATTAAATCAGTGTAAAGGGAGTGGGAAGAACAGTCTCCTTGATGGGAGTGGAAAGAAATTAGGAATTTGGTGTTTGTTCATTTTTGCGTGTAATCCTACACATACTCCCACTTCTGGGAGGTTTATATTCTGTACCCTGAGGGCTGTTTTACAGAGTAGTGAATGAACTCACTGAATGCCCAAGCAAGCAGCATTACCACCTACTTTCTTGTAATTTTGAGACATAAAAATACAGTAGTGAAAGCGGTGGTTACACGCATGTAACGCTGACCACTGGAACAAGTGCTCTGGTCTTGGCTTGGATGCAGACTAGTCCAAACTAAACCTATGGAACAGCTTGTTCTAGATGCCCTCTCCAAGTAATTGGAAGACAAGAAGGAATAGTCAGCATGGATTCATCAAGGGAAAATCATGCTTGGCCAACCTTTGTAGCCTTATGTGATGGCATCACCAGCTGGGTAGATGGGATGAGAGCTGTGGATGTCATCTACCTTGACTTCAGCAAGGCTTTTGATACTGTCTCCCACGACATCCTGATAACAAAGCTGAGAAAGCGTGGGGTAGATGAGTGGACGGTGAGGTGGGTTGAGAACTGGCTGAGTGGTGCAGAGTCTGGTTGGAGATGTGTGACTGGTGGTGTTACCCCGGGGTCAGTGCTGTGTCCGGTCTTGTTCAATATCTTCATCGAAGACCTCAACAAGGGGATAGTGACCACGCTCAGCAAGTGAGCTGATGATGCAAAGCTGGGAGGAGTGGCTGACACTGAAGGGCTGTGCTGCCACTCAGCAAGACCTGGACAGACTGGAGAGCTGGGCAGTAAGAAACCAGGTGAGGTTTAACAAAAGCAAGTGTAGAGTCTTGCACCTGGGAAGGAACAACCACAAGTATCAGTACAGGTTGGGACATGACCTGCTGGAGAGCAGCTCTGCAGAGAAGGACCTGGGGGGCAACAGGTTGTCCATAAGCCAGCACAGGAATAGGCTGCCCAGGAAGTCTGTGGATTCTTCTTTTCTGGACATATATAAGACCTGCCTGGACACCCACGTGTGCAGCCTGCTGTAGGAGCCTTCTTAGCGGGGCAGTTGGACTTGATGATCCCTGGAGGTTCCTTCCAATCTCTCCTATTCTGTGATTCTATCGTGGAAGGAATCAATAAACTGACTCTGGTGGTCCCATTACATGTGTTTTTCGGAGGGTTTTGTGCTGTAAGCCTTCCCACCAATCTGCTTTCTCTCTTGCACATTGGTGATTAGGGTAGTACAAAGAGCCAGTGAGAGCAGTTTTGCTAATTGGTGTTATAGAAGTACCTTTTCTTATGTATCCAATATAATGATTGTTTTATAAAATTAATGCATTTAGTGCTAAAGAAAAATGTTTGCTGGGCAGAAGTTTTCCATTTAACCTTAAGTACTTTCATTCTTATGAAATATGCATTTGACAGACGTGGTTGCATTATTCTGCTAGGAAGTACATTTTAGCTCTTTATGGACATCCTCTTTGAAGGATATTTTCATATGGTGATTAATGTCACTTGCCTGAGTTCATGCTCTAGGAATGTTATGATGTGTCAGATGCTACTTCCCCCTCAGTACTGTTGTCTCAATTCTTTTTATAGGAGATTGTTCTAATAGAGAAGGTTGGATGAATGATAAGCATTTGGTTTTGCATCATGAGATGTGACACCAGATTCAGCTGTGGCTAAAGGACTCCCAATCACAAGGGATGCTCTGGACCTTCTCATGGGGTTTTGCATTTAGAAACACAAAAATTGAGATTCAGCAGCCTTCGGTAGTGCTGGAAGGAATTCCTAGTTTTTTTGTGTGAGGACACTGTGCTATTTGATAGTCATACAAGATGTCAATTAATGTCTTCATAGGGCAGCAGATTTTTGTCAGATACCAAAGTTCTTTCCCACCATTGATCCTTTTTGTTCAGGAAATAGCCACAGTGTAGTGCAGACCACCTGGAGAAGGTGCAGTGTGTCTTGATGCAGTTTCAGTAAATTAGTGCTGTGACGCTGGGTTAGAGCTGAACAGCATGTGGACGACATAAACAAAATTTTAGGTATTACTTTAGTTTTTCTCTGAGTGTGTTCCTCCTCTGAGGTTTTTTTTCAGATCTCTTTACCCCTTAAATTCCTCTCTGTGAGCTCTCACTACCTCTTTTTACACCATTTTTTATACTTTGTTGTGTGTGTTCTTGCTTCTTGAGCAAATGGAGGGGTGGAGGAAAACCAGGACTTGCTTAGCATGTGCACTGTGGTGACAGCATGTCTGGAAACAGAAAAAGCCATTAGCACACTTTTTGCTGTCTTTTATAAAGTGAAAACCCCAATGTTTGGTAGGTATTTCAGTTCCACTGCCTTAGAAGTTTTCATTTCATATGACTTTGAAGACGCAGCGGGTGGAAAGAAAAAGAGAATCCGCAGACATGTTTTATCTGCCTGCCATAGAGAGATGAGCAGTGTACCTGAATAGGGTCCCCCATAAGAAAAAGAAGAAAAATTGGAGAATGAGAGCTCTGAGTGGATGAGTGCTTCCTGTGTAGTCAGTGAGAGAACACTTCTGCAGGATATTGTGTGATCTCACTGCAGACTAAAGTGTCCCTACAGCTGGGTTTTGCTGGTAGCTGTAGGGGTAGCACATTATGGATTACTGGACCTTTACCTAAGGCCTTGAATAGACAAATAAAAAAAATATAATTATCTTTTTTTCAAAACCTGTTTCTACTGATGTAACCTGCACGCTGCCTGTCCCAAACCACTGATACTGTCTTTGCTTCCATGGTGTGCCTGCTCTGCCACCGGAAGCATTGGCTGTCAGTTCTTTTCTGTCTCTCATACAGCTCTTCTGGGAGGGCAGAAGGGTTTCCTTTTTTCTCAGAAGCACACCATGTGCTCAGGCTTACAGAAGGTCTGTGGTTTAGTGGGACAGGCTTGCCTTTTCATTGGGTTGACATGAGCCAGGCAGAATTGCAGTGTTGCAGGGTCAGGGCACCCAACACCACAGCAATCCAGCTTCTCCTTCCCTGCTCCTCCTTCCCTTCACCTGTAGCAGCAGTTTTGCTTTGTTTTGTTTTTCTCAGTAGCTCGGTGTCTTGCCCCACCACTACTGGTACAGGTCCTCAAGCAGAGGCTGCAGTGTTCCCCACCAGTGCATGGGCTGGTGGCAGTGGGCAGTCCCACAAAGACATGCCCTGTGAGCGCTGCAGTGCATCCTTGGCTCTGAGTGATGAACAAGCCCAAGGGATTCAGAGTATTAACACTTTATAGATGTCAAAGATAGCAATAGATTGCAGAGGTTCCTTTTCTCCACAGTATTAATCAGTTGTTTACTTTAAACACTGAAAAAGGAACGAGCTGAAACAGAGAATAAAGTGTCTTGTGTCCTTTTGTATTCTGTGTGCATTTAATTATCCTGGCTTTTCTGAGTACAATGGGATGCTGAAGGCATGATAAAACTGATTTTTGAAACAGAGAAAGCAAAGAGGAGATAGAGATACTACTTTTTACTCTGATCTTCCTGATCTATAATGAATGAATGAATGTATGAGTGAACAGAAAATGAAAAAGAGCTAGCTACCTTTCCTTTTCCCTTTTTTTTTTTTTTTTTTTTTAACCATAACACTGTGTGCTTGTGTGGGCTAATGTTTGCTAACATCACAGAGGAAATTAGCTTATGAGCACATGGTTCCTGAACTACTGTTTGCTCCCGTGTATGACAGCATGGCATTTCTTTGTTCACATTATAAGTCTGGGTAGATGAAACTGTATTCTGTAAAGATTGGTCTTCCTAGCAAACAATGGCTTTTACCATGACAGCTTCTGTAGTTTTTTCACATCAATAGTAAAGACTTTCAAGATGAGATTTTAATCTTCAAGAATTCAAAACCAGTGTTGGTATTAGGCCACAGAAAAATTTGTTTTTTTCCTCAATTTAAAAATATCTTTTACCAAGTGCATTGTTTGGCTGTTACTTAAGGCTTATTTCTGCAATGTGCCATGCACTTTGGGACGGTACAACTACTATTAAAAACAAGCACCTTCTTAAGTGCTTTGCTCTTTCATTCTCAGTTTTGTTTTACCGTCTATAGTGTGGAGCTCTAAGTGGCACCACATCTAAAAGACTGCCTTTTTAAAAATTACCTGAAGCCTGTGCTCATCATATTGAATAGTAAAATACCTATCTTGAAATATTAAAGAAATGTAGAAGCTTTTAGCAAATGTTCTGATGTTTTTTATTGGTTAAAAAAAGCTACAGAAGCGTTCATTCTGGTTCACTTGTTAGCCTTTAATGGGACCTCTCTCTGGGAATTGTTTAGTTTTTGTTGTCGTGGTGAAAGAGCAGAGAATAGGATAAGTAATAGTACTTTATCTTTTATACAGAGGAGCTGCTTCATATTGCTGGGAAAAAAAAAGATGAAGGGAGCTTAAGAAAAAAAAGCGTTATTTTGTAAGCATACTGATCTTCAAAGAAGTATAGAATCAGAAAAGAAGGAAGGTATTCTGTTGATGGGTACCCAGCATAGTTGCCTCCCTGAAGTAGCTGATACATTATAATTATTTATTTACTTAATGCTATAAAAGATTTTTTCCTCTTCTCCCAGAAATGACTGTAGACCAGAGAAATTGCCATCACATTCCTTTGAAATCGATCACGAAGATGTGGATAAGGATGAAGTATGTATTGTGATTTTTTTCTCTTTTCTCCACCAATGGAGACTTATCTATTACTTTAATATCTTGGAAAAGGATTTTATCTCCTATAAAATATCTGACATTTTAAATAACTTTGAAGTTAGTGGAACAACATATACACAGCAGGCTTACTAATAAGGTCTTGTATTAAGAGGAACGTAAGGATGATTATTTGTTGTCAACTAGGTATTCATGCATTACAGTTTTCTTTTGTCAATGCACTGTTAATTACGTCTTTCATTTAGGATACAACGTCCCACTCATCTTCAAAAGGCGGTGGTGGTGGAGGAGGAGGATTAGCAGCAGGAGTTTTCAAGTCTGGATGGCTTTATAAAGGGAATTTCAACAGCACTGTAAACAATAGCATCACTGTTCGGGTAAGGGGACCAGGTTATTCTTTATTCTGTTCCGATTTATATCTCCCACAGAGGCACACTTTTTTGCCGTTGTCGTTTATCTATTTATATCTCAGATTAGACATGGTTACATTGCTTCAACAGATCCTAAAGTAATGTTGCAATTGTCTGCAGAATAGTGCAATTGAAATGTGGGTAGGAATTGCTTTTTATTTAAACCCTGTGAATCAGGTATCAGTGAAAACAATTTGCAGCTCAACAACTGTCTGTTTTCTTTTCTTCACTTCAGTCATTCAAAAAGCGCTACTTTCAGCTGACACAGCTGTCAGATAACTCATATATTATGAACTTTTACAAAGATGAAAAAATATCTAAGGAGCCAAAGGGATGTATCTTCTTGGATTCCTGTACAGGAGTCGTACAGGTAAGTCTAAATTTATTTCATTGTATTGTTTTGGTGTCAAATAAGAATTACTGGCGGTACATAGAAGAACATACATGGATGGGTCTCACTATCAGTTGCGTGGAAAGAAAATGCCATTTTTCTTCAAATAGGTGCAAATGCTCAGACTGGCAGAACACAAGAGATAGGGCTGAAGTATGGTAGGAGATGAGTACGTACTCTTTCCTGATGGCACACATGAGAAAATATCGTTAAAAGTTTATTTTTACTGAAATTGCTTTCTTAGCTGCCATGTTTTACTGCTTTCTTACTAAGACTATGCTTGTGGAATAAAGAGACTCAGATTATAGAACGTTCATTGTTACAAGTGGAAAATTAATCCCACATCCTGAGTTTCAAATTATTTAAATGATTCGATAGGCTCCTTGAAGATCCTCGTAGGGAATGGCAGTTTACGCTGCATAGCCCATGAAGCATTTCTTTTTCAAACTGATGCAGGACAGGATAAGACTAAATACATGGCAGGGCAGTGATATCTGCTGCTGTCAGTCCATTGGCTTGAAAGACCTAAGAGGTGGCCTGGAAGTGTGATGAAAGCCACTGAGGAGACAGAACTAGGGAATTGTTAAGGCTGGAACTTGCACAGGAATCCTATTTAGAAATGCTTAATGTCTGCAACACATTCTTGTGCTAGTCTGGGCTATGTGTGTTTGAGATGGTGGTCAGAATGAAGGAGACATGCTCTGTGCAGTTACGGACACATGGTACAGCCATGAAGGAATTGCTCTCAGCTGAGCAGTGAGTTGTGACTAAGGGAGTATTTACTTAGCTTAGAGTAACAGTCATCCTGGATCTTGTGAGTTGGTATTGCTCAGTCTTTCATAAGAAGGGAAAAAATGACTGCTTGCTCTTGCCTGCTGGTGGTGTGTGCTTTCTTTTAAGACAGGTCTCAGCCAGAACCCTCATTAAGACCTGAATGTCCCCGCAGTGTGGCTTTAGCTGTAAATTAAGCACTGGCCCAGAGGGTGCCTGATCTTCAGTGTTGTTTCTGATGACACTCCGTGGTAGCAGAAATCTTTAGACTGCAAGATTTCTGCCCTTTTCTGCTAACCTCTGACAGAAAAAAAAAAAAAGCTTAAGAAATACTTGAAATCATCCTTCTGACCACTGACATCTGCCTTCTAAATCTATAGAATTCCAGCTAATTGTCCAGAACAGTTTGAACTGTAAGTTCACCTCTCTCCTACCACCAGACACTGATTTTCTTGATTGTTTAATTGACATTTAGAATGGGGTGAATGAATTTATGAGCTGTCTTCACTCAAAAGTGAGTCTTAGCCAAGGCAATAATAGTGCAAGTATCATCAGCATCAAAGACTCCAACTGGTATAAGAATGTGGTGAACTTAAAATCATAGGACTGAAAAACAAAACTTGGATTAGAATTGCCATAGGCAGGGAAACCATAGAATCTGGAGAAAGTGCTGCATAAATCTGAAGGCTTAGAGGAGCTATGATGTAAAATTTCTGATTTTATGAGCTGTATGCTGCTAAGCACATTTAACTCAATATGAATGACTTTGAGCTCGTTTGATAGAGTTTACTAGATTGCAATAAACATCCTGGAAAAAAAAACATCTCCAGATTAAATGCAAAGCACCTTCAAAACAATTCTTTTATTTTGGAAGAATGACCCTGCAGGCATCAGACAGCCTGTTGTTTCATTTATAGCTCATCTGTAGTTTCTTTTTTATTCTTGTGTCATTTCCTTCTGAAAAAAAGTTCAAACTTGGAATTAAGTGTTGAAGATTACAAGTTAACCTTGAGGTCCACAGTCCATATAGATGTGGAAGGACTTACAGAGAAGGAAACTGAAAAATGGAATTTGGGGTTTTGGGGTTTTTTTGTTCTATTAACTGATCAGGAAAAAAAGTAGTTGGCTTTAGATTTGAAACAGAGCCTTTGTAGTAGATCTCATCTGCTTGCCAGAAGTCTGAAGTGCAGATGGAAGAGTGGATATTGAAGTTTTCCTGTCACAGTGTTCTTAGGATTCAGCATGCAAGATGTATTGCTCTATTAGATAATGTCTAATAGTGTTACAGGACCTGATTTAAAGATCATGGCCATGTCTGTAAAGGGAAGGACACAATACAGACAGGTGAATTCTTTTTAGTGATCTGTATACTTTTTCTGAAGATAGATTGAAGCACAGTGTTTTTTCTTTAAGGATTGTGCATAAATTTGTACACATGATCCACTTAAATTACCTACCTTTAAAAAAGGTAGATAACTTAAAAGTTTTGGATGGGCATTAGCTGAGGATTCTTGACATTGGTTTTTTTCCACATTTAACTCTTGTTCAGGCCCTCATGATTTATTAGCTAAAATAGATTTCAGTGAAATTTTAGTTATTATTTTACATTAATTTGAACATATGCAGTAACTAGAGGATTACAGTGATTTCACTGTGATCAAGAATGTAACCAGGCGCCCAAGAATGAATTGCTACAAAACCCAACCGTATTCTTCCCCTGGATAGGGCAAGTTAAAATTTTTATACCTGAAAGATTTTCTCTCACATACTTTGAGTGAATAATGATTTCCTAACAAGAGAATTTTCAGTAGCAGAATTTAAAAAGTACACACATAGATAGGCACGCATGCCTGAGTCAATTTTGAAAAACCTAAATTTGACTGATTCCATTGACCGAGTAGCTCCAGAAATTGTTTATTCTTGCTGATTCCTGAGCTGGGTCATGAATGCAGTATGAAGACTGGAGCAAGTGATTAACAACAGATTGGGTAGGAATCTTCTAAATCATCTCTGCTGCTGTAAAAACAAAATTGTACATGGAATTTTTTCTCCATGCCTGGTGTTCTCTATCTCCTTCACTGCTAATAAGCCTCAGATTTTGCCTCTGTTTCTCATACACAAAAGATGACACCAGTGTGATCTGAACTGCTGGATTAGATGCTGTTCTGGGTAACTTGATATAGGGCTGCGGTTCTGTGTATTGAGAAATAATTCTGGCATGTAAAACTATAGAATATCACTGTCATTTTGTTTAAGACTGAATTAAGAAAAACAAAGCGAAACGACCAAGTATGGGATGGATGAGTTGGTTTTCACCTGTCAGTCCAAGGTTAGATGCGTCAGCAATGCCCTAATAATTGCACATGAGGGCAATTTTCTGGAATATGGAATGTAAAATGGTGACACTGATGTCCATAGTCAGTAGTTGTAAAAGTTATGTTATGTCATGGAGGTAGGGTGCATTAATTTTCTTCGATCTAAACAAGGGAAAGAGATAATTGATGTGATTATGTCCATAAGTCTAACAGTTGGAAGCCTCACTCACTTGATAAATTTGAGGAATGAAACATATTGCATTAGAAGATCATTTTACTCAGTTTTATTGAGCTGTTCCATTAACTAAGCAGCTGTTAATTCTCATAACAGAAACTGATGGATCAACTCTCTACTGCAGGTACAATCTGGTGATACAGAATAAAGCTCAGTCTATTGTCAGTATATTGGGTTTAGATTCCTATTCTGTTCTTTAAAAGGCCAGAATGCGGTGACTGGGCAGCAGTACTTTCACCTTTGGTGTCCTGTGAGGAATTGTTGAAAATGCAATAGTCACTTGTAACACTTCAAAGTGCTCATTGTAATGTTTTCTCATGGAGGAATCTGTCCTGTTCACATCTTCTGAAGTGGTTTATTGATTTCTATTCAAAGTCTAACTGGTATTATGCAGAAGCTCTTTCAAAAACAAAACCAAAGAAATGTATTTACAAATGTCCTCATCCTAACAACAATATTTCTCGCTTCGTTGCATACTTAACAATTAGTCATTACCTTTATGAATTTTGTTTGCAGCATCTGTAAATAGCTGAAAAAGAAGGTTGCATGAATTGTTCACATTTAGTTATTCATTTCCAACCACAGCAGTCAGAAGTGGGACGGTCTTTCACTGTGTACTTCTTCACTTGCCTGCTAGATTTAATTTGTTGAACTAATTCCATCCTCTTTCTGCAGAGCGAATTTGAATGTTGGTTAGCACTGCTTGGTGTCTTCTTGAGTGTCTGAGGCAGTGGTGACTTACAGGAGACTTGGACCTTATTTTCTCTATTCAGCAATGAGTCATGTAGCAATGTTGTACTTTCCCCATCAGAGGCTTTATTTCACTTAGGAGATGTTCCCCAAAACCATAGTTTGAAGTGTTACTGGCCGTAGTCTTAGATCTTCTATGGCTGAACAGATGTTAGATATACAGACACAACATAAATGGACGTAAATTCATTTTCTGTGATATTAAAAATAAAAAAAAAATTCTTTAAATTCAGTTTTGTTTGAAATTTACCTATGAGGAATGGCTATGTAGAAGTCCATCTTATGGATGCCTTTTTGGTACCTTTTTATAGTTGGTTCTGGTGTTTATTTTTTCCTTTCCTTTTGTTCCAATAGAATAACAGGCTTAGGAAACATGCCTTTGAGCTGAAAATGAATGACCTCACATACTTTGTGCTGGCAGCTGAAAATGAACAGGATATGGATGACTGGATTTTCACTCTCAACAAAATCCTGCAAATAAATCCAGAGGGGACCATTCAGGAAAGGAAAAGTGGAGACCTCACTGATCTGAAATTTGGTAAGAGTGAATAATCTTGTATTGTTTTTAAAATCAAATGCAAAAAAAAAAAAAAAAAAAAAAAAAAAAGCCTTCAGCTACCAATGTCGAATCACTGTAACTGCCTGAGTCTGTAATGGATTCTGTATCTATTGATTTCTGATGAAGCAGCTCCAGCCTTTTGGCAGGCCCTGAACAATGTCAGCTAACTACCCACAGATCATTTTCAAAAGGCTGTGAGAGGGAGGTAAAGCTGCTCCCCTTAAAGTCGGCAGGAACAACATGGCTCTGCTTTGCTTATGCAGCTCTTTTTCAAGAGTAGTTCACCCTGTCAATGATCGTACTGCTACATTGTGTTTTACTGTCTTGGGTATCAAAGTTTTAAAGAGTGTCTGCTCTTGGGGAAAGATTCTTTTTCCAGCATTTTGTTTTTCTTTAAACATCTGGAGCTAATGATTTAAAAAAAAAAAAAAATCACCAGCTGTTGGTGTATTGCTCTTTCCCTGGAAGCTTACTGACTTTTCATTTCTTGCTTTTGTGACATTGCATATTAATGTGTTTTGACCGTGTAGGAAAGAATTAGATGCTTGGTCATACTGTACTCTTCATGAGACAATAATTCATCATTTCACATAATAAATCCATGTTCAGTTTGATGAATCCTAGCTAAAACTGTATAACTG